>NC_090989.1:191069426-191378700 GCF_041146395.1 Eulemur rufifrons | reverse complement strand
CGAATTCAGCTCCCATCACAGATGGAATCACTCCCACTTTATTGATGAGGACAGGGAAGCTCAGAGAGGCCGAGTGAGGAACGTCACACAGCCAGCAAGGGTGGGATCCGGCCAGAAATCCAGGCCCCTTGAGCTCTGAGTCTGGCGTCTGTCCAGCAACACGCAGTGTGTGTTCTTCTCCCGTAGAACCATGTTTTCCTTATGGAACAGTCAACCTGTGTCTCCAAAAAGAAGATTATGACTGTTTTGCTTGATAATGTCCTTCAAAAACAGTTCAGGCGACACTATGGGAACTTTTAACAGTTACAGTTGCAGTTTTTTTTCCCAGACTAATTTATTTATTAAAAGAAAATGGAGACAAGAGAGCAGACAGTGTTCACCCGTTACCCCCTCCCGGCTTGGAGGTCTGTGACCCCTTCCAGGGAGGGAGTGGTCTGTTTTTACTTCCACTTCCATGAGAGTTTTCTTTGGGAATGGAACTCTGTTTCAGATTCTGCAAACAACATGAAAATAGCAAAGGCCCCCGGAGGGTCAGCCCTCCCTCCAGCATGGGTATGAAGACCGCCCCAAAGTGGGGTGATCTTCCCATTCTCTGGCAGATTCTTTGCCCTTCAAAGTGCCAAAGCCACATTCCCCTAGTTTTGCTGTAGCCAGCAGGGAAGTGGCATCTCAGGACAGGGAGGAAGACGGCATCCCTTACTGAGCACCTGTCTGCACCCCACCCTGGACCAAGTGCCTCATAGCAGAGCCCTGTGATCTGCACGGCAGCCTCCCAGAAGTGCTTCGACTACTCCCATTTCACAGAGAAGGAAACTGAGGAACGTGACATGATTTCCGTAAGGTGACATGGCTGGGATGTGATGGGACAGGGGTATAAACTCAGACTTGCTGAAAACAGTTCTTGGTTCAGCTTTTCCCTGAGACTGAAAACAGGGTGGAGAGAAAGGTCGAGCCCTCCCCGCATCAGGGGCCGGGCAGCACACAGGGAGGCAGCAGAGCCAGTGCCGAGCCCGTGCCTGCCGCCCCCAGCTGCCTTCTTCCTTCGGCTACAGAACGGGAGGCCAACACTCACGCCTGCCCCACAGGCTTGTTTGCAGGTGAAAGGAAGGAATCGGGTGAATGGTGCCTAGCCCTGTGCCTGGCATGGAACAGGTCTTCAGTAAGTATTTGGTGTCATTGACAGTGACTTCAGCCCTGTGCTGGAATGAAGGGAGTAGGCTCACCTGTCTCTGCTCTTTTCGCCTTGTCCCGGGCCACTGATCCTGGGCATGGCCGTGGCCAAGTTAGGCACAGGGCGTGATACTCCTCTTCTTAAAGACCAGTGCTGAGGCCTGGGTGGAAGCGGGCAGGGAACAGGCAGGATGGGGCAACTGTGTTGGCTTCATTCATTGTATGAGGCTTTCTTGAGCATCTGCTATGGGTCAGACATCATTCCAAGCACTAAGTGAATGAGGAGGGTGGGGTCCTTGCTCCCTGGGGTCTACATTTGGGAGGTGCAGACATTAAATCTGTAGTTATGTAATCCTAGTCTTTGCACAGGTCTCTGCAGTCCCGTGAAAACTGGGGCCACATGGTTTACTGTGCCTGGCCAAGGGTTTAGGGTTGAGGCTGCCTCCCGACCCAGACAAGCAGAGGGTGGCATGAACACCCGAGGCTTGTTTTCAGATTTTCTCTCTCCAACCTCTTCGTCTGCGTCCTGCTACCTCCAAAGGGCTTGGGTTCAGACCGGAGCTTAGGCATGATATCATGAGTCCCCGTGGGGCTGGGAGGCTGGTGACAGGCCTGGCCACTGCCTGGCACTCAGGCCCCTGGGGGGTTTGAGGGGGGTGAGGCCGGTGGCTCTGCCTGAGGGCAGCAGGGCCAGGCCAGGCAGCCAGGGACAAGTGGCCTTCAAGCTAGGGTCAGGTGTCCCGACAACGAGACCCATGGCTGAGATGGACACACACGGCTGGTTCCAGTTTCTATTTGGGGGCCAAGAAGGTTGGGTCTGGCCAGGAGGGCTGGAATTTAGGGAAGGGCTCCAGTGCGTAGAGGAAGTTTAAGTCTAACCATCATAAGGCAAGAAAACTGAGGCTGGAGCCCAGACAAAAAGGCTGAGCCAACCTGGTAATTGTCATGATGTTAGTAATAATACAGCCAATTTCCGTGCAGTGTCTCAGTCATCACTGCCCACAGAGGCAGGTGCTGTGGTTACCCACATCTTACACGGTATGAATCCAAGGCACTGAGAGCTTAAGTAACTTGCGCAAGGTCACACAGCTGCTAAGTGGAAGAGCTAGGATTTGAACCTAGTTAGCATATAGGTGCCAAGTCCTCCAGACACTGGGTCCTCCACGGGGAAGTGACTTCCCGCAGCTCCACCGACTGGCAGCCTACAGCTGCTTCCTCAAGGCCAATCCTGGGATTAGGGAGAGGCCCTTGACAGAGAAGCCCAGAACTGAAACATGAAGCTGAATGAATAATAGGCCCTGAATAAATGTTTATTAATTGAACTTGACAGAAAAAATGGAATTTTCTTTGGGCCCAAGTCAGATGTTGTTGCTGCAGCTCAAGTTCAGAATGTCCTCGTTTCTGTGGGTATTTTGTGATCTTTATCCTAATGGTAGAGACAGGCCACATCTGTTCTGATAATGAACTCGGTCTCCGTGGCCCGGCTGAAGGCAGGCAGCGGGGCGGAGGGTGCGACTGCCTGCACAAATGAGCGCTCACCACCTAGTCAGATGGTGGTGGTCCTGAGCATGCTTGCAAATTCCCCTTTATCGTTAAGGGTTGGGTTTCCCTCTCACACAGACCCCGCGGTTTTATGCTGCAGAATGATACCTCACTGGGGAAATGTGGGGTGGAATGGGGAGGCGGGGCTGTGGTTTTCTTCCAGAGGGAGAATCCAGAATGTTGCGTGCCCGATTTCCCCCTCTGGGCAGTGATTGGAAGCACAGTTCTGCTACTGGAAAGAGGTCAGATTCTTTACCTGTAAAAATATTGGCAAGGTACACACAGCAAGGAAACCGGAGGGTTTCTTGGCATTAGTCTGACGGTCACAATCATCAGGATCAAACCTCTGAAGGTGGACTTGTGTGTATGCACACACGTGTGCACATCTGTGTTTTCTGCACATGTGTGTATGCACAGTTATTTGCACCCTTATGTTGTACAGATACATGTGTATAAGCATGCTTGGCGTCTGTGTTCATGTGTGGTGTGTGTGCACACGCACATCCAGAAGAGCCATCTACAGGCGGGAGCAGAGCTGCCTTGCCCAGCACTGCACAGTCCCGTTCAAGACCAGACGCTCCTGCCCATCGTGTTGGAAACGTCTTTGTCAGATCGTGGCGCATGCGACGGGCATTGTTTGGCAGCAGGTCCTACGCTCGCTCATGCTGCACCGCACAGGTCCCTAACTCTCCGGAAACTCCCACTCGGGTGAAGGACACTCACACCTCGGGGCAGGGTGGGGGCTGAGATGAAGCCAGACCTCGGGTTGTGAGTCAGGTTGTGATGGGCCTGGACCGGGGCTCCGACCGCGTCCTTTGTGTGGGGAGTCTCCCTCTCCCTCAGCTCCTCCCCGCCTCCTCTCCCCACGTCCGGAAGCAGCCCCACCCCTCCCTCCAGGTAGCATGGTCATCCTCAGCAACTGCCACTCCAGATGCCCTTAATCACCTACGTAACTGTGTGACCTTTGACAAGTTATTTAATCCCTCTGAACCTCAGTTTCCTCATCTGTAAAATGGGAATGATACTGCCACCAGTTATGAGGATTGAGATAATGCTCATGAAGCATTCAGCTACGTACATGCTTTTAAAATGAGCATGCATATTCTTAATCCTATGTCCTAAATACATGTGGAAACCCTCCCATCGCTCTCAACCCCTTTACATTATCCCAGTCCGGGCAACAGCTCCTCCCTGGGCCCCACCCCTCCAGACTCACTCCCTCCAGCCGGTTGGCCCGCACTGCCCCCTAGGGGTTTCGGAGGAGGGGACGGGCACTGACCACAGGCAGCCCTGATGGAGTCCCCGGGAGTCTCCTGGGTGGCAGAGACTGCCGTTCAGGGTCTGTTCTTTGTCCGTCTCTTAGACTGTAAACCTCTCCACAACAAAGATGTTCACTCTCCTCTCTGTACCGGGTGCCTGCCAGAGTTGGCGGTCAGGATTCTGCATGTTCAGTGAGTGAATGAAGGAATGAACGGGAGGGGCTGGACTGAGCGAGGAGAAGGCGCCAGAGCACGATGTTTGAGAATTCCGTGACTTGGCGAGCTGCCGCTGGACTCTGTCCCTAGCCCATGGCTGAGGGACTCTGGCCAGCCCGTCTTGGTCAGCCCTCCCTCCGCACGTCCTTCAAGGCCCAGCCTTCACTTCGTCTCCTGGAAGCAACCTCTGGCCCCACCCAGCCCTGACCTCACTTGTCCCGGAAGCCTCTCGTCCAGCCCCTTCTCGGTCGCCCCCCCTTCTCGGTCACCCCCCTCCCTTCTCGGTCACCCCCCTCCCTTCTCGGTCGCCCCCCTCCCTTCTCGGTCACCCCCCCTTCTCGGTCACTCTCCCTCCCTTCTCGGTCACCCCCCCCTTCTCGGTCGCCCCCCCTTCTCGGTCACCCCCCTCCCTTCTCGGTCACCCCCCCCTTCTCGGTCGCCCCCCTCCCTTCTCGGTCGCCCCCCTCCCTTCTCGGTCGCCCCCCCCTTCTCGGTCGCCCCCCTCCCTTCTCGGTCGCCCCCCCTTCTCGGTCACTCTCCCTCCCTTCTCGGTCACTCCCCCCTTCTCGGTCGCCCCCCTCCCTTCTCGGTCGCCCCCCTCCCTTCTCGGTCACCCCCCCCTTCTCGGTCGCCCCCCTCCCTTCTCGGTCGCCCCCCTCCCTTCTCGGTCGCCCCCCCTTCTCGGTCACTCTCCCTCCCTTCTCGGTCACTCCCCCCTTCTCGGTCACTCTCCCTCCCTTCTCGGTCACTCCCCCCTTCTCGGTCGCCCCCCTCCCTTCTCGGTCACCCCCCCCTCGGTCAGCCCCCTCCCTTCTCGGTCGCCCCCCTCCCTTCTCAGTCACCCCTCCCCTCGGTCGCCCCCCTCCCTTCTCGGTCACTCCCCCCTTCTCGGTCGCCCCCCTCCCTTCTCGGTCACCCCCCCTTCTCGGTCACCCCCCTCCCTTCTCGGTCACCCCCCTCCCTTCTCGGTCGCCCCCCCTTCTCGGTCACCCCCCTCCCTTCTCGGTCACCCCCTCCCTTCTCGGTCACCCCCCTCCCTTCTCAGTTACCACCCCTTCTCCGTCGCCCCCCCTTCTCGGTAGCCCCCCCCCCCCCCCCCCCCCCCCGGCTTCTCGGTCGCCCGTCTCCTATAAGCTGCTCGTGTCTTGCGGCCGTTGCCCCGAGGAGCTCAGTCCCCCTGATGGCCTCTCTGTCTCCACGAGGCTGGGAGCTCTGTATGTGAGAGCCCTGGGCTCTCTCCTCAGCGTCCCTGCGTCTGTGTGGGTTCGGGCCCAGATGGTGACTGTCCACCTCTCTCACTGTCCACACGGTCCCCTTAACCTCTGTGGAGACAGAGCAGGATCAGAACTCACCGTCTCGTTCAGGCAGGACATCTGAAGTCTCTGTAAGGAGCACGCGTCGTATCTTCTGCCTACGGGGAGTTGTGGCGAGAGTACAAATGTTCGAGAAAGCGAAGCCCAGGCTACAGGAGGCGGGCAGGGGTGCTCCAGGGTCTGGTCCTGGGGCGGGGGGCGGCTGCAGCCACCTCAAGTGACTGAGGGTGTGGAGGGGGTGGGGCAAGCGTGGCTGTTTCTAGACCTGCCACTCATTTGGCAGCTCCGTGTCCGCAACCCCCCCCCCACTGCAGCGCAAAGCCACCTTACTCACCTGCAAGGCAGGCTCATCCCCACCTAGCAGTGCAGCCGCTCAATGAGGACCCCAGGTGGGGAACAGACTGTGTGATTGTACCAAGCGGACGTTAGGATCTTTGATTGGATTTTAATTCCTTCCTGGGAGAATCAGAGGCTGAATCCAAGCAGCCCAGCTCACTGGGGGTGAGAGAACCAGTGCTCACATGTTCTAGGTTTCTCACCATGAAAGGGATAGACTGTTCAAAACCTGCCCTGTCTTTCCTTGGGAGCAATGAGGCAGGTCGGCAGTAGCTGCATTTTGAGTGCGGGAAACCTGGCTCCCCCTCCCACCCTACTCCACCTCATTCAACCTTCACCCCCCACCCATCTAGTAATAGCTGGGCTTAGGGATCTTGCTTTGCCTTCAAGAAGGGTTGTGGGTTCAGATTAGATCATTGCTATTGGTTCTACTTTCAAGCTCAGGGATTCTTTCCTCTGTCCTCTTCATTCTCCTGCTAGCCCATCCATTGAAATTTTTATTTTGTTTCTTGTGTTTTTCAGTTCTAACATTTCCATTTGGTTCTCCTTTATATCTTCTATTTCTTTGCTGAGACTTTCTGGGTTTTTTGTTGTTGCTGTTTTGTTTTGTTTTTGTTTTTTTTCATTTGTTTCAGGTATGTTTATAATTGCTTGTTGTAACATTTTTTATGAGTGTTTTCAAATCCGTGTCGGATAATTCTAACATCTGTGTTATATCCATGTTCGTGTCTGTTGGTTGTCTGTTCTCGTTCAAGTTGAGGTTTCCCTGGTTCTTGGTATGAGTGATTTTTGGTTGCATCCTGGACATTTTGTATATTATGTGATAAGACTCTGAATCTTGTTTCAGTCTTGTGCTTTAGCAGACCTCCTCAGACACCACGCTGAGGAGTGAAGGGGAAGGGGCACCACCTCATTACTTCCAGTACAGGGTGGAAGTCCAGGTTTTCAACTCAGTCTCCATTAACTCTAAAAGTAGGAAAGGGCTCCTTTTTACTACTGGGGCGGGGGGTGGGGGGGTAGTTTACTGGGCCTCCCCTGATGCCACCCTGGCTGGGAGGGGCAGGTGTGCCTTCTTACTACTCACCATGTGGCTTCTACTGGCACTGTGGGGTGTCTCTGAGTCACCAGCTCCTCTGGAACTGAGTTGGGAATATATGAGACCAAAAAAATTAAAAGGAAATGAGTAAACTCACTTCTCTGTTGTTTCTCAGGCCCCAGCGTCCCTAAGTGGTCTGTCTTCTCTCCACCTTTCAGGGTCTTCTTCATATTTATATTATCATGTCCAGGGGTTTTAGCTGTACTTAGCAAGAAGGGTAGGGAAAAGTAAGTCTACTCCATCTTCCTGCCAGACTGTTTTAATTATTGTAGCTTTATAACATGCTTTACATTTCTAGTTGGCTAGTCTTCAGTCATTACGTACACTTCTTTTTCATAATTATTAAAGCTATTTTATATGTTTTCTCTAGGTGAATTCCAGTCTTTAAAGTTGATGAATAAAGTATGTAGGTATGGTTGTTGGTATTTCAAATTTAAAGATTAATTTAAGGAGAATGAGCATCTTTTCAATGCTGAATATCTCTCTACCTCTCCAAGAACCAGGATGTCTTCCAGTGCGTTTGCCCTTTCAACATTCCTCAGCAGAGTTACTTTAGGTTTTCTTCATATAGATCCTTTGATTTTTTTTGTTGGGTTTCCTCACAGGTGTTTTGTCCTGTTGTCGTGGCCAGTATAGATGGAACACTTTTCCATTGTACCTTCTAAATGGTTATTGTTAGTCTATGGGAATGCCATTAGTTTTTGC
The DNA here is from genome assembly GCF_041146395.1 of Eulemur rufifrons. NCBI lineage: Eukaryota > Metazoa > Chordata > Mammalia > Primates > Lemuridae > Eulemur > Eulemur rufifrons. The sequence continues at coordinate 191,371,063 of NC_090989.1, read as the reverse complement.
ATATCAAATTTTCATCTGTTCTCTTTAAAACTATATTCTTTCATTACTTCTAGTAGTTTTTAGTTTGCTCTCTTGGATTTGGGTTATCAAATTATACCATGTGGAAGTAATTATATTTTTTAATCCTCCCTTCTTTCCTTTCTCTTGGCCTTCCAGAGAACCGTTCAGTGATGCTGGTAGTGGAGCATCCTCATCTTGCCCCTGACTATAAAGGGGATGCCTTTCGTGTTTCCACAGTAGGTGTGAACACATGTCAGATTCAGGTTTGTGATTCCTTTTTTAAAATAATGCAGGGGGGCGGGCATGGTGGCTCATGCCTGTAATCCTAGCACTTTGGGAGGCTAAGGTGGGAGGATTGCCAGGTGTTCCAAACCAGCCTGAGCAAGAGCAAGACCTCGTCTCTACAAAAAATAGAAAAATTGGCCAGGCATAGGGTTATGTGCATCTAGTCTCAGCTGCTCATGAGGCTGAGGCAATAGAATCCCCTGAGCCCAGGAGTCTGAGGCTGCAGTGAGCTGTGGTGACACTCCTGCACTCTAGCCCAGGTGACAGAGCAAAACCCCTCTCTAAAACATAAATAAATAAATAAAAATATTAATACAGAAAAGACTCATCTATTTCTATTCTTCCTCTTTTTTTGATTTTTTTTTTTTTTTTTTTTTTTGCTTATTCTACAGGTCAGGGATCATCTATTCTTCCTCTTATCACAACACAATAAATGAGACATTAATAACAAACGTGTCTAAACATACAAAAACCTTACCATCTGGAGATTTACAAACACTCTCCTAAGTAACTATTGGGTCAGAAAGAGAATACAAAAATGGTATCACGGTATGTTTAGAGAATAATCTAAACAAGAACTGAGCTGTATTAATCACAAGTCTTGAAACATGTAACTTAAACTAGCTTAAGCAAAGGGGGAATTTATTGACTCACAAAACAAGGCGGCAGAAATATCAGGGTGGAGGTGGCCTCAGAGCAGGGCCGTGGTCTACCCGTCGTCATTTCCCGGAGAAAACACAGAGGCAGACACTCCGCACTCGTGCAGGCTCATCTGGCCCTCAGGCTGCCAGCGGCCCGCGGTGCCCGCTGGGGAAGTAACAGGCTCCAGGGATGCTCTAGGGGCACCTGGGCAGGCTTGGGGAGGGCCCCCTGTAGCAGAGGCACCTAGTATGCGTATGGGGGTGCCATTGATTACGTGTTATCAATCATAGTAAAGGGACCAGGGCTTGCAAATGACTTCCTTTTCTAAGTTAAAGCAAAATCAGGGTTAGCAGCATGAAGACCTCATTCTTGCTCTGGTGTCCTGGTGTTTTCCTGAGTGGGAGAGGAAGGGGGAGGGGATGAGAAAGAAGAAGAGGTACAGCCAGCGCACCCCAGGGGATGCCCTGCACCACAGAATGCCGAGGGGTGTGGGCCCAAGTCTATGTGTCAACCCTCAGAACTTCCGTCCTCAATGGCTTGCAAGCGGCTGCATCTCGGAGGGGATGGAGGGGATGAGGGGCGTGGCTATCAGTGGTCTTTGTGCCCCTTCCGGGATCCTCTGGCCAAAAGCACAGATGTATTGAGCGCTTACTGGGTGCAGTGGGGATCGGGTCCCAGGAACCAACGGAGGGGTGGGCCAGATTCATCTCATGCCCCTCTGTCACCCCACACTCCCACTGCGAGAAATGACCTGCATTTCCCCAAATGTGTTCTGTTACTTCACACCTCAGTGCCTTTGCACGTGGTATTCTTTCTACCTGGGGTGCCTTTCCTTCCTGGCAAACTCCTCCTCTAAGAACACAGCTCAAGAGCCTCTTCTTCCATGAAGCGTGTCCTGCTCAGCAAAGTTGATTTCTCCCTCCTGGTGTCACCAAAAATCTGGTGCCCACCTGTACTGGCCGACCCCGCTGCATCCACACGCGTGTCTCTTACTGGACTGTACACCGTCGTTAAATGAAACGAATGACCATTTCTAAGGTACCAGCACCCAGCAGCGTGGCTGCCCCTTGCGAAGGGCATGGGACCAGACGGGGATCTGAGGCGGGAACCCGGACATGGAGGCGCCTGCCTGCTCGCCGTCTGCGCTCCGTGAACAGCCGCTGCCTCCCCGTCCTGACTGGCCACTGCGGGAGCAGAGGCAGCGTGTGCAGCAGGCTGCGGGGAGACACGGGGTGCAGGACCCTTGATCTGAGCCTTTCTTTTCCCAGGAACTCCGCCAACAGCAGGAAGAGACCCTTTGAACTTCCTTTCAGTAAATGCTCATGTTCTTCCGAGGCTTTCCTTGTGAGAGGCTGGATGAGCCTGTGGTTGCGAGGCCGCGGCGGCCCCACATCTGCCCCTCTGGGTTGCCCCAAAAGGCTCGCAGATGCCTTCAGATCTGTGGAGTTTTGCACAGAAGCATTTGTTCTTTTATTTCCTTTGGCCTCACATTGTCTTTCTTGGAAAGCTTTGCAGGGATATTGGGCACAGTTGGTGCACAGGGAGGTGGCTTCAAACAATGGCTACACATTTGCGAGGTGTCTCAGCTGGGAACTTTAAGGGCCACTTGGGCTCTGAAGGGTACCTGAAGGTCTTGGCCTTTGTTTCTGGTGAACAAACCTAGCAGTCAGTCCTTTTGTCTGAGAGTGGTGGCTGCGTGTCGTGAGACCCTGGTGTATGGTGGAGGGCTGGCAGCGGAAGGCAGGGAGGCCCCGGACTCCAGGGCCTCTGCATCTCACTGGCTGAGCGAACATCATTAACATAATGGGAAGAATAATCCTGCCTTCAAGGAGGTGTTGCAATAATGGAGATAATGCGTTTGAAACTTGCCAAGGGGAGGAAGGGGAAGTAGCATTTATTAGCACCTATATGTGAGGAAGGCCCGAGGCATGATGGATCGGAACACCTGGGTTCAAGTCTAGGTCAGCTATGACTAGTTGCATGACCTTGGGCGGATTATTTCTCCTCTATGTCTAAGTCTTTTCCTCAGTAAATTGGGGATAATGTGAGGATTAAATGAGATAACACACAAAAAGCTGTACGTACCACATCTGGCACAGTTAACAGCTTGATATGTGTCTGACTTGTAGAAGATCTCAGTAAATGGTAATTTTCATTAACTTACTTCTTACCACTATCATTATTGTTTAGATCTGGCAAGTAATGGATACTTTAAGTGTTTAAAAATAACAGAGGCAACTGGCAACACCGAGTGCTGGTGAGACTGTGAGGCAGACGCTGGTGGGAACGCAGAGTGGCAAGTCTTACAAAGTTAACGCCCACATCTTACGACTCTGTAACCCCACACTTAGCTGCCCACCCAAGAGAAATGAAAGCTTTTGTTTGCACAGAAACCTGTATGCAAATGTTTATAACAGCTTTATTCATAATTGCCCCAAATTGGAAATAACCCAAGTGTTCCTCAAATGGAGACTGGTTAGACAAATTGTGGTACGTTCATGCAATGGAATGCTACTCAGCAATAAAAGGGAACAAACTATTGATACAGCAACATGGGTGAATCTCAGATGTGCTATGCCAAGGTAAAGAAGCCAGACTATAAAGAAAATACTGCATGCTTTATGCTTCCTTTCTGTGACGGTCTGCAAAAGGCAAAACTATAGGAGCAGTAACTGAAAGCAGAGACTCAAGCAGGTCCCTGTACACAAAGCTCATAGCAGCATTGTTCACAGTAGCTAAAGGACACACACAACCCAGATGTCCAGCAACAGATGAATAAACAAATGGTGGTGTCTACACACACTGGGCTGTCCATCAGCCTTAAAAAGGAAGGTGATTCTGCAGGCGACGAATTGGACGAATCTTGACATTATGCTCAATGAAATAAGCCAGACACAAAGGACAGATATGGATGATTTCACTGACGTGAGGCTCCCAGAAGAGGCAAATTCATAGAGACAGAAAGTGGAACAGAGGTTATCAGGGGCTGGGAGAGGGAAATGGGGAATTATCGTTTAATGGGCACAGAGTTGTGTTTGGGACGATGAGAAAGTTCTGGAAATGGACAGAGTGATGGCTTCACAGCATTGTGAATGTGCTTAATGCCGTCGAATTGTGTACTCGAAAATGGTTAAAATGATAAATTTCAGGTTATGTACATTTTACAACATTTTTACAAAACTATGGGAGTGGAGAATAGACCAGCAGTAGCCAGGGGTTAAAGTGTGAGGGGTGGGGCAGGCGGAGGGAATTTTCCAGGCTGATGGAACGCGTCCGTGTTTTGACTGTCATGGTGGCCACATGACTATTCATTTGTCAGAATGCAGAGAACTGTACACCAAAAAGAATGTATTTTACTCCATGTAAGTTTAAAATAAAATTTTAAAAGATAGAGGTGTTCCGGCTGGGCCCTGACTCTTCTTGCTGGTTCGCTCGTGTAGCCAACAAATGTTTATTAGTAGTAACTCCATCTGCACCCTGGGCGCAGCGCCAGGAACCCAGGTCCCCAGGGACCCTAGGGATGGTCACGGGGTGGATCCCGGGAGGATGAGCAGAAGAAAATGAGAACTGTGTGGCCGTCACAGTTATAACTGACATAAAAGTGTGTCAGGAGGTTTTTCCTTGGAGATCAGGTCTGAAACCGGTGGCTCTGGAGGCTTCAGGGCCGCCTCCAGTGAGTCGGCCGCCGAGCGGGTTTGTGCAGCGGCCCTTCCCCCCTGCCTCCTTTCCGTGCTCTGGCTTCAAAACCTATCTTTGGTTTTGGTTTGGGTTTGTTGTGCTACCCCGCCCCCACCCCTAGAGCAGGGTTGTTTGAAACTAGGAAAATTGCTCACGTTTTTAGAGCTTTCAGTGAGTCTCCCTGGTGCAGGGGAGCCATCCTCATCCCTTCTGGCCGTCATGTTCAGCCTGCTCTCAGCTGCTCCCTCCTGTATTCCCAGCAATCAGCTGAAAGAGGTGGTACAGTCACGAGAGACACTGGCTTTAACAAAAAAAGAGAAGATGATGGCTCGTGAAACTTAAAAGTCTTGGGCTGCGTCGTCTTCAGGCATGGCGGGATCCAGCAACTAGTAAGCGTCAGCAGAATCCTCTGTCTCTCTGTCTTTATCTTTTCCTCCCTCTCTTTCCCAGGGTGCCCGTTTTGACTGTGGATGCCCTCTCCTCTGTGCTGGCTGCCCACAGCTGCAGCTCTGTGCTGTGAGGGCTGGGCCAGCAGCAGCCGGACCCTGGGGCAGCAGATCTTCTGCTCAGGAATACCGCACCACACCCCAGGGCAGTTGCTTTCTTCTCATTATTTTCCTTTGTGAGAAGCCATTTGACGAGGTTTTATGTCAGTGCCAGCGTCCACACGCATGACACTGGACGAGGCCCCTTACGCCCCAGCAGCAGGACCGAAGTCCACCAGCCCTGCGCCCCTGCACAGGGACCTCCAAGTCTGCTGCTACAGACTGTCACTTAGCCGCCATCCGGTGAGTGACCAAATGCAGTTTCTTCCTCATCTGTGTAACAGGCCTGGCAGAGTGTCCACTCTAAGCCAGGCTGTCTGGGCGCCAGGGCACACAGAGATGAAAACACCAACACCTGCCTTCAGAGCACAGAGTCTAACAAAAAACAGATTTGCAAAAGGTGCTCGGGAGGCCCCTTTTATGTGAGAACAACAGGACCCTGAAAGAGGCTTTTTAATTTCATAGTAAATAGTAAACAAAGGTTTCCTTGGGACTTAATCTTGAAAATAGAAACCAGAAATTATTAAAAATGTGTTAATTTTATATTTAACAATGTTTAAGTTACAATTATAACTCTGGGAGAATTTTTTAAATGAAAAAAAGAAGTTTTTCTCTTTTTTGGTGGTATTTGACCAACAAACTTGTGTGTGAAAGCACAACTTGTGTGTGAAAGCACATTAAGGTCGTTCACATTTGAATGTCACAGCATGCTAATGAAGAGTCACCTACACAGAGACACTCCGGGCTCCATCAGTTTTCCAGGAAGGCTTTCTCGATCTGTTTGCCTTCATTGTTCTCTTCTGAAGCAGCCACGTGTCCTCACCCTCGGCTTGTCTGTCCTCTCTGGCTGACAACTGGGCTCGCTCTGCCAGCATCCAGCCCCGTGTGTTGATGTCTCAGCGTCTGATCCATGCAGGTCACCCACATCACTCACATCAACTTTGTGCAACTGTAACTGTGTATAAGATCCGCAGTTTTACTTGCAGTGGATTTGCATCGTACTATTTACGGTCACAAATGCGCGCCTCGGACAGCAGGTGCATTTTTAGCACGCAGCGGCTATCCGGGCACTGCCTGACACAGATGACAGCACGGTGAGCGGGTGGACGCTGCGGTAACCAGCAGAAGGGACTGGCCTTAGAAAGATCAGTTTCGTTGTCATGATTTCTGTGTCATGATGACTGCGGCTGCTCTGTGAAGCCTCAGATGCTGAATCATCACATGATGCTGAATTGTCACTGTACTTGAGCAATTTTTCTCCTGAAACATAAATCTGATCCATTGTAGCCTTAAATCTTTAAATCCCTGCCCAGCCTCAACCCCTCGAGCTCCCTGCAGTGAGTGTCCCCCGGCTAAAAGAGGCGGTTCAGTCGCAAGTGAGGAAGACTGGCTTTCACAAAAAAAGAGAAGATCGGGCTCGTGAAGTCCGAGCTCCTCACACAGCCTGCAAGGCCCCCGAGCCCCGACCTGGCCGGCGTGTGTCATCCTGCGTTTCCCCGCTCCATCTCGCAGGTGCACACCGTGCCGCCCTCCTGGCATGCCTGCCCCTGACTTCCTGACGGCCATCTCCTCCCTGGGCCGCACACACTCTCAGCCACTCCTCCTGCGGAGACCCACGGCAGCCCAGCTTGCGCGGCTGCCTCCTTCCCCAGCTCCTTGTCGCATCCCCAGGGCCGAACACAGAGAATCGAAGAAGCACTTCCGTCAAGACGAAGATAGGAAGAAGAAAAAAATATCCACATTTTTGGTCCAAGGAAAGCTGTTAGCCCTTGAGCCTAAAGCTCTTCCGCAAGCTCACAGTGGCCAGAGCAGTGAGGGTCACAGGTACTCTCAGCCACCGCGGATGTCATGAGCTAGGGTGTCCCAAACCTGTGTGCTCATCAGAGTCCCCCAGGAGCTGGCACGAACACAGGGTCCCGGACACGGCCTTGGGGCTTCTCCTGCAGCAGAGCTGGGCTGGGGCTCAGGAACCTGCTTCTGAACAGACTGCCGGGCGGTGGTGCTGCCGGCCCCCAGCCCGGGCAGGCCAGCGTCAAATGACCAAAGTACACCAGCACATCACACGGCTTCGTTTGATTGTGTTCCTTTCCTGCAGCCCCTGGAACAAATTACTGCAAACTTGGTGGCTTAAAACAAGACAAATTTTTCTCTTACAGTCCTGCAGGTCAGAAGTCCACAATGGGTCTCAAGGCGCAGTCGTCAAGGTGTGGGCAGGGCCGCTTCCTTCCGGAGAGGAGAGCCCAGGCCCGGCCTCCTCCAGCTTTTGGAGGCTGCCGGTGCTCCTTGGGTTGTGGCCACGTCACTCTAATCACTGCTCTGTCCTCACGTCACCGTGTCCTCTCTGACCTCCTGCCTCCCTCCTGTAAAGACCCTGTGGTGACACTGGGCACACTGGGATGATCCAGCATAACCTCCCCGTCTCACGGTCCTCAACTTAGCCATGCCGGCAAAGTCACTTCCGCCGAATGTATTAGCTTCCAGTGGCTGCTGCAACAAGCACCACAAACTGCGGTAGCTTAAACAACAGCCCTTTCTCAGTCCTGGAGGCCAGAAGTCTAAGTCCAAAATCGAGGCGTCGGCAGAACCGTGCTCCCTCCGAAGGCTGTAGGGGAGGGGGCTTCTGCCTCTTCCAGCTTGCGGCTGCCGACGCCCTCGGCATCCGTCGGCTCCTGGACACGTCACTCTAGTCCCTGCCTCCCTCCGCACATGGCTTCTCCCCTCTGTATGTGTCTATGCGTCCTCTTCTCATAAGGACACCAGTCAAATTGGATTCAGTGCCCACCCCAATCCGCTTTGACCTCATCTTAAGTAGTTCCACCTGCAAAGACCCTCTTTCCAGCTAAGGCCACGTTCTGAGGTTCCAGGTAGGTGGACATAAACTCTGGAGGGACACAGGACAGCCCAGGACACTGTGCAAGGCAGCACATTCACAGGTTCAGGGCATTAGGACTTGGACATCTCCGGGTGCCATTATTCTGCCTCCCACGTTACTTGTCACGCAATTAGGTGAAACAGGTGCAGCTGCATCCGCTTCACAGCCAAGGAGACAGGTGCAGAGAGGGAGCCGACCTGGCTGCGGTCTCATGGCTGGTCTCTACCAGCAGAGCTGGGACCAAGTCCAGTGCTGTAAGGATCCTCACTCTGGGCCCCTGAGTAAGTGCGTTCCTTTCCCCTGGTCCCTCTTTGGTCCCAGCTCAGCGCAGAGCACAGGCCCTGCATCTACACTCACGGGCCAAAAAGGATAAGAGTGGCCCAGGGGAGGAGGGAAGTGACATTTATTTATCCCAGGCACTTTCTGGGATAAATAAATCTGATTTAAGTCCTACAAACAGCCCTGAAGTATCAGTATCATTGGTCCCATTTTCCATATGAGGAAACTGAGGCTCAGAGATACTCATTGACCTCGCCAGGTTTCTAAGCCAGGTCTTGAACTCCAAGCCTAGCCCCTCGGCAGTCCTGCCACACTACACACCCCTTCCCAGAGACCACGTGCACAGCCAGGCGCAAAGCAGGCCTCGTCCCAGAGAGCCTCCGTCCAATGGGACAGGTGGCCCCTCAGTGCTGAGTCTTTGACATTTGCTCAGTGGACACCAGGGAAGTCCCAGAGGCTCATCTGTTCTTCTCCTTTGAAGTCCACGCCAGACAGTCCCGGGCAGGAGCCCAGAGTGCCTGCCCCTGAGGAGAGAGCCTCTCGACAGCGGCAGCTGCGGCCCTGCCCGGACCTCGGGAGCCCAGGCCGAATGCCGCCGAATGGGACTTCAGCTCACCTACTTCCCCGCAGCCCTTGCCTGAGACACAGGACCTGGTAACCTTGGGGAGTCACTTTATCTCTCCAGGCCTCAGTTTCCCCGTGGAAGAGAGGTCAGGAGAGGTCAGGAGCTGAGCTTGCAGCGAGAAACACTATTGAGGATTATTTCCTGTTTGTCCAAAGATGTGAACCCTCAGGCCACGTGGTCCTTTGAACAGCCCTGAACACCATGTTGAGGCCAGAACGTCATGGCTTTTGAGATAATCAATGTTGGGGAGGAGAAAAAGTAACCAGTGCTATCAATACCATCCTCTTAGCCGGAGACCTGTGGGAGTGAGCTGGAGGAGGGTGGCCGAGGACCACCGCCGTGCTCCTGGGGTGGGACTGCAGACTGCTGTCAGGGCCTCCAGGTTGGGGGCGCAGGATGGGTTCACCGGGACTGTGGTGGGCGCTGTGCTGCGCCAGCCTCTGGGCTGAGCTTCCGGACTGGGGCAAACCTGCTGGAAGCTGCAGGGCAGAGGGCCGGGCCAGAGAAGCCTGTGCTCCGCCTGTGCTGGGGCCTCGGCCGGCCCCGCCGGGCCCACCCTTCTTCCTCCCTGGAACCTCCCCTTCCTCCTGTCCTCTGGGTCTTTCACTCCAGGTGTTGACAGTGCAGCCACACTGAGCATCGGCTGCTTTGGGACAAGGGGGTCGAGTTCCGGGGTCCTTCCCGGGCCGAGTGACACGGGCAGGTGGGGCTGGGTCTTCCTGCTCCTTGGCTCCCTTGGAATATTAGTTGAGAAGAGGGAAGAGTCTTGATTGATGGTTTTATCAATTCACTCTCATTTGAGCTTGTCCCACATCATCTGATTGGTGCCAGGGCATGTTGAAAAAATTTTTGGTAAAATACACATAACATCAGATTTAACATCTTAACCATTTGAAGTGTACAGTTCAATGGCATTAAGTACATTCACAGTGTTGTGCACCTGTCAGCACCATCCGTCTCCAGAACTTTTCATCCTGAAAAACGAAACTCTGTAGCCGGCAAACAGTTCTCCGCTCCCCTCCCCGCAGCTCCTGGCAACCCCCTTCTACTTTCTGTCTCTGTGAGTCTGACTGTTCTTGGCACCTCATGTAAGCGGATTCATGCAGTATTTGTCTTTTCATGACTAGCTTATTTCACTTAGTACAATGTCCTCATGGCATGAATCAGAATTTCCTTCCTTTTTAAGGCTGAGTAATATTCAATGCTAAGGCATCTTTTGAGCCAAATATTTCATGTACATTCAACCGATCACCTAGACAACACTACACAGGTTGGAGTTCGAAGACCCGAGCTTGACTGCTTTCCTGCCATGCACCACTGTGGGTCCTTCGGCTCTTGTCCTCTCTCAGCCTCTCCGAAATGCAGATGCCTCGGCAGGTGATTTTGAGGACCCAATGAGGTGAGGCAGGGTGACCACGTGCAAATGTTCTGTTCAGACAAGGAATTGCAGTAACAGCAGCATTGCTCTGAGGCCCCTTGGAAGTGCTCAGACATTGCTGGCACACGCTCACATCTTTTTCTCCTTTTCTTGCATGGACACATCACTGGGTCTTGCTCTTCCTGGGGCCTCCTCTTCTAAGGTGGTGTTTTCTATTGATAGCAACGTGGCTACTTTTGGGAGGGGTCTCACTAATACATTTGCAGGGGGCAAAAAGCCAAGCTGGCTGTTGGGGAGCGTGCCACATCTGGGAGCCTGCTTTAGGCTGAGGGTGGCAACAGGCTGGAGGCCAATGGGGACCGAGGGCCACCAGACCTTGCCGTCCTTACCAAGCATCAACTGAGACATCTGACTTGTGCTCTGATGTCCTGTGGCCTTGTATGGCAGCGAGAAGGCAGAGAACTTGACTTTGTGCTTCCACCTGCGTAGAAAATTGCTCATGTCCCGACAGTTAGGACGGTTCTGCTGGTGGTGTGGGCTTGTGTGTAGTCCTGTTTTGTTGTGAGGGTTTTGTTCTTGTTTTTAAAGATGTGTCTTGTAGATGCAGTTTCTTTAACGTGTTAGAAAAAAGATGGAAATGCAGCAGGTATGTTGTTGGAAAGGTGGAGAGAAGGTGAATGTGCTCTGAGAACCCCCAAGGGCAGATGGTGAGGCCGCACCGGCCGGCTCAGCCGTGCAGACTGACTGCCTTGTAACAGCCTTATGAAGACATAATTCACTCACTGTGCAGCTCACCCACTGAAAGTATACGATTCGATGGTTTTCATTATACTCACAGAGTTGAGCAACCAACACCACAATAAATTTTAGAACAATTTATCAAACCAAAAAAGAAACCCTACACCTTTATAGTCACTCATCATTTCCCCTCAAACCTCTAGCCGCAGGAAACCACTCGTCTGCTTTTCCTGTCTCTATAGACTTGCCTATTCTGGATATTTCATATAAATGGGATAGTACAGCATGTGGGTTTCTGTGCCTGGCTTCTTTCTCAAGGTTCATCCGTGTTGTAGCATGTGTCAGTACTTTGTTCCTTTTCATTGCCAAATGTTCCGTTGTATGGCTATACCACATTTAAATTATCCATTCATCAGTTGATGGACATTTGGGTCATTCTGACTTTTTGACTATTATGAATAACGTTGCTGTGAACATTGGTGTACAAGTGTATGTGTGGACAGATGTTTCATTTCTCTTGAGTAAATGCCTAGGACTGGAATTACTGGATCGTATGGGAGTCTGTGTGAAACCATTTGAGGAACTGCCAGACTGCTTTCCAAAGCATTGCACCTTTTCCATTCCCACCAGCAGCATGTGAGGTTTACAGTTTCTTCCCATCCTCACTAACATTTGTCATTATCTGACTTTTTTATTCTAACCATCCCAGTGGGTGAGAAGTGGTAATTTGTCGTGGTTTAGTTTTAATTTTCCTGATGTCTAATGACGTTGCATATCTCTTCATGTGCTTATTGGCTATTTGTTTATCCTCTTTGGAGAAAGGTCTATTCACATCTTCTGCCTGTCTTTTTATTGGGTTATTTGTATTTTTATCATTGAGTTATAAGAGTCTGTTTCATATTCTAGATACAAGTTCCTTACCAGATATTTGATTTGCAAATATTTTCTTCCATTCTGTGGCTTGTCTTTTTACTTTCTTGGTGGTATCTTCTAAAGCATGAAAGTTTGTTTGTTTGGTTTGGTTGTTTGTTTTGGTGAAGTCCAGTTTATCTGTTCTTTCTTTGGTTGCTTATGGTTTTGGTGTCATATCTAAGAAACCATTGCCTAATCCGAGATCATGAAGACTTACACCTATGTTTTCTTCTAAGAGTTTTGTAGTTTTAGGTCTTACATTTAGGTCTCTGATCCACATTGAGTTAATTTCTACATATAGTGTGAGGTAGGGGTCCACCTTTATTCTTTTGCATGTGAATATCCAGTTGTCCCAGCACCATTTTTTGAAGACTATTTTTCCCCATTGAATGGTCTTGGAGCCCTCATTGGGACAGATAGGTTTTAAGAACCTTTCTGATCGCGGCTGCCATGACACAGTCCTTGGTGGTTGGGTGTCCATAGCACTGGGAGGCCTTGCAGGGCTTTTTATTAATCTATCTCTGCCCCTCACTGTCCTGTGCACTTTGGGACGGTGATGGGAGAGGGGGTCTATTCCAAAGGACCCTTGGGAGGGCAGACGATCAGAACAGATGGGGTCAACCCTTCATGTTGCCACACCTCTGTGCCGCAGTGAGCCCAGAGTGCACGGGCAGGTGACCTGCTCCATGACCATGAGCCTCACTGTTCCCTGCTGCTCTCCCCAAGCTGGCCATAGCTAACATGACCATATGTCCCACATTATCAGGACAGTCCCATTTATGCCTGTTCTTCCCACAAATTAGTCAACCCCTTCTTAAAATGTCTTGGTCTGGATGACAAATTATACAGTCACCCTAGCCATAGAGCAGGGCCTGAGCTGGGAATGTCCTCAAACGGTGTACCCCAAGTCCCAAGACAGCCTTCATGGCCTCCAGGAGCTTTGACAGGGAGAACAAAACTCTCACAACAAAGTCCTCAAAGCCTCAGCAGGTGTGGTTTGGATCCCACAGGTGCACGCAGAGCTCAGCGGCCGGCCGGTCACGCAGCCTCTGCCCACCGTGCTGCTGGCTCCTGCGGGGGGCCGCCCTCCCGGTAAGCCTGTGGGGTCAGCAGCGGTGGAGAGCTTACCGGTGTCCTGGCGGGGGCAGCCCAGTTCCAGGCCAGAAAGGGTCAGGAGGGCTGCACGTGGCCATCCCTGCCCACGCTGTCCTTCACACAGGTGGCCGGCTTTGTGTGTTCACACCCGCCTTGGGCTCACCGAGGCCAGGAGGAGAAGCCATGTGACGAGCAGCTCCTTGCCGCTCCCCTGCCACCAAAGGATGAACAAAACCCCTCTGGAGGCAGGAGGGAAAAGACACTTAAACATATGATTGATGCAAATCCAATTCTACGATTGGCCAAAAAAAAGATCAGGCGGAGGAGCAGGGCAGAAAGAGAGAGAACTCATTTAAGTAGCGCCAGCAGGCGCCCTCTGTGGGGAGGGATGAGGACGTGAGCTTCCTCCTGGGCGTGCTATGTGTCCTGCAGGCCCTGTGTGAACATCTGGCCGCACGTGTGAGGTCTGAAGTTTTCAAGCAGTTTATCCTCTAAATGGAAACCAAAGAGTCACTTTGATTAAATGCAAATGTTGCTGTTTGCTCTGAACCTTTGTGTAATTGTCACACTGTGACAAAATCCCCCTGTGGAAGAGGAATGAGAGAGGGCTTCCCGGAGGAGGTGGCCAGGAAGTTGTGTTGGGAGGAGGAGTGGGACTTTGCAAACTCCATAAAGCAACATACTGAGACAGTGAGGACGTGGCAGCCAGGCCTGGGAAATAAGCTGAGGTCCGGTTATGAAGGCTTTGGTTGTCCTAGTAAGGAATGTGGATTTTAGCCTTTAGTTAGTGATCCCCAAATCAGTGTCCCTGAGCACCTAACTCAGGAGATGCCCCTGGGACAAAGGGTTCCACAATCACAGAAGTCTGGGAAACCTCATGTACCATCCCCTGCAAACGCCCACTTTGGAGAGTTGTAAAGGATGTTAGCTTACTAAAGGCCCTGAGAAGTCCTGCATTAAGTGCCCTTTTTGACTCTGGTTACTCAGGGCTTCCCTTGAGCCATCCTGCAGCCTTTGTGTTCTTTGGGAAGCACAGCTTAGGCAATAGGGAGCCAGAACAGGTTTTAGTGCAAGGAAGAGACAAAATCAGATGCTAGTGATGGAGGATGGTATGGCTGTGCTGCGCTGGAGGCAGGGAGACCACTGGCGGCCTGGCCACTGGCCAAGTCAGAGGGCCTATCTCACCAGCTACCTGGAAGTCTGGGAAGGGCCCAGCGAAATCACCAGGGGAGGAAGGAGTCTACCACAGAGAGCAGGAGAGACAGGCAGTAGGGCTTTGCTGCTGCTGCAGCCCAGAGACTCTCTCCTCTGCAGCTGTCAGTGGCTGTGGTCCCTGGGCTTCTTCTGGGACTTGGAAAGAGCAGTTGAAAAGCCAGAATGTGTTTATGTTCAGTAAGTGCAAGTCACTGTCCTGAGCTGCCTCCTGAAGGCTCCAGGTCACACCTGCTTCCAACAGGGCACTTTTCGCCATTCTTCACCTTTGGAGATGAGAGAAAATAAGATAAAATCCAGTCTATCCCTCGCCATCCCAGCCCCTAAGTTCTTAAGCAGAGTGGAGAACTGACTCTCCCATGGGATTATCAGGACTAGTACTAATAAAAGCACTTTTTACATTTCAGATGGACCTGCTTAGTGGCAGGGGGCTTACATTTCAGGGATCTCTGAAAAATTATCTGCAAAAGCTGTTTCAGGCCAGGGAGGAGCTGAGACTCTGAGCCTCAGAACTTTACGTCCAGCAAAAACACAAGGACTCTGGCAGGTGAGCCTAACAGAGTTAAACCAGCTGGGCAGGTGGCTCCCACCTGTAATCCCAGCACTCTGGGAGGCCGAGGCAGGAGGATCGCTTGAGGTCAGGAGTTCAAGACCAGCCTGAGCAAGAGTGAGACCCTGTCTCTACTAAAAATAGAAAATATTAGCAGGGTGTGGTGATGCAGGCCTGTAGTCCCAGTTACAGGAGAGGCTGAGGCAAGAGGATCGCTTGAGCCCAAGAATTTGAGGTTGCAGTGAGCTATGATGACACCATTGCACTCTAGCTGGGGTGACAGAGTGAGGCCCTGTCTCAAAACAAAAAAAAAGAATTACACCATGAAGACAGTGCATTTGGTGGACATGCAGAGGAGAGGCTTTGGGCTGGGTGGGCAGCCATGGCGGCCAGAGGCTTCTGCATCGCTCTCCCGCTTACCGGTTTCCAGTCTCAGTTGCGGCGATTCTTGTCGGGACTGCTCCAGTGCTCTAGGGAAAAGGCCTTACTGGAAGATTGCTCACAGCTCCTTATTTTCCTGCCTTCTGTTTTCTGCGAGGCCACCGGGGCCCTCCAAGGGTGCTCCTCCTCCCCCGGTTAAAAGCTGGGAGAGAAAGGAGTGGGAAAGTCTGCAGGGATGGCACGGAGCCGGGGCCGCCCTGCGCCGTCGAGCGGGAGACTCGGACTTGCTCACTCAGCCGTTCATTCATTCATTGACTCAGTGTATCTCTACCGAGTGTGCACTTGGCCCTTATCTTTGTACTCATGGTGGAGATCAAAGGTGAATGGTCCTGAGCCTCCAGCAGTTATTGGTCCGGGAGGGGAGGCTGGCAAGCAAACCCCAAAGTCCACTCTGCTGTTCGGAGCTGCCGCAGGCAGCCCCCGGCCCTGCTGGGGAGTGGGTGGAGGCCGCTTGGGGACAGGAGAGCAGTAGGACCGGGCCGCGTGGGCAGTTTGGGGGGCTCCCCAGCGGAGGGGCCACGTGTGCAAACGCACAGAGGCTCGGCCCAGCAGCATCATGGCCCTAGAAGGCAGGTGGATCCGTCTGACCAGAGCGGGAAATTTGAAGGGTGTGTGGAAGGAGGTGAGGCAGACGGGGGGGAGTCCAGGCCCAGGGGGCTGGGTTGGGGCTTGATCGCCAGGGTAAGAAGTGTGGCTTTTCTCAGGGAGGCTGGATGTGGGAGCCGTGGAAGGTTCTTGGATAGGGTGGCTGTGAGCTGTCGGCACCAAGACGGATAAAGTGAGAGAGAAAAGAGGGACTGGAGTGATGCTGGCTCAGAAAGGGTGAGGAGAAGCTGCCATGGTGAGAGAAGAAAGTGAGGGACTCTGAGGTCAGACAGCAGGAAGCCCTGACCAAGGCCAGAGCTGAAGTCCAAGCACAAAGCCGAGGTAGGGATGTAGACATTTACTGCACCCATTTTAATAGTAAAAGCCACTCAGGTGTCTGATGACAACGAGTAATGGCCCCGTAAGTTATCGGGCATTACTTCAGTGGCATAGCACCGAGCCACTCAGCGTGGTGGCAGAAGAAGCCTGTCTCCCCCACGGCCAGAAGGACGCGGGTCTCGCCGTCTCCTGGGCTCTCAACACCCAGGAGCTGAGGCTCAGCCCTTTCCGCCCCTGGAGCCCACGGTGTCCTCTCAGGCCCTGCGCTGCTGACACGTTTCTCCCCTGGGGCCAGGCGCCCCGTCCCCGTTGGGGGGTGGGGCGTTCAGGGAGGGAGCGTGCCCGCCCTTATCAGCATCCTCCCACACACCCCACAGTCTGTGTTGGCAGGCTGGCAGCAGATGGCCAAAAATGGAAATATTTGTGCTAGTTTAGTGGGATTGTGGGTGGGTCTAAAATTTCCTGGCATTAGCATATTGCCTTTTGAATAATAATATTGAAAAAACACACGCACATGCACACAAAGCCCGGGTGGGATCCGAGTGTCCCGTGGTAGCCTGCAACACGAGCTTTTGTTTTTCCAGCTGCCAATTAATGCAGCTATGAACTTATAAACTCCATGCGCCCTGCTTTCTTCTGCTTTGATACTAGATGATCAGGACATGTGGGTTTTGATTTCCCAAGAAATGTCAGCTTTCTTATGAATGTAGTGAAAATCGGCAAAATACTGTGTGAAATCCAGGCTAAAATGGATTGAATATATCTCTTAAAAGTCCTGGCAGCTGACATGGGACCTTTCTGACCCCAGAGATCTTAGTTTTATCATCAGATGCCTTTGCAGACGGGTGTGGGTGAGCTTCACTCTTGCCTCCAGAGTGTGTCATGCTGGATTTGGTGTTTCCCACGTCCGTTTGCCCTGAGAACCCAGGTGTGCATCAGCGTCAGACCAAGGTGTGTGGCAGATTATTTGGTTGGCACCCACAGTAGCAAATCGCCCATCTGTGGGAAGTTTCTCAGGAAGGGCACACAGGTAACTTCCCAATGTGCACATGGCCAGGTCGCAGGGAGAGCGTGGCTGCCCAGGCTCTGTGCCCGTCCACCTGCAGGGAGGAGGTGGTCGAGGCTCCCAGACCCCGAGATTCTGGGGCTGGGCCGGGCTTCTGTGCTGTGTGAAGAAACTCCAGTCAGGACCTAGCACAGACTTTGCCATTTGGGGCCATT
The DNA here is from genome assembly GCF_041146395.1 of Eulemur rufifrons. Lineage (NCBI taxonomy): Eukaryota > Metazoa > Chordata > Mammalia > Primates > Lemuridae > Eulemur > Eulemur rufifrons. The sequence continues at coordinate 191,353,666 of NC_090989.1, read as the reverse complement.
TGCTTCCAGTTGGAGGACACGAAGACATGTGGACATGTCGGGGAGGATGTTTGAGGCTCATTTCCCGCCCTGAACTCTCCGCGCCCGCTGCCCATGAGATCTCGGTTCCTGGGAGGGAGGAGCCCAGGAGACCGCAAGACCCACATCCTTATGTTGTGGGTGAGAACGCTCCACCTGGCATGAAGTTCCCCAGGGATGTCCGCCAGTACTTGTTCCCCCGGCTGTGACAGCACCAGCCAGCCACCAGTGGATGCCACAGAGGTGCTACCAGTCAGAACCTGCTCAGGCTCTGGGGAGGTGTGGGCTGGGCTGGGCAGCCCAGGTGGTCTAGCTCGGATGGGGGCGGGCAGGGGAGGTCTAACACAACCAAAGGAACCGAAGCCTCTCTACCCATCTGACCTCTAACCAACCGGTCTCTTCCTCCTAACAGACGTTTCCCAGGTCTTCTGTAAGGGAGTTTTTTAACACTGCAGGACAAGACACCAGTATTTCTCTCTGGGGGGACTCCAAGCCCCAGGCTGTTCTGGGACGTTCCCACTGTGATATGTGGGTCTGAGCGTCTGTCAGGTGGGCAGCCCCGTGAGTGCCCACTCTGACTCAGATGGTCATGGCCCCAGAAGGCTCCCAGCTCTGTAATAGGACACATCTGAGCCTGAATCCTGGCTCTGCCTTCTCTGAGCCTTGGTTTTCCCATTTGCAAACCCTGACTTCAGAGACAGGTTCAGAATCAGCTCAGAAAAGAGGAGGGGGGTGAGGCACACTGGCCCTGTGCAGCACCTGGGTCAGGGACATTAGGGCCATCCATATGGTCTCCGTAACGCCGAGGGCTCTGGCGGGCAGGGAGGAGAAGTCTGTGGCCTTGTTTACAATCTGGACGAACATCTTGGGGATTCCTGAGGCTTCCCTCGCATCAAGATTGAGGCGCCGACACCTCGTGAAGACCGGTTTATGGGAACACAGCCGGGCCAGGTGGAGACAGAGATGGGGCTGGGTGTCCGTCCTGGATCTGGGTTTTGGAAACAACTCTGGTCGGTGAGCTCTGTCCATTGTGAACACCACTGTGACTGCCACCCCCAGACCCTGCCTCTGGCTCTTCTCACCGGTCAGCCTTTTTCACAGGCCACCTCCTGGGGATGAGATCTGCCTGGCAGCCGCTGGGCACGAGGTGTGGCTGAGGTTTGCACAAAAGCCACTCAGTGAAGTCTGGCTCCTCATGTCACTCACAGGGTGTGCTCTTCTACTAGCAGGATGGATGGCAGCTCTCTACCTGCCGCGCCAGCCGGCTGTCCATTTTGATCTTCTCCTAACTTGCCATCCATTCTTTGCTAATCTTTCTCTGATCTTCTTCTTCTTTTTTTTTTTTTTTTTGAGACAGAGTCTTGCTCTGTTGTCCGGGCTAGAGTGCCGTGGCGTCAGCCTCCCTCACAGCAACCTCAAACTCCTGGGCTCAAGCGATCCTCCTGCCTAAGCCTCCCAAGTAGCTGGGACTACAGGCATGTGCCACCGTGCCCGGCTAATTTTCTTATATATATATTTTTAAGTTGTCCAATTAATCTCTTTTTATTTTTCAGTAGAGACGGGGTCTCACTCTTGCTCAGGCTGGTCTCGAACTCCTGACCTCGAGCGATCCTCCCGCCTCGGCCTCCCAGAGTGCTAGGATTACAGGCATGAGCCACCGCACCCGGCTTGATGTTCTTCTTGTCTCTGCCTTTTTTCTTTTCTATTTCTCTCTTAAGGTCTGCTCTTACTGTGTCCAGCGTGGGGCCCTGGGGAGCTGACCTCGCAAGGAGCACCTGCAGTCGCACCCGCAGTTTTCTGAAAGGCTTTCACGGTCTCACCCCAGGAGGCCCCAGCGGACACCCCAGGACCTGACTGTCCGTGCAGAGGGTGCCCTTGATTATTTATGTCTCTACTGTGGCAAGATACACATGACATAAAAATTTACCGTGTTAGCCACTTTGAAGTGTGCAACTCAGTGACGTCCAGCACACTCTCGCCACCCGGGCCCAGTTCCACAGCATCCTCGCCACCTGGGGCGATGAGAGCCGTCACTCTCCAGCCTTCGTCTTTCCCCACTGATTCCTTTCCTGTCTCTGTGGATTTGCCTGCTCTGGACTTTTCTTACACACGACGTCATGCAGTGCGAGGCCTTCGGCGCCTGGCGTCAGCACTGCGCTCCTTCTCGCGCCCAAGGACGCTCCGCCAGGGCGGGCCACGTGCTGTGTGTCATGTCTCCATCAGCTCGCGGCGCTTGGGGTGTTTCTGCCTTTTGACTGTGAACGTGCTGCTGTGAACATTCACGTATGAGTTTTTCCTCTTGGTTTATTTTTTAAAATACCGTTTATTTAGTTTATTGAGTACTAAATGGATTTACAGAGTATCTCGTTCTATCTTCAGGGAACCCTGTGAGGTGGGCCTGTAGGGCTCTCCACTGTGCAAACTGGAAAACTGAGGCACAAAGGGATTAAATAAGTTGCTCAGGGTCGCAGCACTGCTGAGTGGAGCCCCCGTGCTCGGACACTGCCGGTCCTGCTACATGAGCTGTGGACAGGCCCCGCCGAGCCTCGCCCACAGCCCTGGGCTCACGCTGAGGGGCAGGGTGTACCCAGGGAGCCACGCACCTGCCCTGGCCCTGGCAAGCTGCCAGGCCGGCTGCAGACCCGCCGGGTCCTGCAGGAGCAGTTCATGGCCACCACCTCACCCAGGCTCTTTCCTCCACCAGGCCCAGGGCCCAGTTTTCCACAGGAAGTCCTGGGGCACAAGGGACAGCTGATGGGGGGCTTCTCCAACCCCCAGCCCTCCTCCTCAGGAAACAGTGGGGCCAATAGAGTCCCTGGAGGGTCAGGTAACCAGTAACCGTGTGGAGTCCTGGGCCTGCCGTGGTGGGGACAGCGCTGGGAGAACAGCGGGGCCGTTGCTGGGGAACAGGCCGCACCGAGGGAGCTGCCCCTGAGTGCCCATGGCCTGGGTTTCCTGCCCCAGATGGAGTCAGGGCTGGGCTCCTGTCTGCAGAGCCCTGACCAGGTCGGGGTGCCGCGGATAAGGCAGGATCAGTCTCTGTGGCAAGAGCTGGTTCCAGCAGGCCTGGAGCATTTGGCCTAGAGGAGTGGTTCTCAAAGCGTGGTTCCCAGACCAACAGCAGCAGCGGCAGCACCTGGGGAAGTTCCAGAAATTAGAAATGCAGATTGCGGGGCTCCACCCAGACCTAAGTGGAGGGGGCGGGTTGGAGGAAGGCAGCAGTCTTGCTGACATGTCTGCTGGTGAGTTCTGCTGCGTCTCGAGTCTGAGAGCCACCACACAGCCCTGACCATGGAGACCCCCTGGCTCCTGTCATCTTTGCAGGGGCCAAGCCAGCCCTGACAGGGGCCAGCTGTCTGGGGAGGACGGTCACCTCCCAGGTCTGCCTTGGGGCCCCCTTCCCTCGTCCCCTCCCTCCCTAGCCCTGGCTGCAGGCCCAGTTGCCACCTGGATTCACTTCACTCCCAGGTGCCTGAATCGCAGCTGACACTCAGCTTCCTAACTGTCCCCTCTGGGGCCCTCGGGCCTAAGAGGCCTCTGAGGTGGGTGTTTCCAGACCCCTGTTGCTGGACCATGCCTCTGCATCTTCAGGGCCCCCGAGTGCAGGGTCTGGGGCTCTTCCCTGCCCACACCACTCTGGCCTCCGGGCCCCACTTCCCACCTGCTGGGAGTGAGGGTGCGGTTCCAGTGGAGCCCAGGGCACAGCCAGCTGGCATGGCTCTCCCCCCCCACCCCACGCTCTGGAGCTGGGCTGCCCCCCTGGAGTGTCCATTCACCCCACTCTTCCCACCGCAGCCGCCCAGGACCCTCCCCGCGAGACCACGCCCTCCCCACCCGCTGTGCCCTGTGTGAGGACGTGGAAGGAGGTTCCCAACTGTGGTCTCCTCTTTTCTATTGTTACAGCATAAACACAGGGTCTGCCTATAACACTAGAAAGAACCTAATTCAGAAACAAACAAAAGACAAAACCCTGGAAGCTGACCGTTTTTTGAGCTTTTCATTCCCACCCTCAACAGCCTGACTTTCGCTCCAGGTTCTGGTCAGGAGTGTAGCCGTGCCGGCCCCGGCAGCACCACCAGCTCTGTGACCTTGGGCAGAAGGCCCACCCTCTCTCAGCTGAGAAACCCCGGCCCCACAGGGACAGTGCTGGAGTCCCCCACCACCAGCAGCAGGGAGATTGCAACGTTGTGTCGTGAGCCCAAACCCAGACCGTTGCACACAGAGACTCGGGGTCAGGACCGTGCTGCCCTCAGGAAGCCTGTGGCTTCCCCACGGGAGACGGAAGGTACCAGTTTGATCCAAAGAATCCAGGCCAGAGCACCATTTGTGTGGTTAGCGCTGGGCTCAGAGGGACACGGTTACCGTGGCAACAAAGCCCGCTGTCTGGAATATCATTTTGTCCTCCCTAAAGCAATCCCATGAACAGAAGCTGAGGCAGGCCCCGAGCCGGGGACGTCACCGCAGGCATGGGACGGGCGGGGCCCTGCCTGCCCGGTGCTGCTGGTGTCCAGGGTGGCTGGTGCTGCCGGCGCGGACTCGCTCCCCGCCATGAGGTTGAGCGCAGTTCTCAGCTGTCCCCACGGCCACCGCACTTACTGAGCAATGTCGGGGACTTCCCAAGGTGATTAACCCAGGCACCCCTTGGTTCCTAACCCCCCAGAAAGAGGCTCTCACTGTGTCTGTCCGGGGCCACCTGCTGTGCTGCTGGCTTAACTGTCCTTCCTTCCCAAGCTGACAAGGACCTACGCAAGCCCCTTCTGAATTAACTCTCAAAGGCAGCATCACCAACTCAGCGATGCAGCAGAGCCCACGTCCACTTCAGCAGTGGTGGCCGTGCCAGCCTGCAGGCCCTGTGGCAGCCAGAGCCCTTGATGTTTCAAGGGGAAAAGTCAGGATTTCAATGTGAAATGACCTGCTTCGTGGCATCGGCCACAGATTGGAGTGGGCCCAGCCAAAAGCGCCTGTTGGCTGGGTAGGCCACACGCCCCAGGGTGCACCTTGGCCTGGCCTCCCCTCCCCGGCCTGCTTCAGCCAGGTCAGCCCCCACTGTCGGCGGAGCCTCACCGCTAGGCCCTGGAAGGGTCTCCCAGGCCAGGACAGTGCTCAGCGGGACACCCATGGGTGGAAGGTTCTGCACCGCTGCACCCACGCCCCCGGCCCTCCGGCCTCCTCCCGCCCACTGCGGCTGGTCCCCAGACTGGCCGCAGACTCGGTCCTCTGTGCCCATGTCCAGGCTGTCCCTCGCCAGGGCTGTGCTGCCCGCCCCCTCCCACCAGCACTTCTGTAAGGCCTGGTTCTCATGTCACTTTTCACTCATTCGGTCTGTGTTCGAAAGGTTGAAAAATATTTCATTGTAGAAATTAATGCATTTAAAACAATAATGAATGAAATCAACTGCAATTGCAAAATCGAAACTTGGAACTCTTGATCAGATGCTGTGGATGACAGTGCTTTTTTCTCTTTAGTGAAAAAAAGAAAGAAAGGAAATATGAGAGAAATACAAAAACAGCAAAAAGAAACCCACAAAAAAATAGCACATACACTGGAGATGCAAGGATGTTAAGTTCTATACAGCTACATTCATCCTCTCACCAAGGACACCTGGGACACAGGGTCGCAGTCCCTCTAGCATTGGACCCATTGACCTTCCACATCCGTTCTCTGTGGTTTCCACAGACAAATAGAATTGTTTCTCAATGGTAAAACGACTCTGGCAAAACAAGTCAAATACACAACATAATGTCCATCAGAAAGGGACAGCATGTATAGTTCCCCATAGTTCGCAAAGCACCGGTAGCTGCGTCAGCATGGGGTCTGTGCTACAGGCAGTGTGAGTTTAGGAAGGAGCCCTGAAAGAGAATCTGTGGAGCCTGGTTCCAATTCCAACCTGAGACTGTAGAGCCTCCCTGACCTTCAGTTTCTTCATCTGTAAAATAAGCAGATTGAACTAGATGAGTGGTTTCTTTTTCCTTGTTTTATTTTTATTTGCTTTTGTTTTTATAGTTCTTGTTTTTTCTCTATTAATTATAGAAGTAATATGAAATATTGCCTATTGTTAAAAAATACAAACAGAAGTGTAAAGAATAAGATGTCAAAATCTACCTTTATCCCTATGAGACCCTTCTCTCCAGAGGTCCCTCTGTTACCAGATTCGTGTGGGTCCGTGCGGGCCGTTTCCTACGCATTTCATCCACACAGGTGCGCACCGCATGTGTTCTTACATGGGTTTCGCTTTTCTAATTCCAGTGTCGAGAACAGTGCCTGGCTCATTTGATACTTCTCAAGTTTTTGTTACCTGGTTAAATGAATAAGGTTTTGGTTGAGGGGGGGTTGTTTTTCGGGGTTTTTTATCTGAGCACTGTCTTGGAGATCTTTCTGCATTTGTTTTTAACTGTCCCATAAATATACAATAATTTAATCAAGCTTCTCTGGTGCCGGTTCACAATGTTATGCAAACCCTTTGAGCTTGATGTATGCAGAATTCAGACTTGTTCAAGGGCAGCCCCCATAACCAGACAGGCTCATGGCTCTGCAGTGACATGTGTAAATTTGCCCCAAGTGGGATAAATAAAGTCTGTAAACAACCTCACGTCAGTCTGGCTTGCCTCCAGATGAGAACTGCCACAGTTTAACATAAACTCCTGTGGCTCAGAGCTTTCTGGATTTGGGGTGAGAGGTGGGTGTGGGCCTCTGTATAGAGTCCGTGCAAACTCTCAGACCTGTTGGGCAAACTTGGCTGAGCCTGGGTCTTCCTCTGTGTCTCCCTGTCACCGCCACCTCTTCACAATCGCCATCCTTCCTGCCCTTGAGATTTGTCGACAAGAGTCCTTTCCTCTGCATGGAGCAGGTGGCCTTTCCCAGGAAGCTCCAGACCTTTCTGGGCACTTGCAGCTGCTCCATCCCATGCATGTCCCCGCCCTTCCTGCCGCTCCTTCCAGCAGCCCTTCTGGAGCTCAGGTCCCATGCTGGTATTTTCCTACTTGAGAAGCCCCCTTGCTGTGGGGCGGGGACCACAGACCTCAGGGGCTGTGTGAAGACCCTAAAGTGGAGGCAGACCAGTGTTTGTGCACACGTGTGTTTTCTGAGGGTTGCTGGAGTCTGTTAACCCCTTGGAGAGCCACCATGGTGTCTTTTGAGTAAAGCCCTTCGCCAGGGACCCCTGCCTGCCTCTCCAGTGTCCTCTGTGCCCTGCGTTGTGGGCCTCAGGCTCCGGCCACACACACAGGATTGCTCACTGGTGCCCAAGCCATCCTCCCCTGGCTACATCTGCGCGGGCGTGTCTTCTGCTTGGCCTGCCCTCCTGCTCTTCCCGGCCTCCCTGCTCCCCACACCGCCTGCTGGTGGCCACGCCTGCGCTGGGCTGTGGCTGTGATTTGCACATTTGTCCACACCCCCTTCCGCGTGACTTGCCTTGGAGAACTCTCTGTCATTCCCAACACTCCCGGAGCCAGGCCAGCCACACGATGGAGTGTGCTGGAGGTGGGAGGCTGGTGGCCTCACCAGGGGAGAGTGGCGCCACCGTGGATGGGGTGGCAGTGGGGCGCTGCGCCCAGGGAAGCTAGGCGGGAGCGCCATAGGGCCAGATGGCTGGTTTCTTCCACAGGGGCTGAAGAAAAGGCAAGAGAGTCTGAAGACTGAGATCTCTGCCTTGGCTGTGACTTTCTGTGAGCGAGTTTGGTTAAACCCGTGTCAGACGGACTGGCAAACACTTTGGGGCTTGTTCTCCAGCAGCCAGAAGGGAACTCAGCCCCCTGGAGATGGGGGCCAGAATTTCACTCCTTAAACACCACGATGTCCAACCCTTCCCTCCCCGAGAGCAAGGGGCACGTGCTCCCTTTTGCACAGGCTGCGAAGGGAAGGCAGTTTTGTGTCTGACAGATGTGAAACATCAGCCCATTACGGGAGACTCTGCTCCAATTGCGTTCCTAGTAGCTCTGCTCACCTGGAGTGCCCGACGCCGACTCTGGTGCTGTTCTGTGTGCTCCCACCAGTCTCCTGCACCCAGATTCCTGTCAGGCCCCATAGAATGGACTGTGGGACAGTCATGTTTGTCCTTGAGACATCCTTCGGCGGGTGACTGCATTTGAGAGGCGATTAGAAGATAGTCTGGGTACCGTGGCGCTTGATGTGCCAAGTGGAGGGGGGGCTTTTATGCAGCATAAGGCCTTTTTGGGGAAGATAGTGTCATGGTGATGTCACAATGATGTCATGAGAGGCGGCCCGCCTGTGTTTGCCTTCCACTCCTGGTCCTGCTCAGCCCTGGTTTACCCCCCAGTGATGCTGATCCCGTGGACGCAGACATGGCAGGACTGGCAGGTGGGGGGACAGGAGAGCATCGTAACTGCATGTAGAAGGCTCGCCGCCCCTTATGCAAATAAATACTCAGCCCTGCCATCTACTAGCTGTGTGGCCTTGGACAAGTCCCTTAACCTTTCTGAGCTTAAGAGGCCTAACTTGCAGTATTGCTGGAGAACTAGAGGCGGCGCATTTAAAGTGCAGAACTCAGGGCCTGGTTCGCAAATAGCAGCCGTGGCCATCTGCCCTCCTGCGTTTAGAAGACCGGACACCCGCGCAGCGCCAGGGAGCTGGCACCGGGCAGTGCAGGGCCTCACACCCAAGGCTGGGGCCCTGCTGGGGTCCCTGGGCTGGGTTATTTCACCTCCGTGGGCCTTTATTTTGCATCTGAGCAATGGAAATGACACTCCCCGCTTCTCGGAGACGCTGTGAAGACAGTTCCTCCGCAGACATTGCTGAGTCGTGCCCGCCACTCAGTGAGAGGACGCCCAAACCCGGGATGGACAGGAGCCCTGGTTGATGGCACTCGTGTTTATCAAGGCGGACAGATAATAAACCATGCCCAGAAGAATGCATCCTACGGTAGTTTAGGAGATAAGTGCCACGGAAAAGAGAAACGGCAGATGAAGGCAAATGACCGGGATGCGGAGTGTGCAGATTGTGTTGTTAAATGGAGTGGGGGGGCAGGTCAGGGTGCGGCTGGGAAGAGGATATTTGAGCAGAGAATTAACGTAGGAAAGGGGTGAGTCACATGGACTTCTGGGGAGACGGGGTCGGGCAGAGGGGCTGCCTCGGCAAGACCCTGAGGCAAGCGCCTGCCTGGCCTGGCTGAGGTCAGTGGGAAGGGAGAGATGTGGGGCCAGGACCGCAGGAAACGTGGGGTCAGGGGGTCTCTGCACCCTGCGAGACTGGGGCTTCCAGCTGAGCAAGATGGGGAGTCAGTATAGGGCCCTTTTTTTTTTCACTCCTACAACAGCTTCTGACCGTGTAGGGTTCTGACTTGGGTTCCCGCAGGACGAGGTGGGGGCTGCAGGATCCAGGGGAGAGGTGATGGCAGCTCAGATCGGGGTGGTGGCGGCGGCGGCGCAGTCGAGGTGTGGTCAGGTTGGGCTGTGCCTGGAGGGGCTGCAGGTGGCAGGAGAGGAGCCGCGGAGAACAGCCTGGGCTCCCTCGGGACTGAGCGGGACGCTCCCTGAAAGTGCCCATGGTCACATGGTCAGTGCTGGTGATTCGATTCGATTTAATTTATTATTTCCCCAAACTTTACCAAGGACCCGCTCTGGTCTGGACCTGTGCAGCCAAGACACTGATTAAAGCAGCTTACAGGTTTTCTTTTTGGTTTCTTTTTTTTCCCCTGTGCTGAGCAACTGAGGTTTTCTCACTCATCTTTATTGTGATGTGATTCGTGTATCATACAATTTACTCATTTAAAGGGTACAATTCACTGGTTTTAATATATTCATAGATACCTGCAGTCGTCACTACAGTCAATGCCAGAACATATTCATCACCCCAAGAGAAAACCCCATACTCTTTAGCCATCCCCCCACCTCCCCAGCCCCGACAACCTCTGAGCTACTGCCTGTCCCTGTGGATTTGCCTCTTCCGGACATTTCGTATAAACGGAGTCGGGTAGTGCGTGGCCTTCTGTGCCTGGCTTCTTTCACCGAGCATGACGTCCAGGGCTCATCCTTGCAGCGTGTGTCAGCGCTTCGCTCCTTTCCATGGCGGAATACTGTTCCCGTGCACAGAGGACACAGTCTCTTCATCCAGTCATCGGTCGGTGGACATCTGGGTTGTTTCCCCTTCTTGGCTGTTAAAAATAACACTCATATGAACATCTGTGTACAGGTTTTTCTTGTGGGTATATGTTATCCTTTCTCTTTGATTATTCGATAGTGGGTTATTGGTTATTTGGGTTATTAGGTTATTGGACCCCTGATTCCTCTAGGGGTAGAATTTTGGAGTCATAGGATAGCTCTGTGTTTGATTGTTTGAGAAACTGTGAGACTGTTTTCCAAAGTGGCTGCGCCATTTTCCATCCCCCCAGCAGTGTGTATGGGTTCCAGTCTTTCCACATCTCCCTAACACGTGTTATCATCTGACTTTTGATTCCAGCCATCCTAGCAGGTGTGAAGTGGTTTTAGCTAACAGGTTGTCAGTGCTTACTAAGGCTTGACACTGTTCACACCTTGATGTGCATTAACTCATCTAAATTCTTACACCAGCCCATGAGGTAGGTGCTGCTCTCATCCCCATTTTATAGATGAGGAAACTGAGGCACAGAGTTGGCAGAGCTGGGACGCAACCCCAGGCAGTCTGGGTCCCGAGCCCATGATTTTACATTCAAAACCTTGCGGAGGTGTGGGAGGCGTGCCCGTAAACGGGAGTCCACAGAACAACACGAGAAGAGGTAGGCAGTGAGCAGGTAGAGTGGTAGCAACTGTGAGAGGTCAAGGAAGTGACCCTTGCCCTGGTCTGTAGGGGTGAGTGGAGTCTGTCGAGTGGCGAAGGTGGATGGAAGGGTCCTGCAGGGGTGGAAGGATGTGCAGAGGAGGGGTGTGGAGTGAAGACCTGGCTCCAGTTACTGCAGGGGAGCTGGCGTGCCCTTGCCACCCCTCTGCTCAAGGGCTCACTACTCCGTTACTCACTTCCGCAGAATATTTTTAGATCAAATATCTCAGTTCTGGTAGAAGCCAGAGTGTGCTGAGAATGATACCCTCGAGGATCCACTGGATTAAAATGAGCAGACAAGTTATGGGCAAGCCTTGTGGCATGCGGACGACCAGCACGCACACGTAGCCCGCGAGAACTCCTGCCCAGCGCTGGCACCCGCTGCCCCTGCCCCACTCCCCCTCCTGCCTCTCTTCAGCTGAAGGTCCTGCTCAGGCGTGTTTAAAGGTGACGCTGACTGCTGTGCTTTGTCACACGGCACCCACCCCTCCCATGGGAGGCGGCCCCACCAGGCAAGGATGGTAGGCAACAGGGTGAGAGGCATTTGTTGGGATGATGCCAGTGAGTGGGTTCTGTCCAGACTGGCCATAGGATTCACGTGTGTGCCGGGTGCCAGGAGGGTGGCTGCTGGGATGGGAACCGCAGAGTCAGCTCTGTGGCACCTCCAAGCAGGGGTCCCACCCGGATCACACATTCATCTCATCCCCACGACAGTCTCAGTATTGTTGCTGTGCCCATTTTATAGCTGAGAAAACTGAGACCAGGAGAGGCAGCAAACCCACTGGGGCCCGAGGGCACAGAGCCAGCCGGTGAGTGGGGCTCAAACCCACACCCTCCAGCAGCACGCACAGCACGAGTTTCTCCTTGAGAGACCTGAAGCCGGGCTCTTGCCCTGCACCTCACCCCGACCCCTTGCAGGGGTCGAGCCTCCCCGCCCTCCGGTATTTCACTCCTGTGGATGCTGCTCTGGTTTTTTGGCCCCATTTTTCCCCCTTGGGCATTGCTTGTCCTTCCTTCTTCATTTCCTCCTGGCTGCATGTTTCTGTTTAATGAGGCCGGGGCAACTCCAGCACCGCAGTCGGCAGCTGAGCCCGTTGCCTAAAAGCTTTAATGAAGAACAGAAAACCTGGGGAAACGGCTTTCCTGCCAAGGCTGTAGGTTGCGCCAGCGCTGGCAGCGAGCCGGATCTGCGTCTGCAGCCCGGCGCCCCTTTCCTAAGGGCACTCTCCCAGGAAGCCCCAGCCCACTACACGGGCCCCTCTACCCCACGTCAGTCCCCGTCTTTGGAGGGTTAGTCCCTGCTCCCGATCACCTCATTTCTCCAAGAGGAACCCAAAATCTGGAGTTTGTGTGAAATCGCCTGATTGTTAACTCTGGGCGATGAATTCACACATTTTAAAAACACTCTGCAGGCCAGACACGCCTGTGGGGCAGCGCTGGCCTGCGCAGTCACTGTGCACCTCTAATCTAACGACGATGCTGGGTTTGCTGTCCTAGACTTGGTCAGGTTGGATTTTTTTTTTTTTTTCTAAAATCTTTCTTAACCAACTTATTAGACCTTCAGAGCTGTAGTTCTAGAGTCCAAAGCTGAATTGGAAGGATTTAACTCTAGTCGGCAGCAGCAGTAAAATTAATGCTCAAAAACATTTCCACCCTTGAATTCACAGTGGGACTTTGTGGAACACCCAGGGCGGTGGGGCAGGTGGGGGCTGGACTTTCCGTGAAGAGGACAGGGGAGGCTCTGCTGGGAGGCCAGAGGAGAAGGGGGACGTTGTTTCCACGTTGGCGGGAAGCCTGCCATCCAGAAGGGACCACGAGATCGGGGCTCCCTTGTCAGGGGAGGACAGTGTGTGACAGGCCCAGGGCATGTGAGATGGGGAGCCGGGAGCTGGGGCCAGGCGGGTGCCAAGTCGGTCAGCCCAGGCCAGGGGGGCGGTGACAGTGCCCCAGAGGGAGGCCTGGACCCAGTCACCACATGTCCAGGGCTGAGCCTGAGGTCAGCCAGCTCAGCAGAAGGGCGCAGGGGACTTTGAGGCAGGGCTGGCGAGTCTCAACTGGAGCTGAGCCCATGAGACCCCTGTGACCCCAGGCCTGCAGCTGGCCCCTCTTGCAGCTGTCCTCCCTGCCACGGTGTCCTGAGCATACAGATTTTAGAGTCAAATGGATCCGTCTCTGAGCGTTCACACATCATTTCACCCCTGCACACCCGTCAACAAGGGGTGCCCGCACCTGTCTCGGTGTTTGGGGTGCTGCCTGGTGGCACTGGTCAAACCCATTTCGAATAAGGAAATAGAGATACTTGGATGTGATTCCTCATCAGTTCTACACAGAATGTTTTTCCTTTGTTTTTTAATTCATTTATTTTTAAGCAACAAATAAAAATTGTATGTGTTTATGGTGTGCAACATGATGTTTCAACAGATGTACACATTGTTCAGCTGAATCAAGCCCTTGAACACACACATGACCTCACATACTTACCTTTTTTTGGTGATGAGAACACAGAATGTTCTCCCAGCAATTTTCAAGTATATAATGAAGTGTTACTAACTATAGTCACGAAGCTGTACAGTAGTTGGTACTTATTCTTGAACTTACTCCTCTTGTCTCACTGAAATTTTGTATCCTTTGGCCAATATCTTCCCAGTTTCCCAACCACCTAGCCCCCGAAGTCTCTCTGCTCCTGTGAATTTTACTTTTTTAGCTGTCACGGTCAGTGATATCACATGGTGTGTCTGGCTTACTTCACTTAATGTAACGTCCTCCAGGCTCATCCACATGGTCTCAAATGATGCAATTCCCTTCTTTTTTTGAAGGCTGAATACTACTCCCTTGTGTACATTTGCCATATTTCCTTTGACATTTTAAACACCAGGTAAAAGAGGAGGCAGGGGGTCTGCAGGCCGGCGGCCTGGTTCCCTGGGCTCGGCCGCGGTGGCTCGGAGCTCTGGATGAACTGCGAAAGGGACCCTGGGTGTGGACCGCAAGCCTGTGCCGCATCAGAAAAGCAGAGGTCGTTCCACCCTCTGTGTGAACGTGCGGTGCTTCTTGCCTGCGCCCGAGGAGAAGCGGTCACACAGAGAGGGGTGACCTGCTTGAAGCCAAACACCTTCTCTAGCCTGGGGCTCCTGTCAGTTCAGTTATAGAAAATGCACTTCAGCGCAGCAGCCCACATCTGGACATCGTCAGACAGCTTGGAGCAAATGCCGTCGGTCATTTCCAAGCAGATCAAGCTAGTGCTGATTTATATTCCAGTGACACCCTGGGATAATGATTTGGCCACAGGGACATTTCTGACGTGACCATAACTGAATTTTGTCTGATAGCAAATGGACTACTTAACAGACAGACCAAAACCCGTGCAGAGGAGGGTCTCAAACCCATTCCGTGTAAAAGTCGGTGTCAACAAACACTCCCCAAGTGCACCCTGTACGAGGAGGCTGGAACACAGAGGCAGAGAAAGCAGAGCCCAGCGGTGTCGCCCGGAGGCTGGGGAACAGCCACAGTTGCAAAATGGCTCACTTGGGGCCTCAGGGGTGGGTGAGCCCCCCGCTGCCTGGGGGAAGGGGAGAGGAAGAGGAGACATCCACTCTGAGCCTAAACCATAGACATGGTTTTGACACACACAGGAACAGGCAGGGGTGGGGATGCTCCCAGCGCGGTCCGGGGGCTCAGTGTGGCTGAGCAGCGGTGTTGGCTGCAGGATGCTGTGGGCCCCAGAGGAAGCTGAGAAGTGGGTTGGGGATCAGATAGAGAGACACAGGGACTTGTTCTCGTCACAGTGGCGTGTATCTGAGGACGGGTGAACTGAAAGCACCCTCTCAGGGACAGGGTGGAAAGCAGCCTGGAAGGTGCATTGGCCGTGGAGGCGCAGCAGGGCCTTGTGCACAAAGCTACGCGGGCCACATGAGGAGCCCAAATGGGAGCCAGCCGGGCCTGGAGCGGGGGCAGATGCAGTCCAGGAGGGGGCATCGCCCAGGACACAGAGGATGGAGAAGGGGATGCCCGAGGGAACCCAGGCACAGGCAGGGCCTCCCCCCTCCACTGGATGGCCAAGCAGGACTGGAAGCAGCTCCTTCAGCCAGCAAAGAGTTGCAGTGACCCTCTGGGCCTGGCCTAGACTGGGCTCTGGGAAGGAAGAGACGAATCAGACCCTGCCCTCCGGCACTCACCATCTGGAAAGGGGGCTGGAGCTTTAACAGGTGCAAGACCTGCTCCAATGAAGGGTGAACCAGGTCTGAGCACACATGGCAGAAGATGACCACTGTCACTGAGGGGGGTCATCTGAGCTGAGTTTGGGGTAAGAGGAGGTTCTTGCAGGCCGTACTCAGCTGGTGAGGCTTGCGTGGGTCTGAGCGCAGTGTGTCTGCCTCCTGGCCCTCGGTGCCCCGACTGCAGCCCCTTCTTGCCTTGCTCGTGGACTCCAGGTGTGTGCCCAGCCCTAGACCACCCAGACTCTGCCCTCAAGAAGCTCCTGGTGTGGCAGGGAGACCCTCACAAGCAGTGTCCAGTGGGGCCCCATCCTGGGCCAGGGAGGCCTTCTGGGTGTGGGGAAGGTGACTTTAGAACTGGGCTTGGCAGATGAGGCATGGCTTTCCAGGCAGAGAACAAAAATCACACGGGTCTGCCCAAAAAAAGCAAACAGAACACACAGCTGTTGAGGAGAAAAGGGACATTGCACCCCCAGGTGGCTGCTGAGTGGGCAGTGGAGTGGAGCTCGGGAGGGACTGGGGAGCAATCAGGTGGGCTCAGGCTGGACCTGGGGCACTCGGTGCCTGCCCCAGAGGATTGTGCCTGGCCCCCTACACACCAAGAAGAAAGGGGACGCTGGTCAGACCTAACACGTTGAGCGTATGCAGAGGAAGAGGCCAGCGGGAAGCAGAGCCTTGGCCTGCCTGAGGCCACATGCAGAGATGACAGAGCCTGGGACATCCACAGAGGCCTCCGTGTCCCCCAGCTTGCCCCTCCTTGTGCCTCAAAGCACAGCCTCGCTCTCCCACACTCTGCCTGCGCGGGTTCCTGTGAGCAGCTGGAGCTGGGCTGCAGTTATTTATCTAATGTTCTTGGATGGAGTCCCAAGAAAACAATTTTGCCTATTTAAAGAAAAGAAAACAGAAAGCGACATCGTAAAGCCCACCCCTAAAGAGAAGTTATAAAGAGATAGTTGTTGTCACTATGGTTTGTTTCTTCCTTATCTGCTTGTGCATCTGTTTATGGCCTGCCAGGATGGTCCCCACTGCTTAGCAGGCTCAGGGGACCGAGGAGGCTGTGAACACAGGCAGCAGCCAGGCGGCGCCGGTAACGGGGCCCAGGCGGGCTCTGCGGCTCACACTGAAACCTGCGCAAGGTGCTTCCCCATGGGGAGGGCTCCCAGCAGGGCTTGCCAGCGGAGTCACGGGGGTGGGCACGCTTTATAGACCCAGTGCCTCGGGCTCATCCCAGAGCCTCTGGGGTGGGGACACGAAAAGATGTCCAGGTGATTCTGCTGGTTAAAGGTCCAACTGCTGGGCCAGTTCCAAGGGCCTCCCCTCCCACCCTTCTAGAACCAGAGTTCAGTGTCTCTTGATGCTGCAGAGGGGAGAGGCAGGGTCAGGGAGACGCAGCCTTTGAGGTCATGACCTCTGGCTCTGCTGGGTGAACAGGCCCCTGCATTTCAAGGGACCAAGTCCGTGGCCCCTCCACACAGGCGGCCCTCCCTCAGCTCACCCTCTTGGGGACCTGGAGCTGCCATCTCACAAACCAAAAGACTCATACCCTGGAAATCAGGAAAGCAGATGTCAGGAGGTTTGAAGGATGAAGAAGGGCTTTTTCCCCGGGCAGGGGCTGGGCAGATCTCCCCGGGGCCACACGCGTGTGGGACTCTGTCCTCAGGCTGAGCAGGGACTTGTGCTAAGGGGGGAAGGGGGAGCGGAGCCCGGGAGTGGCCCGACAGAGGACAGGCCTGGGGATGCCAAGAATGTGCGCAAGGGCACGCTCAGCTTTTAGAAGTGTGTTTGGCACAAGGACACAGAAGAGCCACGTGTGACACAAGGCTGACGGGCAGCAGCCAGCACCTAGGCCGCTTCGCGCGGCTCCTGCTCCTGGTAGAGAGGTCTGGCGGGAGCCGTGGGAGGGCCGGGAACCCAAGGGTGTGTAGGAAGGTTCTTTCACAAAGCAGGTGCGACAAGCACTTGACAGACCCCATTATGTGCACTGCGGCGTCTAGACCCAGGTGGTTGTGCCCAGAGTGTGGAAAGGACTTGCTGACAAATCGCAGAGACACGGCTGCGTGTGTGAGGAAGAGCAGAAGGTGACGGACGCAAGCATGTCACCATTCCAGCTGCAGAGGGACGGATTCTAGAAACCCTAGAGGGGTGAGCCAGATGCAGGCCTGCAGCCACCACCAGCAGAGGAAGAGGCGAAGTGTCTGTGAGCTCTGTGACCAGGTGACAGTGAGGCTCCAAGCCCTCCATTGATCAGGGCCAGGCAGAGTTTAATCCCAGTGCACGGGGACTTCAGATGGGTGTTGACAAGAATGTTCTAATGGTTTTTGCATGAGAAAGAGACCAGAGTCTGGTGGTTGGTTATAGTCACAGCAGTCCAGTGAGGACAGTGACTGGCCCACAGGAGGACTCGACACACCCTGAGCGAGGGAGGGGGGAGTGGGCTGTGTCAGCCAAGAGGTGATTTCCGGTTTCCTTCTTTTGGACTGTGGGTTTATACTCAGGCCCACGTCAGTTCTTTTCAACAACCTGAAGACATAAAATGTACACAGTAATCAGAGTCACAGATGACAAGAGGATGATAGGTCACCATATCAGAGGACAGAATTAAATGTAATAAAACCTTGGATAAACTATAACTATAGGTCATGGACTGATGCTTACTTAGTGTGTGGTGGTTATGTTGTATGGCTCCCAGAAAATGCTATTTACACATTTTAGGACAGTTTTCTTGCCTGTCACAAAACATACAAACTGGCTTAAGGCCAAAGGAACAAAACAAAATAAAAGGGGTGGCACACAGTTGATTGACTGCGGCAGGACGGATCCGGGTGCTCATCTGTGGCATTGGGCCCACCTGCCCCAGCGGTGGGGTCTGCTCTGCTCCGTGCTGCCTTCATTTTCCGGAGGTGGAGTCTTCGAAGCTCTAGCCTCACTCCTTTCTTGTAGCTTCACAAAGAAAGAGCCTCCCTTTGCTAATCCAATAGAAGTCCCATGGTGGAGACTCCTTGGTGACATGTCCCACTCTGAACCAGTCACAGCAGCCAGAACAATAAGAGTGCACCCATGGGCCAGGCCAAAGTCACCTGCCATCAGCTAGGGTGGGTGGCAGCAGGTCAGACGTGACAAGTGGACTGAGGGTGGGGGGTTGGTTCTCCAGAGGAAAATTGAGGTGTTGATGGCAAAGGAAGAGAGAAGGCTAATTCCCCAGGTGAAGGTAACAGTGGCTTAGCTTGGATTTGCTGTGAGCCCAGCAGAGAGTGCCATGCTGTGTCATGCCACTGACGTGCATAGCTGGCCGGGACTCAGTGGGACACGACCCCACCACCACTGGGGTCCATAGTCAAGCTGTCATTCAAACCCACATGCCCCTGGCTCCAAACTCAGCCTCCCTCCCTTCCCGTGAGCTCTGGGTAGAAATGCAAATGGCGTCTCCACTTACCAGCCTCCAGGCAGGGACAGCAAGAGCCCGTCTGAAGACCATTCCTCACCAGCTGGCTGTCAGTTAGCGAAAGAAGCACGCGAATGTGTTTCCCACCTCGATGTCCCTGCCACACGTGCAGTGATGTCAGCTAGGGTGGGACCTAGGAGGTCTCCTTGTTGCCTGCCCATATCTGCAGGGAGGAGGAGGGAAACCTTTTGTGTAATCACAACTCCTTTATCTCCCACTCAGTATTTCCTAGGCAGCACCTGTGGCTCCCTATGTTATTTCAGCCTGTAGCTTGCAGAGAAAGTTCCAGAGTGAGTTGATGGGAAGATCCCTGGAGTGGAGCAGAAGCATCAGGTAGAGACTGCCTGGCCACCGACTGGTCCCGCTGTGCCTCTCTTCCCTCATCCGTAGGAGACAGGAACGGCTTGTGTGCGGCAGTGAGCACACGTGCGTGAAATCACTTGTCTTTGAGGTGACCGTGGTTCCCAAAGGAGACAAGGGTCCAGCGCAGAGTGTGTGACCCCAGGAGTGCAGTTGGGGCAGTCAGGGTTGGAGACGTGGGGAAGTGGGGTGCTCTGTGCAGGCTGGTGGCTGCAAGAAGAACAAGTAGTACAAGCAGGCGTGCGAGGGAGACAAGGCCAGGGACCCAGGGCTGGGTTGCAGGGGGAGGTAGGGAGAAGAGCCCCGTGGGTGGGAGGTGGAACCTGGGGGTCTGGGGAGCAGGTGTGAGGAGAGTGAGGCCATGTGTTACACGAGGTCAAAGGCAAGTCTGACCTCCAAGAAAACCCAGCCCCTTCCACTGTGCACAGAGCTGCTGTCCTATGACCCTCTGAGCTTTCTGTCTCCATAGATCACCCTCTACTCTTCCAAACCCAATCAGAAGCCTTTTATTAGACAGACTGATGTGACATGTCCTGACCCGGAACAAAATGCACCAAACTTTAACTACAGTCATGAAAAGGTAGTAAAATCATCGATCATTTTCTCCCTCTATTTCTAAATTCTAAGAACTTTTATTTACAAAGCAGACCTTTTTTATGTCATATATGTAAATATTTTATATGTATGGGTTTATGCACACATATTAAATTAGACATGGGTATATCATGTTTATACATACACACTTGTATACACATATTTTGAATTTGACATGACATTAAACAAAATAAAAACTGAAAATTTCAGCTGACAGGTAAATTCCTTTATATTTGGGGCAAACATTCTGAGACCGAGGTCCTAGCCATCACCAGCATGATTACGGTCTAGAGTCAGAGGCTGGCCTCTGGGCTGCCTGCCCCTGCGGTATCAGTCAGACCGAAGTCCAAAATATGTTCTCCTTTAGATAACTCACTAAAGAGTTTCCCCAGCAGGCAGCTGAAACCTCCGAGACACAGGTTCCCAGCGTGTGGTTCTCAGCAAGACCCTGCGTGCCTAACCTCATTTCCCTGTGAGCGCCCTGAGAGGCGTGGCTGCCAGCCCCTCGGTTGAGAAGTGGTCGATCTTTTATAAAAGCACAGAACAGGCATTCTCCTGGGGCCCGGGCCTGGGAAGCCTGTGAGAACGGAAGGTCACCATCTGAGGGGACACGTTACCCAGGACGTCAGAGAGCAGGTCACTGGGCAGGCGGCCTCAAGGTCACTTCCTGCTGGGAAGCCGGGTCCTGAGGGAGAGGCCCGCGCTCAATGCAGTTAGGGCTGAAGGCGTGGAGGGGACGGGGAGGCAGTGGCACCGCGGAAAGGGAGTTAAATCTTTCGCCTCAGCGATTGTGCCACTGTTCTGCAGAATCCAAGCAGCGCTTTCATTTGATTGAAATCACTTTTTTGAAAAACCTAACCTAGCTTTTCACTCGTCCCAGGCTCTGTGTTTCTATGTTAGATTTTTTTTGACACGCAGTATTTCGAGTTATCTGGAGACGGGGGCACGAGAACCCTGGGTGGGAGAGGCACTTGGCAGACGCCGGGCCGAAGCGGGGCCTGGCATCCGGTGCCCGAGGCCTGAAGCCCACACGCCTCTTCCTGCCCCACAGCCCGCGTCCGCGCCAGGCCCGGAGCCAGAGACGACCGTTACAGTTCTGTCTCCCGGGCAGGAAAGAAGCAATCTCAAAAAACTATTTTTAAGATGACAACAGATTGGTTTTATTGGGCTTTCAATTTACGTAGTCAGCCATCAGAACACTGTGCATTTGAGATGCCACACCACAGACATTTTGGGCACCAATGTAAAATTCTTATGAGTTTTAATGCTTTAGTATCTCAACCAGTACCTGCAAGCAACATGCCACAGCTCAGAGAGCTCGAAGCTGGAAGAAACAGCCCTGAAACTGGAATGCCCTTATGCCGCTGGTTTGCAGTTAAGCTCAGCCACACATTCCTTTCCCTGGGCCAGTTTCCTTTACAAAAAAGTGAAGGAGGTGAATAGGCCATGTGTGCCATGAGATAGAATGAGATTCCTTGCCACGTTGTGAGTTCCCAGCATAAGAAGTAAGCAAAATCATGTTGCAAGGCCATTATGGAAAGAACACTGAATCTGACCCCATTAGACTGTGAGCACCTCATCACCCGGCCACGTGTGGATCACTTTGTCCTGCCAGTGCAGCATGGCAGACGCTAAATACATGGCGGGGGGCGGAGGGGGGGTGGACGCACTTCCATGCTGAGGAGAAATTCAGCTAGACCAACGGTCCCCAACCTTTTTGGCACCAGGGATCTGTTTCACGGAAGACAACTTTTCCACAGACAGGGGAGAGGGCGGAGGTTTCAGGATGATTCAAGCACACGACATTTATTGTGCAGTCAAACCTCTCTCCTAACGGTTATCTGTATTTGTAGCCACCCCCAGCGCCAGCATCACCGCCTCAGCTCCACCTCAGATCATCAGGCATTAGATCCTCATAAGGAGCCGCAACCCAGATCCCGCACACGCACTGTTCACAGTAAGCAGGGTTTGCGCTCCCACGAGAATCTGATGCCGCCGCCGCTCTGACAGGAAGCAGAGCGTATGCAGTGATGCAGGTGAGGGCTGGACACACAGATGAAGCTTCGCGGGCTTCCCCACCGTGCACCTCCCGTGCCAGTCTGCAGCCCTGGGGCTGGGGACCACAGAGCTAGAAGACCATGAAGGTTCTCCCCACCTGAGATCCCTGACTTGGTCGCCACTCTTCCAGAACTCCTAATTCACACCGCTTCTCCTGATACTGTCCCCAGGAAGTGGGGCTTGGGCTGGAAGCCTCGGGCTCTGTTTGGGTGTTCACAAAGCCTGTCACGAGGGCTTGGCGGTGGGCTTGCTGAAGACTGGCTGCAGAGTGGATTCCCAGTGCCTGGCACATACGCAGAGCTGGCAAACGTTCGACGCCACTGCTCCTGCTCCGGGAGGCGAGGGAGCGTAGATGGGGGTGGTGATGGGAAGGGACTCAATCCAGTGTCTGCTCGGTTGCTCGGCTATGCCCGTTAACTTCTGCAGACTGGAGAGCAAGCTGGCGGGAAAAACACGTGGGCTCTGAGTCTGTAAACAGCACTATGTGCTGGTCAGCGTTGCTTTTTTCTTGTGACTTAGGCGAGTCATTTAACCTCCCACCCTGTCCTTCAGCAACCAAGCTGCCCTGCCCGGGTGCAACTGGAGTTGCCCGTTACTCCTGCATCCTGAGAAGGGTATTTCAGGCCCGAGCAAACCAATAGCTGTATAAACACAGTCTTTTCACCCTCTTGTTTTCTAACTCCATGGTAACACATGCACACGCATGCACGCATGCACACGCACAGACACTATTTTATGTAACAAACTATCTGAGAGGTGTCTGTCTCTCAGACAGAGTTTCCTCGTTCTTTTGGACACTTCGTTAAATGGCATTTGGCTGAGTGCATCTGAGGGATCAGCTCCTCCACGCGGACTTGCTGGGTCCCAGTGTTTGTGCTGGGACAGCGCCGATGTCCTTCCTCAGCCACACAGGCGAGGATGCACTTCCCCAGGCCCCGCTGAGCGCATGTTACTGTTTCCTTACAAGGAGTTACTGTTTCGTGTTACTATGAGAAGCAACACCCCAGGGGAGTTTTCATCTGCAATTCTGTGACTCAGGGTGAGCATTTCCTTTTCATATGTTTCAGAGAAACACACTTCCTTCCGGTGAATGACCCCGTCATACCCCTGGTCCATTCTGTGTTGGGTTGTTTCCTCATTGATTTATAGGAATGCTTTAAGGAAATTGTCATATGAGTTGGAAATATTTTCTCATGGTTTTGTACTTTTAACTACTTTTGGGGGTTTTGTTTTGTGTTTTGAGCCATGAAAAAAATTTAATGTATTCATCTTTATCAGTCTTTTATGGCTTCTGAGGTTTGTGTCGTATACAAAAGGGCCTTCTCAAATCAGACATTACAGAAGAAATTTATGTCTCCTTTCAGTACTTTTATAGCTTCATGTTGCACCAGTCTTTTTAAAGGCTGCATAGAGTTTCATTGCCAGGAGTGTGTCATAATTCACTTCACCATGCACCCGTTATTGGGCATTTGGGCTGTTTCCAGTCTTTTTCTATTAAACGTGATGCTGTGGTGATTGCTCTAATACATCATACCTTTGTGCACACGTGGAAGTATATCTGAGGATGAATCCCTCAAAACAGAATTGCTAGATCAAAGGGTGTGTGCAGGCCGGGCGTGGTGGCTCACGCCTGTAATCCTAGCACTCTGGGAGGCCGAGGCGGGTGGATTGCTCAAGGTCAGGAGTTCGAGACCAGCCTGAGCGAGACCCCGTCTCTACTAAAAATAGAAAGACATTATATGGACAACTAAAAATCTATATAGAAAAAATTAGCCGGGCATAGTGGCGCATGCCTGTAGTCCCAGCTACTCGGGAGGCTGAGGCAGTAGGATCGCTTAAGCCGAGGAGTCTGAGGTTGCTGTGAGCTAAGCTGACGCCACGGCACTCACTCTAGCCTGGGCAACAAAGTGAGACTCTGTCTCAACAAAAAAAAAAAAAAAAAACAAAGGGTGTGTGCATTTTAGGTTGTGAAGAATGTTGCCAAATGACTTTCCCAAGAGGTTGTCCTGTAGTCCCTCTTTGTATGGTACCAAGAGTGGCTTGCCAACTGTCTTTTTCTCAAGTGGGAAACATCTTCCTTTATTCTTTTCCCAAGATATCTGACGTGGGGTAGATGGACAAACGGCTGTGTGGGGTCTAATTCTGCACAAGTATTGGGCATGGAGACCTCCCTGTCCCTGCTGTTTATCTCATGTCGACGCCCGGGGAGCAGCCAGGCTGCCGCATTCGCAGAGGCATTCTCAGAAATAGAACGCATCTTTCAAGGTTTGTAGCGTGAGTTGTCTGTTAGGCCACAGAAACCAGGGCCCCTTGTCCCTTAGCTGGGTGCCGCTTTCCTCACTGATGAGGGGTGAGAGGTTCATCTTCACTGTGCGTTAAGAAAGGACAGAAGATCTGCACTTCCGTATTTGCCTATTAATTAAAACTCTTCTTTATAGTGAATTAGTGCTCTTCATAAAAACTTTAAGAGCAGTCATTCTAAACAACTGACTAAAGTTTGGTCAAGCAAAGAATCTCTGTCGTCCCTCAGGCCACGCCCTCCCTGCCTCGGGCCTCCGAACGTCCCTCCACCAGCATCCTCTCCCCAACCCCAAGTCCTCCAGATCCCAGCCCAGCACCTCCTGACCCCCAGACCAGGTCAAGCCCCTGCACCCACCCTCCTGGCCTCATGCACTACCCCTGGGCACTGCCTGTCCCCCAGGTGTTGGCCCTTCCCCTGCACTCCTCGTTCCCTGGGCAGCGGCTGCTGAGATGTGTCCCTAGCCGTGCTTGCCAGCTGCCCGGTCATGCTGTGCACACGTGTTATTGCTCAGAGGTCTGCTTCTATGACAGGAAGAAATATAGCTCCCACCTCCCTGTCCTACCCTGGCCAGTCAACTGTTAGCATGAGAGGCTAATGGCTGTCCTCCCTCAATCCTCTTCTTTCCTTCCTTTTCCCTCCCCTGGCTCTTTCTCTAGAGCCAGAATCCCCCTTGCCCACCTCCAGGGCCAGCGACGTGCCTGTCTCCTCATCTGTCCGTGAGCACCCTCACTGAGCCTGGGCCCTGGGTCTCTGTGTGGCCGGAGCTCAGCCGTGTGCCACGCTGCCAGGACCATCGCTGGAGCTTCCAAGCACAGCTTTCCTGCCTGAGCGGCCTCGGGGATTTGGCCTTCTCAGGGTTGGCAGAGCCTCCTGGCACCCCAGGAGACCACTGTGGGGGCTTTGTCCTTATTATCAGTCGGGAAAGCGCCCCTACTCTGGACAGAAGGTTCTGGCCTTGTGATATGACTGTGGAATCACACCTCAGTTTGTTAAAAGCAGGGATGGACATGGCTGAGCCCAGGGCAGGGGGAGAGGCTGGCGTGCTGGAGGGAAAAGGCCTTGGGCAAGAGAAGTGGGCTGGCCTCAGTCAAGGGCAGGGCAGCAGTGAGGCCTGCCAGGCTGTTGGGCTGGCCTGGGCAGCTCAGGCTCTCAGCAGCCCTGCTCCATTAACAGACCCCCCCCACCCCCCGCCGGCCGGGCAGAAGTAACCACTCCATCCTCAATGCTGCCGTTGCAACATGCCACGCTTCCTCCAGGGCTCTGGGAACCCTGGCTTACACTCTGGTGTGGAGTCCCTGGGGCAGCCAGCAGCTACCTGTGCCAGATTCCTCCCCACGTTGGTGAGTCCCGGCACGGTGCCTGGCTACCCCCCACCCTCCATTCGTCCAGCCCTGTTTCCTGCCTGCTCTGTCCCCACAGAGTGCTGGGTGCCGGAACACTGTGTCGACCACTCCCTGCCTTCATGCGCCCACCCAGCACACTTGCTGTGTGCCAGGCACTGTGATGGGTGCTGGGATGCTAGAGGAGCTCTTGCCGGGTGAGCACCAAGGCCTGTGGTGGAGAAACACGAGAGCCTGCAGAGCCAGGCGGGGCTGGGAGCAAGGAGGAGTGGAGGGGCAGGACCACAGGCCTCCCTGAGGAGGTGACATGGCACTCAGCCCTGAGGCCTGAGGAAAACTGCTCAAGGTCATTCTAGGCAGGGGAACATTGCAGGCCTAGTGTCTGTGGGCACAGCCAGCTCTGCTTTGCAACCCGGTCACAGGGTGCCTGGAGCAGCGAGTCAGCGGCTGAGGACCTTGTCGGAGCCAGGTCCCTGTGCAGTGTGCACTGGCTTCCCAACACCTGCCACCCTCTCCAGGCCTGAGAGGGAGGGAAGGACCCAGGAGGCTGCCTCCTCTAGGCCACACCCACTAGCGGGACTGAAGCCACAGGGCCCCCCCCCCCCCCCCCGCCGCCCCTTCCCCCAAAGAGGACCCAGGAGGCTAGAGCAGGACCTGGTCTGTCATTTAACACAATCAACAGTCGGGTGTGGAATCGGGTCCTCTGGGGGCTTCCATGCCACAGCAGGGAGACAGAAGACAAAAAAGGAAGGCCTCCAGGTATGACATATGAACATGGTGACAGCACCGTGGAGAGAGATGAGGCAGGAGGGGTTGGGGTGAGGGGCCAGGCACGGGGCAGGGTGACCCTGCCTGGGGGGAGGGCCAGTAGGGACCAGCCACCTTTTTCTGCCACCACATCCACTGTGACTTTAACAAAGTGAGAAAGAAAACCAGTCACAGCGTCATGGGTTATCAGCACCAGTGTGATCACCCTGGGCACCCACCGTCTCCTGCAGGCCCTAGGGCCAGGGGCTTCCTGCCCTACCCCAGTCACATCTTCCAGCCCTGTTCCTCCCACTCCCCCCAGCTGCCCGTGCCCCTGATATTTCTCCAGTCCCAACTCATTGTTCGTTTTTACCTTGGAAAAAAACAAAATCTAAGCGTGGACATTTCTTAATACAAACCAGATGAGGAGCTGGTGGAAATATTTTTCTCTGCATCAATCACCCGAGTCCTTGCTGTGATGAGAATTTGGTAAGCCCTTGTGGGTGCTCTGGCCAAGAATCCCTTCCAGGCTTTGCCTGACTGGACGCAGGGAACAATGCCGCCTTCCGAGTGTTTAGCAGGACACCCTTTCACACCAGGTCGCACCACTCCTGCATGGCTCGGGCGGGATTTAGGATTCAGCCTGTCCTCTCCTGCAGGTAGGGGAGGCTGAGCCTCTGCAGTGGAGTGAGCTGCAGCCCTGAGTTGGGCCCCCTCCCCGGATCCCCGTGGTCCCTCCTGGACTGTGCAGTGCATGGCCTGAGTCTCAGATGGGAAGTGCTGGATCCAGAGTGGGACCGGGACCTCCTGGGAGCCCCTCCACTTAGGAAGACTGGAGCCCTCAGGCACTCGTGGGGGCCGGTCCTGGGGAGGGGCCCTATGGACCCCCGCCCTGCTCTCTGGGGCAGAATGCTCTGCACCCAGTCAGGGAGTGCAGCGCAGAAGCCCAGCAGTGAATGGGCATAAAGGCGCTTTGTAGACATTAAGCAGCCATGATGGCGGCATCACTGTCGCCCATTTGTCCGTGCAGCACACGCGTGCCTCACTGGCCCGCCCTGTGCAGAGCACTGAGGCCACACACCCAGGCCCGACTGGTGAGGGAGGCAGCCTGGAAAACAGAGGGCCCGGGGTCAGAATGCCACACGACAGGGCTGCAGTGGGTGTGGGGCACACTGGACAGGGCTCTGGATTTTGCCAGGGCCAGTATGGGGTGGCTCCTGCCTGAGGCCTCCCTTCCTCAGTGAACCCAAAGGGAAAGTAGCCATTGGCACTGGGGGTAGGGAGCGGATAGTTTGAGCAAAATAAGAAGAAAGCAGGGGACGGTGCCTGAGAGTAATGCCAGGTGCACAGGCACCGAGATGTCCTGTGGTAGGCCTGGAAGCTGAGGCAGAGCTGGTGGGAGAGCCCAGGGGCGAGGCTGGGCTGGGTGGCAGTGCCGCAGGAGCTACACCGGGACGAGGGCTGGGGGTGAAGGCGCAAGGCGCCAGAAAGCCCGTGGAGGCCAAGGGGGACCTCGGGGGACACTGCTGGGGCTGGGGGCATGAATTCGGGGCAGGGGAGGGGACCAAAGGCCTAGACCACTTCTCAAAAGCTTCTAGAACTGTGCTGTCCTATGTGGTAGCCAGTAAGTAGCCCATGTGGCTATTTAAATTTGTTTTGCATTTTTCTTAAATTGAGATATAACTCACATAACATAAAATTCACCATTTTCAGTGATTTTTGGCATATTCACAGCACTGTGCAGCCATCAACACTGTCTAATTCCAAACTGTTTCCATCACCCCAAAAAGAATCCCTGGTGATCTCGTCCCACGCCCCTCCCCCAGCCCCGCAGCCACACGTCTGCTTTCTGTCCTCCTAGATTTGCCGTTCTGGACTTTTCGTATAAATGGGACATACAGTGTGTGGCCTTGTTGTGTGGCTTCTTTCGCTTGCCACATGTGTTCGCTGCTCACTCAAGGCCATTCAAATTTAAATTAAATGAAATTTAAAATTCAGTTCTTCAGTCACACTGGTTTTAGCTTCCATCTGGGATAGCTCATCTCAGAGGGGTCTCTGCTTGGGGGTCCTCAGTGCACTGTGAGGACAGGGAAAGCGGAGGCCACGAGTGGGGCCACCAGGCCCTGCCCACCAGATGGGCATGGGCTCATGGTCCCCTTGTCGGCCCCCAGGGGCCGTAGTGGGATCCACCAGCCATGTCTGCTATTTCAAAACCTCTGGTGAAATCAGCCTCCCAGGCCAGCCCAGCTGGGTGTCTTCAGCTTCCACTGGGGTGAGTGCTCCAGGCTGTGGAGGGCTGTGGCCCATCTGCAGCCGTCAGAGGCTCCGACTGGCCGCTGCACGTGACTCTGCTTAATAATGATGGGGAAACAAGTTGGATGCTACTACGTGAACGCA
Source organism: Eulemur rufifrons (assembly GCF_041146395.1). NCBI lineage: Eukaryota > Metazoa > Chordata > Mammalia > Primates > Lemuridae > Eulemur > Eulemur rufifrons. Next base: position 191,325,448 of record NC_090989.1, on the reverse strand, counting down.
GCGTGGGACACGTGATCTTTTCAGGGGGAGGGAAAATTAAGAAAAGGGCCCTTGTGTGATTTCAGCATGCCGAGGCAGCCATGATTGGTGTTCTTGCTGGTAGCATTCAAGGTTCAGATTTGAGGAAGTATGTGAGTACACACATGGAAATATGCATATGTGTGTGGTATTTAATTTATGTATATATTTGTGTTTAATTTTAAAAGATCTATTTAAACACACAATTTTTTTTCATTCCTGACAACGTCCAATGATCATCTTAAAGACGAATTAGGGAAGTTTCTGGAGGCAGTGGGCATGCAGTTGGCCCACTTATCCATGGGTTCTGCATCCAATATCAAAAGTGTTGGGGGAGGGGGAAGGGATGTTTGCATCTGTACTAAACATGTACAGACATTTTTGTTGTCATTATTCCCTAAACAGTAGAGCATAACAACTATTGACCCAGCACTGACACTGTGTTAGATACAGTAAGTAACCTAGAGGCGATTTAGAGTCTACTGGAAGGTGTGTGCAGGTTACATGCAAATACTGCACCATTTTGTATCAGGGGCTTGAGCATCTGTGGATTTCGGTGTCCTTGGGGGTCCTGGAACCCGTCCCACGGATGCCGAGGGAGGGCTGTGCTTACATCACTGCCTGATAAAACCAGTTTCTATAAGCTCATTTCTACTTAGCCATTTTCTTTTTGAAAGTTCAAGTGATGGACACGATGTAAAAATTAGCAATAAGACAGCTGTCTTAGACTTAGAGAAGAGAGAACTCTTGGTCAGAAAACATGCTTTCCTAAAAAGCGTTTTAAAGTGGGAAAATTCAGACACTTGCCACGGTAGGCAGGAGGGCATAACGAACTCCCTCGGAGGGACCCACATCCACCTGCGCAGACTCCAGCTCCCTCCACCACATGCCCCTTCGTCACTCTGACTTATGACCTAGTTGTCTTCTTTGTAAAAAGCCTATAGCTGGATTTGGGGTTTTATCCAATCAACGGTCTTTGCCTTTTTACTGACAAATTTATGGTTTCAGCTTGTCCCCTGCTTTTTCTATGCTTCTTGGTTAATCCTTTCTTTTTATAAAGAAAACTGTTACCCGTGTGTTCCTCAGTCAGGACAAGAACTGTGCTGCACCCTCGTGTCCCTGCATCTCCTGCCACCCGGTCCCATCATGTCATCATGGACAGCGTCTTCTCTTTCTTTTCTGGGTCTTCGCTAATTTCAGGGGTGGGGTGCTGGGGACGGCAGTCTTTGCTTCAAAATCCAGTCACCCGTTGATCTACATGCGTCTTGGAGCATGTCCTGGGTTTGTTTCTCCTCTCCTTTGAGTTCGTGCGCATTTCCCATGTGGGCCTTTACGTGGCAGACTTCTCGGGCCTCTGTGTCTGAGCGTGTGCGGGTCATGCCCTCACACCCAGATGACCATTGGCTGGATGGAAAATCAAGGCTCGAGGTTCAGTGCTGAGAACTTCAGTGCTCACTGCAGCACTCAAACACTTGTCCCCATCTTCTTGCCGTCAGTGCTGCTGCCAGAAGGCGTGGTGTCCACTGAATCTTGCTCCTTTGTCGTGTTCTCTGCTCCCTGTGGACTTTCAGACTCCTCTCCATCTCTGAGGGTCTTCAGTTTCACTCTAACGTACTGTGGTATGGATTTCGTCTTAATTTCATTTGGAGCTCTATGGGCCTTTGCAGTCTGAGATCTTTCATCTTCCTTTAGTTCTAGAAATCTAGTATTTCCCCCCAGTGTTACCATTTTCTCCTGCAGGTACTATTGACAGTCTATGTAGTCAATAATAATAAAGCCCAATTTCTTATTTAACAAAATGCATATTAATAGAAAAATAGGGGCCTCATGAAAGAGAGGGTTGAGAATTGTTGGCATATCACAAGTCATCTTCTTTTTCTAAATAAATTAATTGTCCCTGAGGGCCTGCCCTGCCTGGTCCTGCTCTGGGCCCTTGCAGATTTCCTCCTCACCACTCGCATCGGCCCCGCGTGAAGTCCTGCTTTACAGGTGAGGGGTCTATGGCACAGGGAGGACAAGAGCCTGTCCACGGTCACTCAGGGGATCTGGGCAGGGACGGGGTTTGCACCTCGGTCCTCTTGCCTCCCTCAGCAGGGCTCGATAATTGGCAGGGGACTTGTGGGGTGGAAGGTCTCCGAATCCTTTGCTGAGCCACTTCTGTGGACGGTTGCTGAGTGAGCTCCAGTTCCCAGGTGGCCAAAGACGGAGGCGCATTTGCATGCAGAACAGCGTCCCTGTCCTGCAGCTCCGGCGGGTCTGGGATGGGGCTTGCCCTGTGGCTGGGTTCCAGCTGCTGACACCTGAGTGTGTGGAATCTCTAGCACAAAGCTGGGTGCCTAGCGTCCTTCTCCTGGGGCCACAGCACTTCTCCTGCATTTCATCCCTAGTCTTCCCCCATCCTGTCCCCACCGTACCCAGGTGGCTTCGCAGGATATTCCAGTTTACCCTCATGTCCCTGGCCATGCTAGCCCAGGTCCCTGCCAACCTGGCAGGGCAGCCCAAGTAGTGGCTCAGAGGCAACCTTGACGCCGGCAGGTTGCTCCAGGTTGAGCGACGCTCCATTCCCCAGGTCCCACGGGCTGGAGTACCTGAGACTACCTGCTAGGCCTGGCAGCCTCACTCCATCCAGACTGCAGCACGTGGGAGACACAAATCCAGTGAGACTGCAAATGTAATTACATGCCCCCTAAGCCTTTTCTGTGCCCGATGCAGCTGCTCACACAGGACACACCTGTAACCACTGGGCATGCCCCATGCTCTCCACCCTCTGGCCCATAAATCTGGGGCACAGACCAGAGCCTTGAAGCAACCCCATGGACATGACAAGGCAGGGATTGTGAAGAGATACTGATTGGGCACCTACTGTGTACTCAGCTCAGGGCTGGGCACTGGGGAGATAATAAAAAACCAAAAAGCAGTGCCCCCCCCCCAACCCCGAGCTTACATTCTGGTTAGGGAAGAGAGGTGGTAAATGAGGGTGTCCTATGTTAGAAGGTCAGTGTGTTATGGAGAAAGATGAAGCAAGTGAGGGCAATCTCAAGTGCTAGGTGGGGGCAGAGGTTGCAGTTTTAAATGACATTTGAGCAAAGAAGTGAAGGAAGTAAAGGAGTTCACCAGGTGGCCACCTTGAAGAAGAGTGTTTCTGGGAACGGGAACAGCAGTGCAAAGGTCCTGAGGCAGCTGGGGGTGCCTTGTGCTATGGGGCAGCACAGAGGCTGAAGATGCTGGAGTGGGAGTGAGGGAGGGGGGCAGCCAGTGGCGGGCAGTGGGAGACAAAGTGACGACAGGCCCAGATCACCCGGTGGCTCGGACGAGAGAGGCCAGCCTGTGATCCCTCTTCCAGCCTCCCCAGCCAGGGCCCAGAGCAAAGCTGGAGGCACAGCCGTACATGGCAAAGCATTTGCCTCCTGCCCTTGTCATGTTCACTTACAGATTTTGGAAACAAAATGTGGACTCCTTCGCTCAGGGCAGAAGAGCCAGACTGGGCAAGCCCTTCCTTGTAAGTGCTCTGGGGCACCCGATCTGAGCAGGAGTCTTGGAGAGAGGGGACTGCCAGGGCACCTCAGGGGTGGCAAGACGCATCCAGTGCCCTGCCCGGGAGATTTCAGCTCAGGACAGTTGGAGGAAGCAATGACCCGGAAGTGTCTTGGGTTCCCCGGCCAAAGGTTTTATTCTCCTTGTAAAGACCAAGCAGGGAGGGCACTGGGCAGGGAGTCGGGAGAGGCAGCGGGCCCTACCTACCCTCAGGAGCCATGTGGCCTGGAGGAGTGACTCAGTTTCCCCATCTTCAGAATGGAGGCAATAGAGCCAGTTGGTATGGCTGGAGTGAGGTCTAAACCAGGCAATCCCTGCCTAGCAGGACGGCTGCCACTGCCAAGAGTCTGGCCTTGACTCCAGACTTCCATCTCGGCTCCCCTGACCCGTGCACATCAGCCATGGTGACTTGATCTCACGGTTCATTCTGAAAAAAGGACAATGGTGTGACTTTCCAGATGGGCAGCGGGAGCATCACTGAAGAAAGGCTGGCCCTGCCCCTCCCCGCCATTCCAGCGACCAGACTCCCTCATGGCACCTGGCGGGGCCGAGGAACGGCAGCCCGGTGTCTGCTGGCCATCAGCCAAGCACACGCAGCGCCGTGGGAGGGGCTCCCGTGTGCCCCTGGGCCGCAGCATCTGCTTCTCCCCAGAGACCTTCAGGCCACTCCCAGCCCTCTGCACCAGCCCTCGATCTTAGCAAGATCCCCAGACGACGGGCACACCGGTGAGATCTGAGAAGCCCTGGCAGAAAGGCAGAAAGGCCGGGCAGGTTGAGGAGGAGCGGCTGCCATGTGGGCGTCAGACCCTTCACAGCTGGAATCAGACCGGCTGGAATCGTGGTGCTGCTCCGGGCTCCCCCCGGCCTCACAGGCAAAGGCAGAAGCGAAAGGTCATTGCCAGGAAGACCAGCCTCTGTTACCCTTTCTAGGGCTCCTGCCCTGGGGACACCAACAAAGCTGTCCTGACACATGCCCTTTGGAAGATTGCCTGGTACTCTTATGTGAGTGCGTGTTTTGGTGATGCTTATCGCTGGTCAGAGAGTGTCCCTGTTCTCAGCCAAACTCTATAAAATAATTTTAAAGAGATTTACTCTGAGCCAAATTTGAGGAGCATGACCCAGAGCCACATTCAAGGGACTGGCTGTGGCTGGGTTACAGTTTGGTTTTATACATTTCAGGGAGACAGGGGTTACAGGTAAAATCATAAATCAATTTGTGGGAGGCGTACATTGATTTGGCCTGAAAAGGTGGGCCATCTCGAAGGGCAGTGGGTGTTACAGGTTATAGGTGGGTTTAAAGACTCTTTGACTTGTAATTTGTTAAAGACATGAAGCTTTGTCTAAAGGCTTGGAATATTTTAACATAGTTGCTGTTTATCAGAGATGAGCCACTGGACACATATTTGTTGTGTAAATTGAGGACCTGCAGGTTTGTCTTGCATAGCCTTAGACCTGTTAATGGGTTACAAAGAATGTCCCCAAGAAGGGAGGGGACATGATCAGGCCTGTCTGACCTCCCTCCTCCTGGCAGGCAATTTAGTTTTAGGGTATTCCTTTGGCCACAAGGGGGTCCATTCAGTCAGCTGGTGGTTGGGGGGCGGGGGGTGAGCCTTAAAATTTTATTTTAGTTCACAATATAATACCAGTTCTTCAGTGCTGACATGAGGCTATGGCTCCTACTTCATAGTGTTGCCGGAGCTTGGACATGAGGATGGCCAAAGCATAGTGCCCGGCATGGGAGGACTGCTCAGTAAGTGTCAGGGACTGAAATTCTAACAATACTAATGATATTGGTGATAGGGCAGGCGCAGTGGCTCACGCCTGTAATCTCAACACTTTGGGAGGCCGAGGCGGGAGGATGGCTTGAGCTCAGGAATCAGAGACCAACCTGGGCAACATAGCAAGACCTTGTCTCTACAAAAAAAGAAGAAGAGAAAGAAAATTAGCCAAGCGTGGTGGCACATGTAGGGCACTGAGGTGGGAGGATGTCTTGAACCCAGGAGTTCAAGGCTGCAGTCAACTCGATTGGGCCTCAGGCCACTGCGCCTCAGCCTGGGCAACGGAGAAAGACCCTGTCTCTTAAAAAAAAAAATTGATGATTATAAAATACAAATAAATATATTTTATGTCATGAAATAAAATATAATAATTATCAAATTTGTCATTATTATTTTGACTCCTCCGTGACCCCATGAACCTATTTTCATCACCAAAAACTAATGGTGGATTGTGCGCGATGCTTTTCCGCGGAGAAGACAGTGGAGAGCAGCTTCAGCCCCTGGGCAGAGAGGAAGCCCGCGGTCCCGTGCGCCCCACGCGGTCCCCTGCGCGGCGCCTCCCCCGGCCCCGCAGAGCCATGTGCCCCAACGCGGGGACTCTGGATCTGGAAGGATGAGCCCCACGGAGGCCGCACCCCACTCCCTCTCTCCGCCTCTCGGCCCAGTGGGGCTCCGTGGAGAGTGGCGGTCAGCCCAGTCTGTAGAAGGGTCTCGCGGGTTTCATTGAATTCGCCCCCATTTATGGAACCGGTTTTAAAAGTGAGGAGCAGCGACGTCCGCACTTTGCCTCCAGATCGAGAAGTGAGTGGGATCTGCGGGCGCACAGAACGCTCCGCCCTGGGCATCGGGCTCCTTCCTGGGGGCGGCAGGGGTAACCGGGACGCCAGGCATGTGTCGCCCCGGCGCAGGGCCCTTGCCGCGCTCCAGCGGGGGCGCGCAGGCAGCGGCCCCTCAGCCCCTCAAGACCTGTTGTCCCCACACGTTGCTCACATTCCGTGGTGTCCTCCCCAGGCTTCCCTCCCGTGGGGAATCAAATTTCCACGCGGGGCGGCGACAGACGGGAGAGATCTGCGTGATTTCTGCTTCTGCCACTCCCAGCCGCTGGCTTTGCCAGAGAAGGATTTTTATTCAACAAGTGCGAAGCCGCCCTCGGTGAAACAGAGGGCTTTGGAAAACCAGCTGCGCAAAAGCTGGGCTTGTTTCAGCTTTGCTCTCCCGCCCCTTCTGCCCTCTTAGGAGAGCCGGTTTCTCCCATTTTAATTTTTGTCTGTGCTTAAAAGCACCATTAAGTTAGAGATGAAGCAGATTGCTCCACCAGAAGGGAGATGAACTATTAGCTGCATTCTTTTTTTAATTATTGAAGTGAAATTCACATAGCATAAAAGCCAGTTTAATGGAACAATTCAGTGAGATTTAGTACATTCACAGTGCTGTGCAGCCATCACCCCTATCTAGTTCCAAAACATTTTCAGCACCCTGAAAGGGCACCCCAGACCCATTAAGCAGTTACTCTCCTTTTCCCTCTTCTCCCCGGCAACCAGCGATCTGTGCTCTGCTCCGTGGATTTCCCTGCTCTGCATGCTGTGTATAAATGGAATCCAACATCATGTGGTCTCTGTGTCTGGCTCCTTGCCCTTAGCGTGATGTTTGCAGAGCTCGTCCACGCTGTGGCATGCGTCTGCACCTCACGCCTCTGCGTGGCTGAACACCGCTCCACTGTGGGCACAGACCACACTCTCTTTATCCATCCACCAGCTGAAGGCCATTTGGGTTGTTTCTACCTTTTGGTGATTGTGAATAGTGACGCTGTGAACATTTGTGTGCAAGTGCTTGTGTAAACACTTGTTTTCAAATATTTGGAATGGACCACCTAGGGATGGACTTGCTGGGTCAGATGGTAACTCTGCATGTAGCTTTTTGAGAAACAGCTTATTCTTTTAGATGTTATTGAACAAGTGTGTGTACCAGCTTGTGCCAAGTCCTGACTTCACCTCACCCTCCTCAGAGCCCCATAACTGTGTGCCTCTCTTGGGTATTTGGTTTATTCTGCTCACGCCACAGAAGTCTTTTCCTCCTTAGCTTGTATAAGGCAAGACAAACCTCAGGTGCAGAAACCAAACCCGGCCACCTAAAAGTTGACGATAGAGCAGGGTGCTTAGACTATGTGGATACAATCATTTGTGAATCATTTGGAAATCTTTGCATAGACATGATAGATTAATTGTAGTTCAAATATAGTAACTCAACACTGGCATTTGCAGAGAGCCTTAAATGTCATCGTGAGAGCTGGGACTTGACCCTGGAAGCTGTGGCCACAAAGGGGCAACACAAGCCAAACCCAGACTTGAAGGCATTGGGCCTCTGGGGTTTTTTGTTTGTTTGTTTTTGTTTTTGGCCTGCATAGTAGTTTTAAAACATGAGTCAACAATTAAAAATAAGGAATGTTTCACAAAAAAGCCCCAGTTTCTGTCTGGAAAGATCTGGAAGTAGTCAGCTGTGAGTACACAGCAGCAGCTGCTGTTGCCAGGGCCCCATCCCCGGTGTGCCCGTCTCCCGCTCCCAGTGTTGCTCCAGCCCTGCAGTTGAGTGTCAGGCACCATCATACAGACCAACTCGTAGTCACCACCAACGCGGAGAGGGTACTTAAGGGATCCGAAGCCCTCGGAGAGCAGAGCATCCAGGGATGCTCCGCACCCCCACACCCGCCTGCGCGAGTCCTCCTGCCCGATTGGGAAGATTCCTGGGGGCTGTGGCTCAGAACCACCTAACTCAACTGAGTCGGAGTCGCGCTCAGATGCGTCTGAACAGTGAAGTGTAAATCACACCTGTATCCTAGCAGCAAGAAAGCAGGGAAATTGTCGTCAGTGCTGGAAGGGAGGGTCTACGCCATGGGAAAGCATCCAAATACGGAGACAGGGGTAAAAGGTTTGGGGCAGCCGCAAATGACTTGCGCACTTCCAGCTCTGGAAAGGCGGTTGTGTCTGGGAGGTCACCAGGAGAGACCTAACCAACCACCTATCTTGCACCTGGGGTAGTCCTGGAGCAGAGACTTCACATTCCAGAGACTCTTGAGTTCCCAAGTAGTAAAAGGCACGGCTCAGAGAGAACATGACCCCCAGCCCCCCCCCCGCCCCCCTCCCCTCCCCACCCCCGCCCCCGGCAGCCTCTGAGCCCAGGATGGCTCCTGGCCAGCGCCTGGTCACCCAGGGCTCCAGCAGCCTCCTGGGCTGTGCCCACCCTCTGGCCAAGTGGCTTTGCTGGGCTTGTGCGTGCCTACCTCCTGGCCTGGCCCTGCCGGCTGACTGCCTGGGCTGCCAGTCAGGACAGCTGTGTCACTATTTCGGAACTCTTTGTTCTCTGTGTGGAATTCAGAGGAAGCCTCTGCCAGCTTAGAGACTGGGCTCAGCTATTTCCCAGCAGCTGATAACAGCTGGGATTGAAAGATGAAAAGCCCTGCAGCTGGCCCAGCTCTGCCTGAAATTGAGAAGCCCAGGGTATATGTCACGCACTCCTGTGCCCTGTGGCATCTGGGCCTGCCCCACCCTCCTGACCTGGCTGACTCTGGCCTCAGAGTCACTCCCCACTAAGGACCCCACCCAAATGGGACCATCACCTGCCCTGAGGGCTGCTGATTCCTTGGGGACCGTTGACAGAGCTCTGAGGGCACGTGGCCAGAAGCTTGATATGCCAGGGCTCCTGTAAGCCTCGAGACAACTTGAGAAGGTAGGTGCCATGTTATGCCCAGTCTGTAGATGGGGAAACTGAGTTTAGGTGAGTCACCCAGGGCAAGCAAGTGACAGAGCCAGGATTCAGCCCAGGCCTGTTTGGCTTCAAAGCCTCCACTCTCAGTGACTACACTTTCCGATCTGGTCTGCAGGCTCTGCAACTGTCTCTGCCTGGTAAACCCAGAAGCGTCATTTCTGTCTTCCAGAAGCTTCCTTTGACACAGAGCCACCCCCAAGCTGCCCAAGCCAGTACCCCAGTCGGGGGAAGGGAGCAGGAGGGAGTACAGCATGACAGGCCTCTGCTAGCTTGCGACTTTGGGCAAGTCACTCTTCTTCTGTTGGGGCCTCGTGTCCTCCTTTCCTTTACTCAGCAGATACTTATGGGCTCCTGCCATGGGCCAGGCACGAGGAAGTAAGACAGACAAGAGCTGCTCCGTTAAGAAGCTGACATTCTAGCAGGGTGGAGACACGTCAAGTAACAGTGGGTGTGACAGAGTCATTGGGGAGCCAGTCCCAGAGGGCTGTCATCAAGCGCCTCCCTGGTGAGGTGGCATTTGAGCTGAGACCTGGGTGACGGGAAGGGGCCAGCCTGGGGAGGTGGCAGGGCCAACACGGGGACTGGGGGGCTGGGGTGGAAGAGCAGAGAGAAGGTCTGTGCACTTCACTGGGGTGGTAGGATCTGGAATGAGGCCAGGGATGTAGCCAAGGGACAGATCTGTACCCGAGGACAGTGGAAGGCTGCAGAGGGCTGACGTGGGAAGGAGTGGGCAACACTGCACAGGGTCGCTGTGAGGCCTGAGGGCTGAACAAACCGAAGGTCAAAGCCGACGGAGACGCAGTGCATGCGTAGGTCAGGCCTTCATAAGTGGGTGGGGCCCTTTGGAAAATGGGCAGGAGAGTCCAGGCCCTTCTCCCACGTGGTGGGCAGCAGGACCAGAGACCCAGGGGTCCCTGAGAAGTTTGCAGGGACCACCTCTCCCTTCTGAACTCACTCCTTCCTCAGACCCGCCAGCCAGGGCAGGCTACATGGGGCCCCGTGGCGTGAGCTGTCGAGCCTTTGAGCCCTCCCTCCTTGGGTGGATGAGGTGGCCCAGGGAGGACTTCGAGGGGGCAGGTGTGACTCAGAGTTGCTAAGGGCCTGATGAGTATGGCTTCTTGGACTTCTGTTGGCTCCTGTTCTGGCCAAGGAACAGCGGTGTCTCCTGGGGGAGGCGGGGAGGCCTGAGTGCTTCTCGGGGTCTGTGGACTGGCTCCCTCCTGGCTGGCGGGGAGACCCTGGGGCTGGGTTTTTGAGGGTCTAGGGCAGCCTGCTTCATCTGCTGGGACACGGTGGGAGCTGGAGCTCTGTCCCGTTGGTCTGACAAATAGCAGCTGACTGCTGGGTTCTGAATCAGACATAGCACATTCCCATGCTGGCCGGGTCACCCACAAAAGAAATCAGACACAGTGGTTTTCAAGGACTAGGAATACATTCATTTCAAAAATTTTGGAAATCGGTTTGGCAGTGAACTTTCCTGACACTTGAAACCTGAAGTTGGCCACCTGGAGGAGGGTCTCAGTCTGACAAAGGGGCTTTGAGCAGCAGGCGCTGACAGCTTGTTGGCTGGGGAGCCTGCGGTCTGACCCCAGACCCCCAGCCTCAGTCTTCAGCACTGTCTAGTCACCTCTCAAATCCATGCTGCCCTTCCCACCACTAGGCCCTGGCCTGGGCTGGGGAGGCCCCGCCACCTCCCTCCTGTGTCACCAAGATGCCTGCCTGGCACCCCTCCCAGCCCAGCGAATCCAAGTCCCTGGGGGTGGCCTGGGAACTGCATGCTTAACAGGTGCCCGGATGGGTCTCTCCTTCAAGGACCTCTGTGATGAGATAGAGATTTGTTAGACTTGGGCTTTGCAGACATTAAGAACAGTGCTTCCTAAGCTGTGGTTCTGGGACCAGCGGTGTCAGCATCATCTGGGAATTGTTAGAATTGCAAATTCTCGAGCCCCAGGAAGACCCAGAAGCTCTGGGAATGAGGCCCAGCAGTCTGTCCTGATAGCCCTTCAGGTGGCACTGATGGGGCCCAGGGCTGCTAGCGCTCGTGTCAGAGCCTGCGCACATGCCATTCTTCCCTCCGGGACACGCTTCCCTCTCCCCTCCAGCCAGCTCCTGCCATCTGCCTGGCCTCAGCTCAAGCATAAGCTTCTCAGGGAAACCCTGGCCCTCCAGGGTTGTGTTCACTATCACGTAGGTCAGAGGTCCCTGAACTTTTCCCTCATAGCCGCCGACAGTCTATGATTTGGCCCATTACTGGGCTGCTGCTGTCTCCCCACTGATCTGCAGTCATGGGGAGGAGCTGTGCCTACCGTTCTTATTTTTCCAGAAAATATTATAGGAGAGCCTTTTTCAAATTTTTATTTTGTTTTTTTTTTTAGAGACAGAGCCTTGCTTTGTAACCCAAGCTGGAGTGCAGTGGCACGATGATAGCTCACTGTAACCTTGAGCCCTGCTGCCTCAGCATGCTGAGTAGCTAGGACTACGGGCGTGAGCCACCGTGCCTGGCTCTGTGCTGTGCCCACCGCACTCCCACTCTATCCCCAGTGGGTGGCACAGCACCCGATAAATAGTGGGGGTTCTGTTGGTAACTTCCACCTTCCTAGAAATAACACGAATACCCTGCAACCTCTTGATTTTTCAGTTTTAGATATTGTCTATAATAGTAGAAATCCAAAGCCTTCCTTTTTTCTCAGACCTTGCACGAAATCTGCTATTTATTTCTGGAAGTTTTGGGATCTTTGCTTTAACCCCAGTGTTCTGAAATTTCAAGATGAAGTACCTTCTCAGGGTCTATTTTCTTTCACTGAGCTGGCCTCTCACAACACCAAATTTCTTGAATTATTTCTTTGATGACTTCCCCTCCAAATTTCTCTGTTCTCTCTTTCTGAAGTTTTTATTGGGCAGGGGGGGAGGGAGGGTGGATAGTTCCTGGACTGATCCTGACTTCCTGGAATGATTTTCTTAACTCTTCTTTTCTATTTTCTGCATCTGTATGTCTTGTTCTACTTTCTTGGAGACTTCCCCAACCTTTCTCTCACAACTCTATTTCTAATGAAATTTTAATCTTTGTTGGCATATGTTTAATTTGCAAGGAATTTTGTACAAATGGTTCTGAATATTTCTTTTTAATAGCATCCTTGTCTTGTTTCATGGATATAATAGCCACCATTATCTCTGAGCATATTAAACAGGTTTTTTTCCAAGTTTTCTCTTTTTGAAAAGCCTATCTCTCCTGAGTGATTTTTCTCCATTTGTCTTGCCTCTGTCTCTCATGTTAGAGACTTCCTCATATGTCTGGCACCTTTGGCTCATTTTTCAGCGTGGAAACCTATTAATAAAAAGCTAACTTGCAGTTCCAGAGACACTGATGGAGCTTCTTGGCTGAGGGTTCACAGGAGTGTGATCTGGCTGGGTCTTGTCTCTTGGCCTCATCAGATTCCCCGAGAAAAGCCTGCCCGTCTCCTGCCTGGAAGCAGAGGCCTGGCTGCCTGCGTCCTGGGAGCCACGCTGAGGAAGGGCAGGCTGGGGCGTCCACACTCTATGTGTGAACTTTCACTTAATGGTACTCCTTCCTCAACTGTACCTGGCATGCTGCAGTCTAGAGACTATTTTCCTCTCTCCGGAGAATAAACCCCCAGGCTCTGTCCAATTTGAGGAAAGGCAACTGTCCAGATTGGGGACAAAAAAGTAAATGTTTCAGCTTCTGCATCCCATACAGTTTCCTCTCAACTGCTCATCTCAGCCACTGTGGAGCAGGCGCAGCATGGACAACGCATAAATGCATGGGTGTGGCTGTGTCCTGATGAAACTTTATTTACAAAAATAAGTGGTGGGACAGATTGATTTCATAGGCCATAGGTCTGCTCTGCCCGGCTGCCACTCTGTGGTCCTGAGGACAGGGAGCGGGGCAGGCTTTCCACCTGTGGTTTCCCGTCTTCCATTCCGTAGCCAGAGTTGTTCCCTTTCCCAGGCCCCACGGCACCTGCACGTCTCTCTCTCCGATCCTGCTTCCCAGGCTGTGCTTCCCACGCGGCTGTTGGCTCGGTGTCCCCGCTCCTTGTGAGCTGCTCAAGGGCACCCCATGCCTGGCATGGCACCTGGCACGGCGTGGGTTGTTAGAGCATCTTTTCTGGGTGGACAGATGGCCCAAGGGATGAATGAACACAGATTGATAGCTTGATGGATGGATGGACGACGGGTGAACCAGTGGGCAGGTGGATGTTTGACTGCCTGGATGAATAAAATCATTCATTCCCCAAAAGTAGGTATTGAGTAGCTTTTCTATGGTGGATAAATGGATGGATGAATGACAAATTCATCACCTGATGACAATGACGTCTAATGACAAGGTGGGGGAACATGCGTGGAAGGGGAGGGAAAAGAAGGTCTGAGGGAGGGAAAAGCAGGTAGCCTGACAGGTGAATAACCAAAGAGAGGACGAACTGGAGAGATGCCTGTGTGGACAGCCAGCCAAGCTCACACACTCGTGGCCTCCTCGGAGGGTGGCAGGGCTGTGAGCAGAGGAGTCGTTCTCACGGTCCCAGTGAGCCATGGCTGGAAGAGAGAATCCACAAACATTCTCTTTCAGTCTATTTTTTTTAAAAAAAAATGTTCTTTCTAAATAAACTTTGGATCCACTTCCAAGTGTGTTTGGAAAAGCAGTGACGGCTTTCACGAAGGGTAAGTTATAAGTGCTTCCCTCGGAGCTGTGCTGTGGGCCGTTCGGAAATATGTGCATTCCCCGGAGCTCGAGCTGCCATGCGTAGGAGACAAGAAACATATGCCGTGTGACGGTGTCAGGCAGGCTTACTGCGAGCATATGTGCTTTGCTGTGGATGGACTATTCGGCAAGTATACCAAAAAGAGGCCCCGCCTGAAATCGAGGTCAATGAGAGTACTCCCCCTGCTCATAAATCCTTGGGAAAAAAATGGGCCCGTCTCCCACACACATGTGGCTAATTATCTGGGGTCTCAGGGCTCTCCCTGGGGAGTGGTTAAGAGCAGTTTACTGGGGCTTGATCCACTCAAGTGGTTTCCAACAGTCCTGGCTAGAAAGAGCATGGCGGCTTGCCCTTGGTTCATAACCTGGCATTTCCCACCCGAGTAGGCATGGGGCAGGCACAGGTTCTAGACAGTAAAGAGAAGAGATCACAGGCTCTCCTTTCCCCAGGCCCAGCAAAGGTCAGACCCAGACCCAGTTGCTGATGGACCCCTGGAATCCAGAGCCTCTTTGCGTGGTCATTGGTGGCCATCCACCTTGGTCCAGTTTAGCTAGATTCTGCCTGGGCCTGGGCCGCTCAGAGGGCCACGGCAAATGCAGTGTGATCCCTCCTTTGTGAAGCTCATGGTCTAGCAGGGAGACAGACAGGCAGACAACTCCATCCTGGCGCTGTAACTACTGCAGCAAGTAGATACCCCTGAAGCCAGAGTGAGCAGCCAAGAAGGCTTAGACATAAGTCCATGCTTTAGCTGGGTCTTGTAGGATGAATAGAAGTGTTCCTGGCAAGAAATGTGAGAAAGGATGTTAGAGACATAAGTAACACAGCTCAGGGGGTGTGGCGTGTCCCTGCCAGGTGTTTTGGCAAAAGGTGGGCCAGGAGTGACTCACGGAGGGCAAGTAGGGGTGGACAGAGCCGGCTGGAGAGGGAAAGCTGGGCCAGCCTTGCTCGGGGAGCTGTGCTCTGAGGACAGCAGGGGACCTGCAGATGCCTTTAAAGGGAAGCAGCATGATCCCGTTCGTGGTCTAGAAGGACGCCGGAACCACGGGGTAGAGAAGGAAAGGGAGGAGGCAAGGGAGGAGGCGGTGACCCTGTACCCACGGAGAGGTGTTGGTGCTGCACCTGGAGGGGACATCGGGGCAATCTGGTTCTTCCCTTCCTGTGTGGCTTTGAGCATGTTGCTGATCCTCTCGGTGCTGCAGTCCCCCGTCTGTAAAAATGAGAATAGTATTAGCGCCTGCTTCGTGGGGTTGTTGTGAGGCTCACGGTCAATACACCTGGAGTGCCCAAGCGGGGCCAACACGTGGACAGCGGTGTAGAGTGGCAGCGTTGCCGCCGCTCGAATTGGACGGTGTGGCCAGCCACATCCCCACTGAGCGGCGGGTAGGTGGTGATGCTGCTCACAGAGGGGGGACTCGGAGATTAGGGGGTCGGGTGGGAGAGGACCTTGGTTCAGGCCATTCACCAGCATCCACCAGAGTTGGTGAGGAGCTTCTGTCCATCTCGTCTAATCCTGAGGCAGGACAGCAGGGTGGCCCAGAGCAGCAGGGTGGCCCAGCCCCAACCTTGTCTTGGGCATGCTTGGGTGGCCTCGGGCCAGGGACTTGCCCTCTCTGGGTGCAGTTTCCTCCTTGGTAGAATGAGATGTGGTGGCTTCTGCCTGGGAGGGCAGCTGTGGAAATGAAATGAGCAACTTCCAGGACAGTGCTCAGAACAGCACTTGTCACCCCTCAGGAAGTGCGTGCCGCAGCAGCTGCAGTGACAGCAGTAGCAGAAATGACCACTGGCTGGTGTCCCTGGGCTTTGCGAACTCACAACTGTAGCCTCTCTGAGCACACAAAAGACACCATGGCACAGTGAAGTAGTGCATGAAGCTTGAAGTATTTTGTAAGAAAGAAAATAGTACTTAAAGAGAAAATTTAAAAAACACCAATTGATTTTCAAAGTGTTCTCCTGACCAGCAGCAACAGCACATCGTGGGGACTTGCTGAACATGCAGACCCCCTGGCCCCACTGAGCCCGAAACTGGGGCTGGGAACGAGCACCCCAGCACTTTACAGAGTAACCCCAGCCCTCCTGCCACACAGGGCTTGGGTGTCTCGGGCTGCCCGGGACTCTCTGACCAGACGGTGGCTTCTGAACAGATCGAGAGACCCCCAGACTGTTCCATTTCTTTTTCTGAAAAGAAAAGAAAAGAAGGAAAAGAAGAAAAGAAAAGAAAAGAAAAGAAAAGAAAAGAAAAGAAAGAAAAGAAAAGAAAAGAAAAGAAAAGAAAAGAAAAGAAAAGAAAAGAAAAGAAAAGGCAAGGCAGGTGCTTTGGAATTGGACACGGCTGGGTTTGAATCCCAGCTCTGCCACACACCAGCTGTGTGTGTCTTGGGACATTTCACTTCTCTGTGAGCCTCTTTTGCTTCATCTGCAAAGTAGGGTTGCTGCCACCTCCCTGGCAGGGCCACAAGCGAGCGATCAGGTGAGCAGACACCTGGATGACCCCAGCACAGGGCACAGCACACGGACGATCCACAGGTGCAAGCCGCCTTCCTTGATTCCCGCGGCGTTCCAGCGCCCCGCCCCAGGGAGAGAGCCTTTCCAGAGAGCTCTGGAAACAGCCAAGGTATCAGTGGCATCTCCCTATTGCAGAAGCCTGAGCTCGAGTGTATGCAGGACCTGGGGACTACAGGATGGGGCCACTGCTCTCCAAGGTGGGCTCCCAGCTCTCTGGGCGATGCCCCCACAGCCCCTGCCCAGGAAGCACCCTTCAGAGTTGGCCCAGCCCCACCCAGAGCAGCACAGGACAAAGGAGCCACTTGTGTCCGGAGGCACCTGGGGCTCTCTGACCAGACTGTGGTGTCCGAACTGATGGGAGACAGCCCCAGGCAGTTCCTACGGGCAACACAGAGCAGAGCCCTTGGGGGGCTGGGGATCAGAGCAGGGATCACTTGCCACAGGGCCCCTTGTGGGGAGGTGAAATGTGTCTGGGACAGACAAGAGCTCAGGACCACAGACATTCCCTGAGCATCCACTGTCTGCCGTGCCCGGGAGACGGGCCAGCGAGGGCCCTGCCCTCCAGGACCACAAAGCCTGGCGGGGCCTGGGTGGGTGTGGCGGATCCTGGTGACTGCACACAGCCGGCCTGCCCACACCCCTTGCCCTGCCCCAGGTCCACGCCCTGCCCACCAGTGCCTCCCCCACTCTGGCAGCGTCACACGCCATCCCGTCTTCCACCCTGGAACAGGCCGGTTTCCAGGCCCTGGGAAGGGCCCTGCAGACAGAGGGTAGCCTGGTAAAGGCTTGGGTGCCCCTGAGCTGCCAGGGATGGCACATCCTCCAGTGTCCCCACCGAGGGCACCGCCCGCCAAGCTACCAGCCTGTCCCCACCCCGCCTGCCCACGGCGCATCACGGCTTATGCCTCCATGGATGGATATTCCTGGCCCGTGGAACCCAGGGGCAGTACTGACCCAACTCGGGGTCCCTAGTGCCTGCAGGGCCTCCAGTGGTTGTCCCTGGAATGAGCACGTGTCTGACAGACCTTGGCGTTGGGTGTCCATTCCCATTTTGAGGCTGAGGAAATGGAAGGTGTGAGAAGTTAAATGTCCTGGGTTATCTCAACTCCTCCCCACACGACCCTGAGAAATGGCATCAGCGTCTCCACCTTGCAGGTGAGGGGCAGAGGCTTCCCGGCTGGAAACGGCTCACTCCAGGGTGGTACCACAGGAAGCAGAATTTCCAGCGCACAAATACGGATCTTTCCCCTTGGAAAATAGGCTTTGTGACAGTAGGGACCTGCCTCTCTTGTTCACAAAGATTCGAATGCAGATGATCTTTTGAGCTCTCTGCCCTTCCTCAGCAGCTCAGAAGGCACAGTCCTGCCGGGCAGGGTCCCTGATCCCAGAAACACCGAGAGGGAGGGAAGGAGGGCCAGCTTCTCCCAGGGGGCACCAGGAAAGAAGAGGGATCCCAGACACAGGAAAAAATCTCTTTTCTGCTAGAAAGAAAAACTACTGCCCCACTAACCATAGAAATATGGTCCTAGGTGTACACCCCAAAGAGTCCAAAGCAGGGGCTCAAACAGATACTTGTCCACCAGTGTCCACTGCAGCATTAGCAAGAGGAGGGAGCAGACCAAGCGTCCACCCCCAGACGAGTGGGTGAACAGCACGTGGGCTGTCCACGCCGTGGAAGAGCCAGAGCAGGAATGGAGTGCTGCCCCGTGCTGAGCACGGAGGCACCCGGGAGACATGCTCAGTGGAGGAAGCCAGTGGAAATGACAAACGCTGTACGAGTCCACTCACAGGAGACACCTGGACACCTAGAAGAGGCAAATTCATAGACAATAGAAGAGGCGTCACCAAGGACTGGGGGTGGCCGGGCGGGGGTGGGGCAGTATTGCTCAGTGGGAGGTCCCCAGCTTTCCAGCCCCAGGGACCAGCTTCATGGAAGACAATGTTTCCACAGAGTCCGGGTCGGGGGGAGGTGGAGCGCGGCCAGCGTTGCAAGCGGGGGAGGGGAGCGGCTGTAAACGCAGATGAAGGTCGCCCGCTGACGCCACTCACCTTCCTGCGGGGGTGGGCGCAGCGGAGCTCCGCACGGCGGGTCCACTGTGTCCAGGCTTAGTGGACAATCAATAGCGGAGTTTCTGCTTGGGATGATAGGAAACTTCTGGGACTGGATAGAGGTGATGGGCGCACATGCACATCTTGTGAATATACTTAATGCTGCTGAACTGCCAAATTTTTTGTTTTATATGATATTTTACCACCATTTTTAAAATTAACATAATGTGATCTATACATACAATGGAATATTATTCAGTCTTAGAAAGGAAGGAAATCCTGACACAGCTACAACATGGATGGACCTTGAGGACATTACGCTAAGTGAAATAAGCCAGACACAAAAAGACAAATCCTGTGTGATTCCGCTTGTATGAGGTTTTTCAAGTAATCAAACTCATAGAAACAGAAAATAGAATGGTGGTTGCCGGGGCTGGGGGAAGAGAGGATGGGAAGGTGTTGTTTAATGAGTACAGAATTTCAGTTTTGCGAGATGAGAAGAGTTCTGGAGATGTTTGATAATGATGGTTGCACAAAAATGTGAATGTACAGCACGTAAAACCACTGAACTGTATACTTCAAAGTGGTAAAGATGGTGATTTATTATATGTTATGTATTTTACCATGACTATTTAAAAATTTAAAAATGTACTATACCGAAAACCATTGGGTGAACTGTAAGGTGTGTGAATCGTATCTTAATAAAGCTGTTTAAAAGATGCTGCTGCCCCACACCCAGCCGGACGCGCAGTGGCCGGCCCTCCCGGGGCACGGTAGGGAGCTGCAGCGTGCGGGGAGGGCAGGCCCTGCTCTGCCCTCGACCTCCAGGCGTGCTGAAGGGCAGGGAGCTGCTGCCCCAGAGGGAGCCCCCCTCGCGGCAGGCAGGTGCCAGGCAACGGGGACCCAGCTTGACAGCAGAAGCCTGGTCCTCAGCCCTGGCCCACAGGGTCAAGAAAAACAAGTTATGAATCACTCAAGGGCCCCTGGGGGTGCGTGTCCACAGCG
Source organism: Eulemur rufifrons (assembly GCF_041146395.1). Taxonomy (NCBI): domain Eukaryota; kingdom Metazoa; phylum Chordata; class Mammalia; order Primates; family Lemuridae; genus Eulemur; species Eulemur rufifrons. Next base: position 191,306,082 of record NC_090989.1, on the reverse strand, counting down.
CAGGGAAACTGGGCAGGGCCTGGTGGCCTCACAGGCTGGCACCTGGGAGCAGCCCCCCTGGGACCCCAGAATCTTTCCCCTCAGCCTCTGGTTCCTCCGAGGCCGTGGTCTGCAGAGCCGCACTGCTGGCGTGGCCGCCGCAGACCTCAGAGGGGCCCAGGAAACCTCTCAGTCCTGGGAAAACCAGCACAGCTGGTCGCCCTAGTACCCACTCAAGCTCCCGGAGTTCCTGGGATGCAGGATTTAAAGCATGCTAGGCCCTGCTGGAGTGTGTGCCCGGCCCCAGGAGAGCACCATTCTCCTGTCCCAAGAGCTGAGTTCCAAGTCTGGGGTCCACAGCAGTCAGATCGACTCGGAGCGGGTGGTACATGCTGAGCAGCCAGCTATTCCCTGAGCGTGCGTCCTAAGTCCATGCCACCGCCACACTGGCCGCTGCTCCAGCCTCCAGCTGCCCACTCTCACTTGCCCATTCTAGAACCTTCTGAGCCGGGTAGGGTGGGACTTTAAGCATGCAAGTTGTGAGGAATTCTTATGAAAAGCTCACATGAATGACCTTTTAAGCTCAAAAGAAATAAAAATAAAAACCTTTTCATTCTCTGAAAACAATAAATCCTGGTCTTCGTTAAGTTCAGAGGAATCCATTGGCCCATGTGTCAGTGATTAAGGCTTTGGGGTGAATGGAGAGTTGAGGAATTTGGTGTCCTTGGGGTGTGCTGGTTTACATGCGCCGCTCTGGGGCCTGTTTCACAGCAGGAAACAGAATCCCAGGACATGCTGGGTGGCTCTGGGGAAGCTCGTTTGCACTAGCACGGATCTAGGGCAGACCAAGCCCAGAGCCACAGACCGCCTGCCCGTGCAGCAGGCACCGTCACCCCGAGCCTCCCAACCACCACCCGCTGCGCACCAGCAACACGCAGCCCGTGCCGCAGACATGCCTGCCAGCCTTGCAGGTGCCAGCAGTCCCGCCGTCAGCATTGGCACCTGGCTTGCTGTGTAGTCGATACCTTCCTTCTCCTGCTTACAGGCTCCTTTAGACATCTGGGTTAACCTGACACTTGAGAGCCCCTTTCTGGGGTCCCCCCACCTCCCCTTTTTGTCCAGGCCTACTGGCTGCTCAGACCTCTAGAGACATCCTCATGGCCTTGAGGCCCTGCAGGAGGGCAGAGTCCTGGTCGCTCGGCATTCTGGGGGGGGCTTTTCACTCTCCACACTGGATTGCTCAGACCTCCCTTCAGCTGCCTGAGCTGAAGGGGGTAGGGACAGGGCACTGCCAAGTCTGAGAAATGGCTGTCACTTGGCTTCTGCAGCGTGGGGCACCCGCGAGCCTTATGTCTGCCAATCAGAAGGAGACCTCAGGCAGTTCCTCTCCCTTTAAGTCTGCTGTGAGGCACAGAGAGCTGGGGGCTTTCAAAGAGGAGAGCTTCTGGAAAACATGAGTGCTCTCCCTGGGCCCCACACATCTGCCACTGGGAGCACCTCCAGGAGCCCAGCCACTCCGATCTGGAAACCCTCCCTGCCCTCTTCCCCTTTGCCCACGTTCTGGTTCCTTCCAGGTCCTTCCTGCTGGACCCTCTGGATGGGACATTCCATCGCCCCGGAAAAGAGGAACCCAGGAGGCAGTGCTGGTGCAGGCAAGAGCCCTGGCTCCTGGCCAGCTCTGAGACTCGGACAGGTCACCTCACCTTTGGGCCTCAGTTTTCCTACCTGTCAATGGGCCTGTCATCTACATCTCAGAGCTCCTGGAAAGATGAACGAGATAGCAAAAGCCCCTAGCACGTGGCAGGGCTCTGCATGTGACAGTGGGTGCTCCGCCCCCAGCAAGCTGGCCACCCCCCACCAGGGCCCCCGGGAGATGGCTCCTGGGTCTCCAGAGAACATGATGTGGTCGAACTTTGAAAAAGCTGGGGGCCACCGGTGTGCGTATTGGATCTGGACTCCTTAATCCCATTTCAGATGCTTTAGTAAAGCTGCCCCTGACTTGAGGGGGAGGAACCAGCCAGAGGACCCCTGAGGGCGTGCCAGCGGGGGCCGCAGCCATGTGGGTCTGTACATTAATTAGATGTTTAGTTCACCGACCTCTGAGAGCCATCCCTGGGCAGCTTCTATTTTGTGTGGCTCCCAGTGTCTTAAAACAGATAAATAACAAATGCCAAGGAGTGGATATAAAATCGTCTTGTCTTAACTGCTCGCCACTGGCAAGTATCTTCTCTGGCGGGAGGCAGTGCCCGCGTCGGGAGCGGCTCGCGGTCCAGACTGCAGGGCTCCACTCGCTGCAGCCCGCGTGCCGCCTTAGGGCTCTGCGCCGCGCCTGCTCCAGGGACCTCACACAGGTGGGACCACTCAGCACATGTCCCTTTGTGCCTGGCTCACTTCACTTAGCACAATGTCCTCGAGGTTCATCCACGTGGGAGCATGCATCGGAATTGCCTTCCATTTTAAGGCTGAATCATATCCCACTATATAGATACGCATTTTGTTTGTTCATTCTTCTGTCCGTGGACACTGGGTTGGCTTCCCCTTTTGCTATTGTGTCTGGGAGCATTTCTTGACTTCTCTGAGTCTCAGATCCCCCAATATACAGGGAGAATAGAATAGAGAAAGACTAAAGTGTTTTATAGAACTGTCACATAGACTGCATTAGATAAATTGCACCGAAGTCCCTGTGCTCAGGGCTGGCAGGAAGGAGAACCAGGGTCAGGGCTGAGGACCAGACAGGAGCCCACTAGAAGCAGTCAGACGGCCATAGCAAAGGGGGCCTGGCAGGCTGTGTCCCGCACGGCCCGCTGGGGTAAGGTGGCCCTGATGTGGGCAGACAGCAAAAGGGCAAGTGTTGCTGGAAGGGATGCCCTCGGGGAGGCAGGTGCCAGGGGCCTAGGGGAGACCACTGCTTCCAGCGCCAGCTCCTCACTGCTCAGAACTCAGAGGAAACCTGTCGGGGTTCCGGGCCCCGCTTCAGAGTTGGTCAATGGCATGAGTTCTCCACCCCAGCCAGAGGTGAGATTTTTATACGTTAGAAATTGTTCCATTTTGTCTGGCCTGGAACAGAGTGTGAGAAAGCCACAAACCTCCCTGGGGTGGTCCAACGTGTAGATGGCCGTCACAGGCGTCCAGGGTCATTTCACATCGAGCTGGAGCCCTTGCTGGCCAGCGCTGTGCCTGAAACCTCAGACTTCCATTGAGAAATCCCGTTCCTAGGCTGCTCAGCCTCCGAAATCTGATCCTGAGGCTTGCAGACAGGCAGTGACTAGGACAGGAAGAAGCCCCAGGCTTTCCAGGGGGCTGACCTTGCCCTTGTCCGCTCAGCATCAGGGCGTCGTTGAAGGCTCGGTCAGCGTCAACCCTGCCCACACAGTTCCTGAACTCACATCAAGGCCCCAGATTCTAATGGCCTGAGGTCCCTCCAACCAGTGATTTCTTGGGGTCCCAAATAGGCACCCTTTTTATGCTCCAAGCAGCTGTCTGCTCATCTGTTTAACAGTTCTGCAAGGCAGGTGTAGTTGCCAATACCCCCAAAGCCTTATGGATAGGGAACCTATGGTTCAGAGAGGCTGAGTAACTTGCTGAGAGTAAACAGCTTCCCTATCAGGTCTGCCTGCCTCTTGCTCTGGTACTCCTTGTTGCCTATATCCTCTGGAAGGCAGCTTTGCAAATGCCACTAGGGCGACACCCACTGAAATACAAGTGTCCCCACAATGGCCAACCCCTGATCCAGAGCTGTGTGGCTCCCACATAGAGTTGGGGACAATGGCCTCTCCCAGCCCAAGCTGGCCTTCATCGCCAGACTTTCTGGCTGACGTAGTTTTTCCAGCAGCATCCTTGGGCAAAACCTGCCCAACCCTCGCAGCCTCAGTTTCCCCGTCTGTGCATGAACAGGTTGATCAAGCCAGACTCTCAGGTGCCTTCCTGAGTGTCTGAGTCTGTGGCAGCAGCAGGAGAAGTTCTACGTGTAGGAAGGAAAGAAAAGAACAAAACCAACAAGGAGAAAACTCTGGGGCAAACCACTGGACCAGGGGTTTACTTGTCTGCAGCCAGGTCTTAGCTGTAGCCAGGCTGGCCCACTCTCCCCAGGACGCCGGGGCAGTGTGCCCTGGGGCAGAGCCAGCCTGGCAGAGGGGCTGCAGTCCCAGGGGCATGGCCTTCCCAGTGGCCAAGGCTGCCTGCCAGTGGTCCAGCATGCAGGGCACAACTGTCCTCAAACCTCAGGAGCCACACACTGATTGTGAAGGGCTCCCAAAGGCACCAGCAATATGGCCTCACGCAGCCTTTTCACCTGGCTTAGCCTCAGAGCGCTCGTCTGTGCGGAAGACACGAGTGCCTTCTTCACAGGCCTGCCAGGGAGCAGATGAGCCTGGGGATGAGCAGCGGGAGAGCCGCAGCCAAAAGGACCCGAGCTGATGTCCCCTGGATGAGATAGTAGCTGCTATGTCCAGGTGGCGGCTCACAGTGGGCTCTCAGCACCCAGTGGTCTAGAAACGCGTGAAGGCCATCCTTCCTGCCCTCCCCACCTGCAACTCCCGCGGTCCAGTCCTCACGTGTGCTTGGCCTCCCTGTTTGCAAAAGCAGCAGAGCAGGAGCCCAGCCGTCGGCCAGAGCCGGCTCCCGCACACTCCCTTCCGCGCCTCTCCGCCTGTCTGCCTGCGGTGCGGAGGGAGGAAGGCGAAGGCTCTCCTTGTCTCATCGGCCTGTGCCCGCCAAGCCAGGCAGCCCTGCGTCTCTTCTAAGCCCTGAATCTTGTTGGACTTGACGGTGTTTTCAGAGAATGCCAGGAAACGGTGAGGAGAGCCGAGGCCTCCTTGCCCACCCAACCCTCCTTCCCTTAGCAAATGTCACCTGGGCCCGCCTCATGCTGGGAGCTGGGGACGCAGCAGCACGGGACACAGGCTGCACACTGCAGCAAGCTGCCCTCCACCAGCAGGGAGAATGGAGTGTGGGAGAAAGAGGGAAAGATGGGTCGGGGGGCGTTTGCCTGAGGCCAAGGACGGAGGGGCCTGGGCTGGGGGGCACAGGAGGACCAGACAGGGCGACTCCCAGGCAGTGTCTGCCTTGGCTACCTGGGTGCTGGTGATACCCGCACACAGGTGACCAGGGAGCCTCGCAGGAGGTGGGGGACAGGCAGGAAACCGGGAGATGCGCTTGGTTTGGGAGTGCTGCCTCCCGGCGCAGTTGGGCGCTGGAGAACAACGCTCAGGATCAAGGGTAGACCAGCTGTCCCCGGCACCTCGCCTGGTTTGCATCAGTGCAGGATGATGTTCGTGGCCGGCCACCTTCCCTGTCTTCACGCAGGCCCTTTTGGGTGGCTGTCACAAGCAGCCCACCAGGCCTTCAGGAGCCTCCTGCAAAGGCCCTGGGAGGTGGGGCATCCCACCCACCCAGGCAGCTGCCGCCCTGCTAGTGCACTGCCCCGTCGGGCCCTCGGCCTGACCGCGCCACCCCGGAGAGCCACCCAGACTAACCCATTACTTCGGCCACCACGGCAAAGGCAAAGCCTTCATCTGGCTGGAGTTACCCAGACTGAGAGTTTTAGTCATACCCGGTAATGATCATCGGAAACCCACGGTGCTGGTTTAGCCACGGGTCCAGCAGAGCCTGCCTTACTCTCCCACCCTCGGTCCCTGCCCCGCCATGTCCCACCCTCAGCCTGAGGCCCCGGCCAGCGGCTGTGCTGCGCCAGCCACGGGCCTCTGTGGCCCTGTAGGGGCCCCGGAGCTTCCCTCCCACACCTGGAGGAGCACGGTGCTGTGTGTGCTGGTGGTGTTCCCGCGCCCACGCCCTCGCTTACCCTGAAAACAGATGTGCCCAGAGAGGATAAAAGACCACCGAGGCTGCTGACCAGCCCCCCAGACATGGGGGATTAGTTAATAACTAGAGCTCGGTTATCCCGTGTGACCAGCTCTGGAAGGTTCTGAGGCACCGTCGGCCCCACACGGGGTGCTGGGAGGAGATCAAGGTGGGTATTTTGGCCACAAGGGGCCTGAGATGTCGGGGAGGTGCCCACACGGAGATGCCGGGGAGGCAGTTGGCCAAGAGTGAGCTCTGCGCGCCGCGCCGCGGGTCTGAAGAGCTGCCGGCTGCTACGGGGTGCGGGAGCCCCGGCCTCGCCGCGTCCACACGGCCCCTGGGCGATCCCAGCACAAGCCCCAGACTCGCGATCTGTGTCCAGGACAGGGGAAAATGAAGGGCTATGTCGCTGGCACGGATTTTTGCTCTCAGAACTCAGGGGTGTGAGAAGTAGCATGTTTTTAATTTTTAAATTTTATGTAACCACCCTGACCTCAAGCCCCCAGTCCACAAGGCTGGCAAGAAATTCATTCTCACCTCACCCCCAGGCCTGCAAAGTTTCAGTTTCTGATGTAGCATTGAGGCACCCCTCCCTATCCAGGGAACCCCCTTAACAAAGTCGGGAAGCTTCTCCGACGCTGGGCTGCTTTTCCGCCTCATCTCAAGCGCTGGGCAGGGGTGTTCAGACGGGCCTGACCATCCGGCTGGGCATGGGAGGAGGAGGAAGGGAAACACGCACATGTGAAGTCCTCCGCGAGCCCTCCCGCCTCAGCCCTGATTCCCGGCCGGTCTCCTCCTCATGGCTGTTCTGGAAATTCTTGAGGGGTTTTGAGGTTGCCTTCTAATATGGTCACGGCCTCTGTCGCCTCCGGTCCTCAGACCACTTCCATGGTGCGATAAAGGCTTGGACCTCTGACCCAGAGCCCTCTTCTTCCTCAGTGTGGCAGTCACTCGGGTCTCAGGGACAGGCGTGGGCGGAGGGCCGGATGCGGGGCGGATGGTCTGCATCAGCATCCAGACAGCCTTGCGATGTGTGGCTGGAGGACGGGCACAGAGAGAGTGGTGGCGCGCAGTGACCTGCAAGTGTCTGAGCAGCTCCCGGGCAGTGGGGAAGGAGGTGCTGAAGGTTCCAGAACAGCAGGTGGATCACATGGTGCCTGTCTGACGGAACTGTAGCATTTGAGATGCCAGGACAGTAGTCTTTATTGTGTTGGCTTTGTCCTTTCAGTTTAGCGAGTATGAAAAAGCGTTTGTCGGGGTTTTTGTAAGGTAACTTTTCTCCTAAGTCTGACATTCCTCAGCTGCGAGCTTCGGGCTCAAGAGTCTCCCATAGTGAATCTGTCTGAGTAGGGGAGGGCTCACAGGTGAAGCCGTGAACAGGTGACAAGTGGCCTGTGAGGGCCGAGGAATGCAGCCACCGCCTGGGGTGGCGGGAGCTTGGAGGGACAGGGCGAGGTGACACAGAAGGAAGGGGTTTCTCCCCTTGGTCGCCCCCAGACAGCCTCCGGCAGCTGCTCCCAGGAAGCTGTTGCAGTGCCGGTGGGTGGGGGGCTGCGTAGGCCCCTGTGCAGGGGAGCCGCAACCTCGGGCTCTGCCAAGCCCGCTGACTTCCCTTCTCAACGAATCCGTCCTTCTTTCCTCTTTAGGGCCCCCCGGACGGCGCGGCAAGCCTGGGAGAAGAGGCGACCCTGGTGAGTCCGTTTTCCACTTCCTGGCCCAGGCTTGGATCTTGCTGGGGCCTGGTCCAGACACCTTCTCCCCACCCTCAGTCACAGCCCTCGGTCCCGGCCCGGCTTCCCCTCCCTTCTAATTCCAGCCACCGTTTCCAGAGGCCGCAGTGCCCAGTGCTGCCTCTTCTTGGCTCCTGGGCATCTGCAGTCCCAGGACTGCCCCTCCGCTCGCGGCCGTCCTGAATCTCACTGTCAGCCTCGGACACTTCAGTCCCTGGTCGGCCCGCTGAAACGGCCTCCTCTCTCTGGGGCAGGAGGTGATGACTCCGCCAGCTGCGCCTCTACCTCGGGCCCTTCAACATGACAGGACAGTGCTCCTGTGTCACACCCCCCAGATTCGGCCAGTCCTGCCCTCGGCAGAGCCACCAGGAGGACACTCCTCCACCTTCTTTCCACACGACCTCCAGGCGCACCTGTCCTCGCCACCCTTCCCTCCTGCCATCTTCGCCTCACCCAGAATGAACTGTCACCCCGTGGTCTGCCCCTGCTCCCCAACACCAGTGACTCTTCCCTGAGTCCCTTCCCCGCATCCACAGTCCTTCTGACATTGTCTTGGCCAAAGTCACCCCTGACCCCTGATGGCAACACCCGTGGACGCTTTCCTGTCTCTTTATCTCTCCTGACCCTCACTGGGGGCCACTGCCCCACCCCGGGGACACATGGCTCAACTTGGGCCTGCGTTTCCTCCTGCACCCCAACCCCTGCTTCTGTGCCTTCCTCCTAGGCCCCCGCTTGCCTGTTGAACGAACCTCCTTGGCCCTGTTCTCTCCTCTCTCCCCACAACCTCCCACTCCTGTGGCCTCAGCTCCCCCGTGACGCTGACAACGCCCCTCCCTGCCTCCAGCCAGGTCCCCTCCTCTGGGAGGTTGCATGCTGTCCCGCTGAGGCCGGCATCTCCCCCAGCTCGCTCTCCTCCAGCCTCCGAGCCGCAGGGAAGAAGTGTCCAGTCACCTGCTTCCCTGTGCAGACACCGGCGTCAGCCTCCTCCTCAGGACAGCTCGGACCCAGGCCCCCGTGTCCTCATGCCACAGCCCCCTGCAGCCCTCACCACCCCCACGCCACATCCCCCACCTCCAGCCCCACTGCGAGTGTCGAGGGCCCTCTACCCTCTGAGCCTTCACTCTTGTCCTCCCCTGCCCGCATGTTCCCTGCTGGACTCTGACCCAAGTTCGCTACTCTTTGTCCTTCAAGTCTGGCTAAAGCATCTTCACCAAAAACCTTCTCTAACCATTTCAGCTGAGGGCCATCACCCCACACCCGGCACAGGGCAGGCCCTGGGCATGGAAATGCGCGGCACAGTGAATGAATGAATGTCTAGGGCCTGCGTGACCCCACGGAAGGCGCAGTGGTGAGGCCAGAAGGACCCACCACCACGAGGACCCCAGGCCTGCCGGGCCCAAGGCGGGGGCCGGTGCTCTGCGTCCGCAGACTCCCCTCGCCGGCCCGGGCGCGGCTGCCGTGCAGAGCCGGGCTCCGGATGAGCCTCGGAGCTCGCTGGCAGGAAGCGCTCCCGGGCCCCTCTTCCTGCCTCGACCTCCAGGAGCGAAGGCTGTTTGGTGTCCAGCTGCCAGCGCGTCCTCTGCCTGGGCTGTGTGTGACACCGCTGCACCCCACCCTCCACACACCGTTACTCAGTTCTTCTTGTCGACCCTTGTGAGAGGTTTTACTGCCTTTTATTGTAAGCTTCTGGCACGCTTTTGGGAAGGAGATGAGGAATACATAGTCACTTGTTCTTAGGGCAAAGCATAACATTATTCAGCTTACTCAAACATCTATTAGAATTCTGATTCCAATTTACAACAATCTGAAAATCGGAGAAAGATGAGGACTCCCTGGGCCTTTCACATCCTTCATCTCATGGGGTCCTCAGAGCACTGCAAGAGAACAATATGTTATTATTCCCATTTTGCAGATGAGAAAACTGAGGCTGCAAGGGGAAAAGCGTCTCGTCTAAGACAGCACCTCCTCTCCCTTGGTGCCCTTTCCTTTGCAGTGTCCCGATTCTCTGCCTGTCAAAATACAGTGAGAGCTGCCCCGGGTCGATGCCGTCTCTGATTGGCCCTGGCTGGGCCTGGTGTTTATTCTAGATAGTTTCACACACATGCACATTCTGGCTTTGGCACCTTCCCTTGCGCAAAGCAGCCTTTCCCTGTGTCCCTGGGAGAAAGGCTCTTTTTGCCCAGGAGGCCTTCCTGCCGCTGCTGCAGACCTGCAGCAGGGCCTCTCTAGCTCCAAATGGGAGCCTTCACCCGCAAGGTGCCTCGTGGCCTGCAGCGTGTGTGTGTCTCTCTCTGACATGGGATGGCTTTCCCACGTCCCCAGCCGGCTCTTAGCTGGAGAAGCCCAGAATTGCCCCTGCACTGGGCTGGAATGGACCCCCAGGCACTCGGGGGATGGTCCATAAGTGCTTATTGACAGGAAGGAGGAGAGAGAAAGAGGGCCTGGTGGGCAAATGAAGAATAAAGAGGTAGGAGGCAGGAAGACACCCGGTGAAGCCGTCACGTGGTAGCTGGCTAAGGCCCGTGCCAACCCTGCAGAGACAGATGGAGGAACTCACCGCATCTCCGAAGCTGCCAGCCTTAGATCAACACTTTCAGTTTTTTATCTGCCCTGGCCCCAAGAAACTTTTTTAAAAAATCCAGTGGAAGAAACACTCTGGAAAGGTAGAGTAAGGACCTCTGAAAACCTGCTCGTCCATAAAAGCAGCAAGGACAGTGGGGAAAATTGGCCTTTTCAGAACTCTGGGAATTAACAAAAGGTTTATAACAACCAAAGAAATGTTTATTTGGGGAAAATGTCTGAATCATGCTAACAATAGTGAAGTTTGTAGTGTTTTAATTTGCTCCTCTCCCCAGCTTCATGGCGGCCTTAAAAACCAGCATTGTCACAGCCACAGCACTTGTGGAAACTAGCAGCCACTGGAGGAGGCAGAACAGATTTGAAGCTCCTCAAATGCTCATCCCCAGAGAATTGTCACCATTTGACCTGTCTGGCAGCTCCGTAGAAAATCACTGTGCACAAAGCTCATCCCTATCGGGCCTGATGCAGAGCTTGCTCGATAGGAGGAAGGCAGAGTTGTAACCTGGTGGAGCATGGAAGCTGTGCTCCAACACACACAAAAAGCCACGAGCAGAAAGTGGGAGGCTTATTGGATCAAGGCACTAAAGGAAATCTCTGTATAAGCTGAACACTAAACTAAACAAGCAGTATTCAGAACTCAGTAGCTGCACATGACAGAAAGTACACACTTTAAAGAATTAGTCCAGGAAAGCCTCTAAACAAAGAACAACAATAAACAGCAACAACAACAAATCCTGGAAAGGATAAAAGGAATCTCATTTCCAGAGTAGCCACATTGGATTATGTTAAATGTCCAGCTTTTAACAAAAAATTACAAGGCACACACAGATGGAAGAAAGTGTGGCAATAAAAAACAAAAGCCGTCAATAGAAATTGTCTCTGAGGAAGCCCAGATGTACTTACTAGACAAAGATGTTGTATTGGCTATTATAAATATGTTCAAAGAACTAAAGGAAACCATGTCTAAAGAAATAAAGGGAAGCATGAGAATTATGTCCCACTAAATAGACAATATCAATAACCAAATAGAAAGTAAAACAAAGAACCAAATACAAATTTGGGACCTTTAAAGTACATAACTGAAATGAAAATTTCACCAGAGTGGCTCAACAGTAGATTTGGGCTGGCAGAAGAAATACTCAGCAAACTTTCAGATAGGTCAGTTGATAATTATCCAGCCTAAGGAATGGAAAGAAAAAAGCATGAAGAAAAATGAGTACAGCCTCAAAGACCTGTGAGACACTGTCAAGTGTCCCAAAATACACATAACTATGGTCCTGGAAGGAGAGAAGAGAGAGAAATAAGAAATAAGCAAAGGAATATAACAAAATCCAAGTAGAATAAACTTTTTTTTTTTTTTTTTTGTATAGATAAGGTCTTGCTTTTTTGTCCAGACTGGTCTCAAATTCCTGGCCTCAAGTGAGCCTCCCATCTCAGCCTCCCAAAGTGCTGGGATTACAAGTGTTAGCCACAGCACCCAGCCAAGTATGACAAACCTAAAGAGATACACATCTAAGCACATCATAGTCACATTGCCAAAAGCAATCTGGAAAGCAGCAAAAGGAAAATGCCCTATCACAGAACAGGGATCCCCAATAAGATTAATAGGTGACTTCTCATCAGAAAGGATGAAAGCCAGAAGGCAGTGGGATGACATATTCAAAATGATGAAAGGGGAAAAAAAAACTGTCAACAAAGAAATCTATACCCAGCAAAACTATCTTTGAAAAATGAAGGATAAATTAAGATATTTTCAAATAAAAATGAAGAGCTTTCAGTTTTCTGCTCAGAAGAGGCCAAGGTGCAACTTTCTTTGGTGGTCCTGAGTCCAGTTTCATCCGACACAAACCGCCTCCACCGTGCTGCCTAAGTTCAACCCCAACGAGATCAAAGTGATGTACCTGAGGCGCACTGGTGGCAAAGTTGGTGCCATGTCTGCCCTGGCCCCCAAGATCGGCCCCCTGGATATATCTCCAAAAAATGTTGGTGATGAGATCGCCAAGGCAACTGGTGACTGGAAGGGTCTGACGATTACAGTGAAACTAACTGTTCAGAACAGACAGGCCCAGATTGCAGTGGCACCTTCTGCCTCTGCCCTGATCATCACAGCCCTCAAGGAACCACCAAGAGACAGCAAGAAACAGAAGAATATTAAACACAATGGAAATATCACTTTTGATGAGATTGTCAACATTGCTAGACAGATGCAGCACCGATCTTTAGCCAGAGAACTCTCTGGAACCACTGCAGAGATCCTGGGAACTGCCCAGTCTGTGGGCTGCAATGTTGATGGCTGCCACCCACATGACATCATAGATGACATCAACAGTGGTGCAGTGGAATGCCCAGCTAGTTAAAAAGTACAAAGGAAAATGTGTCAATAAAGGATCATTTGACACCCTCCCCAAAAAAACACAAAAATGAAGAGAAATTATCACTAGCATACCTCCTCTACAAGAAATAGTAAAGAAAGTCCTTCAGTCTAAAATGAAAGGACACTAGGTAATAATTTAAATCCACACAAAGAAATAAAGTGCCAGTGCAGGTAACTACATAGGTAAATATGAAATATGGTGTGAATGTACTTTTACTTATAACTCTTTATTCTGATTTAAAAGACAACTGCATAAAACAGTTAAAACTGTGTTGATGGGTTTATAATGTATAAAGTAGTAATTTTACAAAGGAAAATTTTGCAGATTTCATAATGACAGTACAAAGGAATCAGCAATATTGGAGTGAAATATTTGAATATAATTGACAGTAAGTTATTAATCCAAACTGGAATATTTTAGATTAAAGTGTTAATTATAATCCCCAGGAAAACCAATAAAAAATAACTCAAGGCCAGGCATGGTGGCTCATGCCTGTAATCCTAGCACTCTGGGAGGCCAAGGCAGGTGGATTGTTTGAGCTCAGAAGTTTGAGACCAGTCTGAGCAAGAGCGAGATCCCATCTCTACTAAAAAAAATGGAAGGAAATTATATGGACAACTAAAAATATATATAGAAAAAATTAGCCGGGCATGGTGGCGCATGCCTGTAGTCCCAGCTACTTGGGAGGCTGAAGCAGGAGGATTGCTTGAGCCCAGGAGTTTGAGGTTGCTGTGAGGTAAGCTGATGCCACGACACTCTAGCCTGGGCAACAGAGTGAGACTCTGTCTCTAAAAAAAAAAAAAAGAAAAGAAAAGAAAACTATTAAAAAAAAAAAACTCAACAAATATAGTAAATGAAACAAGGGGCCAGGCACAGTGGCTCACGCCTGTGATCCCAGCACTTTGGGAGGCTGAGGCGGGATGATTGCTTGAGGCCAGGAGTTCAAGACCAGCCTGAGCAATATCGCAAGACCCCATTTCTACAAAAAGTAGAAAATTTAGCTGGGCATAGTGGCATGTGACTATAGTCCCAGCTATTGGGAGGCTGAGGCAGGAGGATTGCTTGAGGCCAGAAGTTTGAGGTTGCATTCAACTATGATGATGCCACTGCACTCTAGCCCAGGTGACAGTGAGACCTGTCTCAAAAAATAATAATAGTAATAATAAAGAAAGAGGGAATTAAAATGTAAAATGGAAAGACATAAAAAATATAAAATTTAAACAACAAACTGGCATAGTCTACCTTGTGAGCAATTACATTGAATGTAAATGGATTAAATGCTCCAATCAAAGAAATTGTCAGAAATGATCAAATAAATAAATAAATAGCATGATACAAAAGATGCTCCACATCACTAATCATTAGAAAAATCCAAATCAAAACCACAAGGAGATATCACCTCATACCACTAGGATGGCTACTAGTAAAAAAAAAAGAAGGAGGAAGAGAAAAAGGAAATAAAGAAAAATAATAAGTGTTAATAAAGATGTGGAGAAATGGGAATACTGGTACACTGTTGATGGGAAGGTAAAATGGTGTAGCTGCTCTGGAAAACAGTATGGCAGTTCCTCAAAAAATTAAAAATAGAATTATCCTATGATCTAACAATACTGTTTCTGAGCATGTCTCCAAAAGAACTGAAAACAGGGTCTTGAAAAAAAAATGTTACAACCATATTTATAACAGCATTATTCATATTAGCTAAAAGGTAGAAGCAACCCAAATGTCCATCAAAGGTTGAATGGATAAATGAAATATGGTCTGCACATACAATGGAATATTTTCAGCCTTACAAAGGAAGGGCATTCTGCATGCTACAACATGGATGAATGAAGACATTATGCTAGTGAAATAAGCCAGTCAACAAGAAAAATACTATCTGATTTCTCTTAATATGAAGAAGCTAGAGTAGTGAAACTCATACAAACAGAAAGTAGAATGGTGGCTGCCAGGGGCCAGGGGGAGGGGAAATGGGGAGTTGCTGTTTAGTGCATATAGAATTTCAGTTTTACAAGATGGAAAATTTCTAAAGATTGAACTGTATGCTTAAAAATGGTTGAGATGACAACTTTTATGTCAAGTGTATTTTACCACAATAAAAAGTTTTTGAAAAACCATAATCCAGCCATATGCCATCTATAAAAGATGAACTTTAGATTCAAAAATGCAATGGATTGAAAATAAAATTCTGGAAAAATACATCATGCAAACAGTAACCAAAAGAGAGCTGCATTGACTATACTAGTATTAGGTAAAATAGACTTTAAGATAAAAATTGCTACTAGATAAAGGACATTTTATAATGAGAAATAGAACATATAGCAATAATAAACTTATAAGCAGCTAACAACAGAGCCCCAAAATCCATGAAGCAAAAACCAACAGAATTGAAGAGAAGGGTAGACTGCTCAACAAAAATAGTTGGAGATTTCTGTACCCCCACTTTCAATAATGTATAGAACAAGTAGAGAAAAAGAAAGCAATGAAATAGAAAACCTGAGCAACACTATAAACCAACTAGACTTAACAGACTTCTATAGAATATTCCAGACAATAACAGCAGAATACACACCTTTTCAAGTGAATATGAAACATTATCCAAGACACACAAGGATGAGGAGCCTACAGCCTTGGGGCCACATGTGGCCTTCTGGATACTTGAGTGCGGCATTTTGACTGAATCCAAATTTTACAGAACAAATCATTTTAATAAAGGGATTTGTTCTGTGAAGTTTGGATTTGGTTGAGGGGCCACACCTGGGCATCTGGAGGGCCACAGGTTCCCCACCCCTGGAAGCCTTAATAAATTTAAAAGGATTGAAACTATACAAAGTATGTTCTTCGACTACCAAGGAATTAAATTAGAAACCAATGATAGGAGGAAACACAGTCATTCGCAAACATGCAGAAATTAAACATCACATTTCAAAATAACCAGTGACTCAAAGAATAAGTCCCAAGGGAAAAAAATACTTTGAAACAAATGAAAATGAAAATGAAAACACAACATATGAAAATATATGGAATGTGGAGTATATTTAGAGGGAAATTTATACCTGTGAGTATCTATGTTAAAAAAGAATGAAGATGTCAAGTCAGTAGCCTAACTTACCACCTGAAGAAACTAGAAAAATAAGAACAACTTAAACCAAAGCAAGTAAAAAGAAGAAAATCATAAAATTAGAGTAGAAAAAAATGAAATAGAAATTAGGAAATAAAAGTAGAGAAAATCAACAAAACCAACCAAAAGTTGATTCTTTAAAAACATCAACAAAATTGACAAACGTTTAAGTAGACTGACCAAGAAAAAAAGAGTGGAGTCTCAAATTACTAAAATCAGGAATCAGAAAGGACATCACTAGCAAGCTTACAAAAAAGGAAGAGAATTAAAAAGGAATATTATGAATAATTGTATGCCAACAAATTAGATAACCTAGGTGAAATTGGCAAATTCCAAGAAACACAGAAACTGCTAAAACTGACTCAAGAAGAAATAGAAAACTTGAATAGACCTATAACAAGTAGAGAAATTGAATCAGTGATCAAAAAACTTCCTACAAAGAAAAACCCAGAATCAAAGGGCTCCACTGATGAATTCTAACACTTAGAGAGAATTAGTAACAATCTTTCACAAACTCTTACAAAAAATAGAAGTAGAAGGGACACTTCCCGACTCATTCTGAGGCCATATTTACTCTGATACCAAAACTAGACAAAGGCATCACAAGAAACAAACCTACAGGCCAATATCTCTTATGAATATAGATATAAAAATCTTCAACAACATAAGCAAATGAATCCAGTAATATATCAAAGGATTATACACCAAGAGTATTTATCCTAGAAATGCAAAGTTTAACACCCAAAATCAATATAATACACCCTATTATTTAATGAAATGATTAAACCACATGATCATATCAATAAATGCAGATAAAGCATTTGACCAAATGCGTAGCTTTTCATGATTTTAAAAACCTCACTCAACAAATTAAGAATAAAAGGAAACTTCTTCAACTTGATAAAAGGCATCTATGAAAAACCAACAGCTAATATCATACTTAGTGGTGCAAGGCTCAATGATTTCCCCCTAAGATCAGAAAAAAGACAAGGATGTTCACTCTTGCCACTTCTATTCAATATTATAGTAAAGATTCTAGCCAGGGCAATTAGTCAAGAAAGTAACCATTAAGATGGGAAAAGAAGAAGCAAATGGCATGATCTTATGTATAGAAAATTCTAAAGAAGTCACACAAAAAATTTATTAGAGCTAATAAATATATTAAACAAGGTTGCATGATACAAGATCCATATACAAAAATCAATTGTATTTTCATATACTAGCAATGAAGAATTTAAAATGAAATGAAAAGAGTTCCATTTACAAAAGCATAAAGAAGAATAAAATACTTAGGAATTAATTTAACAAAAGAAATGTAAGACTAATATGTGGAAACCCATAAAACATTATTGAAAGAAATTAAAGAATACCTAACTACTGGAAAAATATCCCATATTCATAGACTGTAAGACATAATGCAATGTTAGCATTGTACTCCACAAATTGATCTATAGATTCAGTACAATCCCTACTGGATTTTTTCAGAAATTGATAAAATTGATCCTAAAATGCATATGGATACGCAAGAGATCCAGAGTAGCCAAAACACTTGAAAAAAGAAAAACAAAATTAAAGGACTCATATTTTCCAATTTTAAAATTTAACACAAAGTTACAGTAATCAAGGCAGTGTGGTGCTGGCATAAGGACAGACGTATAGGTCAATGGAATAGAATTGAGATCCCAGAAATAAATCTTTATATTTACTATCTCTCTCTGTGTTTATTTATTTATTATTTTTTATTTTTTTAGAGACAGGATCTTGCTTTTTCCCCCAGGCTGGAGTGCAGTGGTGCAATCAGAGCTCACTGTAACCTCAAACTCCTGAGCTCAAGTGATCCTCCTGCCTCAGCCTCCCAAGTAGCTGGGACTACAGGTTCATGCCACAATGCCCAACTAAATTTTTTTTCCATTTTTTGTAGAGACAGGGTCTTGCTATGTTGCCCAGGCTGGTCTCAAACTCCTGGTTTCAAGTGATCCTCCTGCCTCAGCCTCCTAAAGTGCTGAGATTACAGACGTGAGCCATCAGGCCCAGCCACTGTCGATTTGCTTTTGATAAGCATGCCACGGTAATTCAGTGGTGCTAGGACAGCTAAATGTAAAAGAATGAAGTTGGATGCCTTCCTCACATCACACACAAAAATTAACTCAAAATGTATCATAAACCTAAATGTAAGAGGTAAAACTATAAAATCCTAACAGTATAATAACATAGGAGTAAATCTTCATGGCCCTGAGTTAGGCAATAGTTTCTTATATATGACACCAAAAGCAAAAGTTACAAAAGAAGAAATTAGTAAATTGGACTTTACCAAAATTAAAAATTCCTTGAGAGATTCAGCAGAAGATTTGACCTATCAGAAGAAATCAGAGACCTTGAAGATAGGCTTATCAAGATTACTCAATCTAAGGACAGAGAGAAAATGACAGGAAGAAAACTCGGCAGCCTCAGGGAAAAGTAGGACACTTTAAGTGCACCAACTTACATGCAATGGGAGTACCAGGAGGACAGAAAAAGAGAAAAGTGCAGAAAAAATATTTGAGAAGATATGGAAGAAAGCTTCCCAAGTTTGCTGAAAAGTGATAATCGACATATCCAAGCAGCTTAATGAACTCTAAGTAGGATAAATGCAAAGAGATACAGACCCAGATACATCATAGTAAAAATGCTGAAAGTCAAAGACAGAGAAAAATCTTGAAAGCAGCAAAAGAAAGACGGCTTATCCGTACAGGGGAACTGCAGTAAGACTAACAGGTAATTTCCCGTCAGAAACAAGGGAGTCCAGAAAGCAGTGGGGTGACATGACATAGTCAAAAGGAAAAAGAAAACCCTGGCAACCAGGAGTTGTATATCCAGCAAAACTACCATGAAAAATGAAGAATAAATAAAATTATGTAGTGGTGATGGTTACGCAATTTTGTGAATATACTAAAAATCACTGAAATGTACACTTTTAAGAGTGATTTTGTAGTATATGAATTGTATCTCAATAAAGCTGTTACTACTTTTCTTAGTTTACTTTCCACCCCGACTTCTAATCAGCACGGCTGCCTGCCCTGCGCAGTGTCTGAGCAAGTAGTTCCCCGAGCCAGCCTCCGTGCCCAGGCTGGCCTGCCTGACACTGAATTCCAGAGATGCAGCCTGACAGTCCCATCAGAGCCAAAATGCTGGAGGCCCATCTGAGATGCCATTATATAGGAGCTTCTTTAAATCTGTTGTACAGTCAGGCCTGGTTCCACAACGTGAACTCAAACAACAGAAAACTACCAGCTGTGTTTCTCTTCTCCCTAAGATCTGAGATGCGTGTGCATGTGTGTGTGTGTCTGTGTGTGTGTGTGCACACACGCACCCAGGCACACTAGAGAGAGAAAGAGTGCTATAAATTCAGCCTGCACTTGGCTTTTGGTGCCTCCTCTGTGCCAGCGCTGTACTGGGCGCTTTCCACTTAGTATCTATCTCATTCGATCCCTGTAGCAGCCCGGAAAGGCAGCGACGGTTATTCCCCATGTTTCACCGGAGCAAACTCCTAGCTCATTATCCTGCCTCACTCACTTGTTATTGCCTCTGGATTTGCCAACCTCTAAGCTTCATCTCATCTGTCTGCAAACTTGGTTTAAAAGTCCTTCGCCCACTCTGCTCCTCTGAGGAAAAGTCCATGAGAAGCGTAGCCAAAGGTGGCTGTCTCCAGAGGGGAGCAGGTTTGGGTTTCCAAGAGTCGAGAGCCAGGGCACAGAGTCTTGCCTGAGCTGGCCGAATGGGAGAGACCAGGGAGAGCAGTGACAGGCAGAGGGGAGCTGCTGTGAGCAGGGGCAGTAACCTCAGCAGCCTCAGGCCACCAAAGCCGGCCCTCATCTCCCAGTGTGGGGGCTGCATCCCCGCCAGGCTGTGGGAAATACCCTTCCCAGCTTGCCTTCCAGGAAGGCCGAACACGCCCTTTGGGATGCACTGAGGAAATGGCCGTCCAGGAGGAGCCAAGGGCTCAAGGTGGCATTGTGGGTGCCCAGGCCATCGCCTACCGCTGCTTACCTGTCAACACCAAGCAAGCGGCTGGCGCGCCCACGCCCTCCCTCCTGACCTCCAGCTGTGAAGGGCAAACTGTCAGGCCACGTCCACTCAGCTGAAGAGGCCACGGCGCTACCCACCGCCTCAGACCCTCTCCACTGAGTTCCCAAGTCACGTGGCTCTTACTGAATTGTTCCCATGTGCCTGGCGGCAGAGTCAAGGAGTCCAGCCCAGAACATGTGTTCGGAAGCTGTGTGCGGAGCACGGGCCGAGGGGCACCGCCATGTGGCCAGCTGGAGGCTGCGGGCAGCCCCTCTCTGAGCAGGACACCTGGATGGCCTGGGCCAAGCCCTCCGTCCCCACCTCGCTCCCGGGCACCCAGCTTCTGCAGGCAGTCTAGTCCGTCGCCACAGACCCCACACAGTGAAGCCAAGTGCGGGTGGCTTGGAGGAGGCGACAGGCTGCCAGCTGGTCCCTGCCCTTCTCACCCCCCACACACTCAGCACATGCTGATGAAGTGCTTGTGCCGCCCGTCAGACGTCCCAGCACGCAGGGGGCTGCCTTGCTGGTGGGGCTGACAGACAACCGTCGACACTCAGTGAATGGATTTAATCCTCACAGGTGCTGCAAATTGGAAGGAAATGACAGGGAGGGATGAGAGGAGCCAGGGAGCGAAGGGTGAGGAGGTGGCTGTCACAGCTGTGGAAGGCTTGTCCAAGGTGGTGACAGTGAAGCCATGCCAGGCTGGCCACAGGAACATGGCAGATGTGCATGTCCTAAGGTCACAGAGAGCTGGCACCTTAGAGAACTGAGAGAGGTGAGTGGAGCAAAGCATGGCAGCCGAGTGCATCAGGGCCACACAGGAAGGAGGCGCCAGGAGTTTGGATCTTGTTCCCTGTGCCCTGGGAAGCCCTAGGAAGGGGTTGAGCACTGTTTAAAGGCCCCCTGGCTGGTGGGGTTGGGTGCCCAGAAGGAGTCCCATTAGGAGGCTGTCACAGTGCTGCGGGCATGAAGCAATGGTAGCCTGGTGACATGGTGCTAGTGGGACCCGAAAGAAGTGGTGGATCAGTGTGTTTTGGAGTCTTGCGGATGGGCGAGAGGTGGCCTGTCCCAGCAGCGATGGGATCAGTCTCCGGAATGCTGCCATCCCCACTCTGGAAACTGCATGGGGCCACGGGTTTAGTGTCCCGCAGGGCTGATCGGGCCTAGGCTGTCCCTAGCCAGGTGATCTCAGACGCACCACACCCCCTCCCAGGACCCCAGGGAAGCTCAGTACACATCAGCTCATCCCTCTCTGCCGCCTTTATTGGGCTTGATGTCAGACTGCCTGGGTTCTCACGGGGTCAGAGGAGAATGTGAGCCTGGGCGTGGAACCTTTTCCGAGCCTCAGTTTCCTCATCTGTAAAATGCAGCTAGAGAGGTTGCAGCAGGGATTGCACGAGATGGTCCAGGTAACGCAGACAGTGGGGTTCCCAACGCTGACCAGCCCTCAGTGAGGGAGCGGGGGCCACTCTTACAGCTCCTCCTCTGTCTCTTCTGGGCTCCTCCTCACAGCAGCCCCCAGGGCTCTGCTCTCCGGACCTGGGCTCTCAGATGGTAATCCCAGTCCCAGCTTCCTTGGAGGGAGCTGAGTATGAGGAAAGGCAGCAAAAGTTGGGAGGAGCGCGCAGAGACACAGAGCCTTCCCTAGCCACTGTTAGCGTGTGGACTCTTGTGACTCGGCAAACTACACACGTGTCCAGTGATGGGTGGAAAGTCAGCGTCCCTGCGGCCCTGTCCTCCAGCCATTCTGCTCCTCCACTCGGAGGCGCTCTAATGACCGCCTTCTAACGTCCACACCTAGAGAGGTTCTGTGTTTATACAAACAAAAGTCTACAGATTATTTTAGCACAAATGGCTGCATATTATACTTACCATTCTATACCTTTTTTTAAATGTAGCAATATGCCTTGGAGATTGTTCCATGTCAGAACATATAGAACTTCATCTTTTTCACAGCTGCATAGTATTCCATTTACAGATGTACTGTCCTTTATTCAATGAGCTCCATTTGTACTGTTTCTAATGTTTTTGCTATCTCAACAGTTCTACAATGAATATTCTTATACATCTGTCCTTTATGTATATGTTAACATAGCTACAGAATAAATTTCTAGGAAGGATAATTGTGGCAATTGACATATACATTTTAAATCTTAATAAGTATTGCCAAATCTCTCTCGAGAGAGAAGTTTCTGATTTATCTTTTTCCCAGTCTTCCTTGCCCTTCACACAGTAGATCATCAGGTTTTTTTCATTTTTCTGATCTGGTATGAATGTAATTTTAACCTTCTTTTCTTTTATTATGAATGAGGATGAGCATTTGTAGCTATAAAAGTCCATCTTCATTCATAATTCATGTATTTAAGGGCTACTTGTATTTTCTCTCATGTGAGCTCTCTATACCTGTCTTTGGGCCATTTTTCTATTAGATTGCTGATGTTTTGAGAGTTGATTTGTAGGAGCATTTTCATATCAAAGCACCTGGCCTCTGTGATGTGAGATGGAAATTTTTTTTTACATTTCGGCTTTTGACTTTGCTTCCAGGGATTTCTGCCTTGCAGACATTTTTGGGGTTTCTATGACTGGGTCAGACATTTCTTTTATGGCTTCTGGATTCTGAACTATAGTTAGAAGAACCTGCCCCTCTCCAAGGTTAGGAAGGAATTTTCCCACATTTTCTTCTAGAATTTTTATAATTTTCTTAACATGTAAATCTGTGATCCTTGTGGACTTTATCCTGGTTTATGCTGAGGCATGGATCCAATTTCGGTATTTCCTGAAACCTCTGGCTCGCCCGCAGCACCCCGCTCATAGCATGTCTCTCCCGCTGGTCCGAGCGGCTGCGGTGGGGCAGCCAGGGAGGCAGCCAAGCTGTGTGCGGCACACCGGATTCGGGCCTCCGTCCTGGGCACAGTGAGGAGCAGTGTCCTGGTTAGGGCTGCGTTGACGTGCCTCTGGCCCCAGGACGGAGACTGCGGTGGCCGTGGGGCCACCTGTTTCAAGCCGTCCCTGATCCCAGGTGCACCCACCTCATTGCTGGGGGGCTTCAGCCCCGTCACCAGCCCTCTCTCCAGCACTGCTTCTGGGTGAATTCCTGTGAATCTTGATAGCCATGTAAAAGCCCCTCACACACCCCAGCCCCTGGGTTCTGTGGCCTCCACCCACCAGGGCCTCTGCCTCCTATGGTCCTGACTGCCACCACGCCGCCACCAATAAATGCTCATTCCAGCCCACTCCCGGAGTTCCCTGATCCCACCAGCCTTCACAGATCTCACCCCTCCCCCTCAGCTAGAATGCCGCTGGCCGTCCCCTGTAAGCCCCGCCCTCCACACACTCCCCTCCAGCACTCGAGGCTCACCGTGACTGGAGAGAAGCACCCCAGTCGTCTCACCTTGAATTCCAGACCCCAGTGGCCCTTTGTGCCACCTGGCTGAGGCCACGTTCTCCACCTGCTCAGCCTCCCCCATGTGCCCCCCGACACCTCCCCTACCCTCAGCACCATGGCCAATGGCCTGGCCTCCCATGTCACAGGAAGTGTTGGCACAATCAGAACGAGCTTCCTAGAGCCCCACCCCCATGGCCGCACCCCTGGCAGTACCACGCACCCGGCCTCCTGCCCATGTCCCCTGCACCAGCACCTCCTCCTCGCCAGGGCCCAGCCTCGCTCGGCTCCGCAAGAACGCTGCTCCAGGAATCCCCTCCTCCTGGCCGCTCAGTCTTCCCTCTGCCGGAAGACTCCACACTGCAACATGCTCCTACGTCTCTGCTCTCAAACACCCACTCGGGACCCCATGGCCCCAGAGCAACTGCTCTGTTCCTTTGCTCCCCTGTGGAGCAGAACTCCTCAAAGCACGCCCTGGCTGCATTCCTCAGTTACTCCTCTCTGAAACCCTCTCCAGTCTGACTTCTGTCCCTGTCTCTCCCGGGATGTGCCTCTGCGTTGCAGATCCAGTGGTCAGTTCTTGGTCTTCTCACCTGACCCTTCAGCAGCCCGGTCACTGCGCTGCCCACAGGCGTCACGTCCTCCTCTCGGAGACCCTGTCTGCCCTGGCTGCCTTCTCTTCTCCCCAACTTCTAAGGGTTAGGCTGTCCCCAAGCACAACGTGTGCCGAGCTGAGCTCCTGCCCCTCCATCTAAACCTGCCCCCACCACAGTCCCCCACCTCTGTTGATGGCAACTCCATCCTTTTGGTTGCTTGAGTCAAAATTGGGGCATCTTCCTTGACCCACCACTCACACTGCACGCTCTGTCTGCGGGAAATCCTCTTGGCTCTACGGTCACAATCGACCCAGAATCCAGCCACTCCCACCACCACCCGAGACCACCCACTCTGAGCCACCAGCACCTGTCCCCTGCATCACTGTGACAGCCTCTGGACTCTCTCCCTGCCAGCCCACATGGCAGGAGCCTTGCAAACCTGAGTCAGGTCTTGCCCTCTCTCTGCTCTAAGCCTGCAAGGGCTCCTGTCTCAGAGAAAAGGTAAAGTCCAAGAATGGCCAGTGTCAGGCCCTACCCATTGCCTCTCTGAAGCCACCTCCCACCCTTTGGCCTGTCGCTGTCCCTTAAGCACACCAGCACCCTCCTGCCCTTAGGTCTTTGCGCCGGGTGTTTCCCTGCCTGGCACGTATTTTTTCCAGGAATCTGCATAGCCAAGTCCTACGCTTCTTTCAAGGCTCTGTTCAAATGTCATCTACCCTGACTGCCCTATTGGATGTTCCAGTCTGCCCCCAGCACTGACAGCTCCCTGTCCCCGCCAATAACACTGGTCACTTTCTGGGTGACTGACTTATTTATTACGCTTTTTATATCTCGCCTGTCTCTCTCACTAGGAGGCAAGCTCCGTCAGGACAGGGACTTGTGTTATTTTCACTGGTGCACCCAAGTGCCTAGAGCAGGGTCCGGCAGAGGGCAGGTACTCAGAGTGCAGAGGGAGACAGATGGATCAGGAAGCCATTGCAGCAGTCTAGAGATGGTGGTGACCCGGACTGGGGCTGTGCCGTTGGAGGGAGACAAGTGGGTGGGTTCCAGAGCCAGGGGCGGTGGATGCGCTAATTGGGAGGGAGGAGAGCGTGTCCAGGCGGCTCCGCGTTTTCTAGTTCACACCATCCGACAGAAGGTGACGTTGCTGATGGAGACCAGGACCTGGGGAAGAGGAGCGAGTCTGAGCAAAGATCGTATGTGCAGCTGCGGACTTCGTTTGAGGAGCCTTTGAGTTATTCAAGGGGAAATGCCAAGGGGCAGCTTGGAAAGGAAGCCTGGGACTCCCAGGCACAGCCGGGCTGGAGGGAAAGCGGGGCCTCTTCCACACGGTGTGGCCATGCGCGGGGCGAAGGTCCTGAAGGAAGACAGGAGCCGGGACACAGACGCGCAAGGGGAGAACGGAAGAGAAGAGAGCCCAGACGGGAGCCTTGAGGAGCCTCTGCACGTACGGCTGGCTGTGGAGGCAGAATCAGCTAGAGAGAAGGAAGGCCAGGGAGGCAGGAGGAAAGTGACATGCCTTCGGGAAGCCAAAGGAAGACAGTGAGTCAAGAAGGAGGGCCCAGTCGCAGCCAGGACGCTGCCAAGCAGGCGAGGGTGAGAAGTATCTGTTGGGTTTATTGGAGGCAGGTCATGGAGACCTTGGTGGGAGCTGTCTTGGTGGCGTGACAGGGATGGGGTCCAAATCAGAGCCACAGTAGGACATGAGGGGTCAGGGACAAGGAGTGGCTGTGAGGGAGAGAGCAGAGATAGGACAGTGATAGAACAGGGTGTGAGACCAAAGGACGGCTTTGTCACCAGAGCAATTAGAGCAATTCCAGAGCTGCTGGGAAGGACCCGCTTGAGAGGGGAGCTTTGCTGTGATGGACGGAGTGGGAACGGTGGGCGGGGCTCGGCCCCAGGGAAGGTGGGAGGAAAGACCTCTGCCTTAATTGGAGGTGGGTCAGTTCCCCCGAGTCAAGCAGAGGGGCGCAGGTGCAGGGGCAGACACAGGTGCGGGTGCAGGTGGGGTGCAGGGGCAGGGGCAGGGGCAGGCACAGGTGTGAGTGCAGGTGGGGTGCAGGGGCAGGGGCAGGCACAGGTGCGGGTGCAGGTGGGGTGCAGGGGCAGGGGCAGGCACAGGTGCGGGTGCAGGTGGGGTGCAGGGGCAGGGGCAGGGGCAGGGGCAGGCACAGGTGGGGTGCAGGGGCAGGGGCAGGCACAGGTGCGGGTGCAGATGGGTTGCAGGGGCAGGGGCAGGCACAGGTGTGGGTGCAGGTGGGGTACAGGGGCAGGGGCAGGCACAGGTGCCGGTGCAGGTGGGGTGCAGGGGCAGGGGCAGGCACAGGTGCGGGTGCAGGTGGGGTGCAGGGGCAGGGGCAGGCACAGGTGCGGGTGTAGGTGGGGTGCAGGGGCAGGGGCAGGCACAGGTGCGGGTGCAGGTGGGGTGCAGAGGCAGGCACAGGTGCGGGTGCAGGTGGGGGGCAAGGGCAGGGGCAGGCACAGGTGCGGGTGCAGGTGGGGTGCAGGGGCAGGGGCAGGCACAGGTGCCGGTGCAGGTGGGGTGCAGGGGCAGGGGCAGGGGCAGGCACAGGTGCGGGTGCAGGTGGGGGGCAAGGGCAGGGGCAGGGGCAGGCACAGGTGCGGGTGCAGGTGGGGGGCAGGGGCAGGGGCAGGGGCAGGCACAGGTGCGGGTGCAGGTGAGGGGCAGGGGCAGGCACAGGTGCGGGTGCAGGTGGGGTGCAGGGGCAGGGGCAGGCACAGGTGCGGGTGTAGGTGGGGGGCAAGGGCAGGGGCAGGCACAGGTGCGGGTGCAGGTGGGGTGCAAGGGCAGGGGCAGGCACAGGTGCGGGTGCAGGTGGGGTGCAGGGGCAGGGGCAGGCACAGGTGCGGGTGCAGGTGGGGTGCAGGGGCAGGGGCAGGCACAGGTGCGGGTGCAGGTGGGGTGCAGGGGCAGGGGCAGGCACAGGTGTGGGTGCAGGTGGGGTGCAGGGGCAGGCACAGGTGCGGGTGCAGGTGGGGGGCAAGGGCAGGGGCAGGGGCAGGCACAGGTGCGGGTGCAGGTGGGGGGCAGGGGCAGGGGCAGGCACAGGTGCGGGTGCAGGTGGGGGGCAGGGGCAGGGGCAGGCACAGGTGCGGGTGCAGGTGGGGTGCAGGGGCAGGGGCAGGCACAGGTGCGGGTGTAGGTGGGGGGCAAGGGCAGGGGCAGGCACAGGTGCGGGTGCAGGTGGGGTGCAAGGGCAGGGGCAGGCACAGGTGCGGGTGCAGGTGGGGTGCAGGGGCAGGGGCAGGCACAGGTGCGGGTGCAGGTGGGGTGCAGGGGCAGGGGCAGGCACAGGTGCGGGTGCAGGTGGGGTGCAGGGGCAGGCACAGGTGCGGGTGCAGGTGGGGTGCAGGGGCAGGGGCAGGCACAGGTGCGGGTGCAGGTGGGGTGCAGGGGCAGGGGCAGGCACAGGTGCGGGTGCAGGTGGGGTGCAGGGGCAGGGGCAGGCACAGGTGCGGGTGCAGGTGGGGGGCAAGGGCAGGGGCAGGCACAGGTGCGGGTGCAGGTGGGGTGCAGGGGCAGGGGCAGGCACAGGTGCGGGTGTAGGTGGGGGGCAAGGGCAGGGGCAGGCACAGGTGCGGGTGCAGGTGGGTTGCAGGGCCAGGGGCAGGCACAGGTGCGGGTGCAGGTGGGGTGCAGGGGCAGGGGCAGGCACAGGTGCGGGTGCAGGTGGGGTGCAGGGGCAGGGGCAGGCACAGGTGCGGGCTCAGGTGGGGTGCAGGGGCAGGGGCAGGCACAGGTGCGGGTGCAGGTGGGGTGCAGGGGCAGGGGCAGGCACAGGTGCGGGTGCAGGTGGGGTACAGGGGCAGGGGCAGGCACAGGTGCGGGTGCAGGTGGGGTGCAGGGGCAGGGGCAGGCACAGGTGCGGGTGCAGGTGGGGTGCAGGGGCAGGGGCAGGCACAGGTGCGGGTGCAGGTGGGGTGCAGGGGCAGGGGCAGGCACAGGTGCGGGTGCAGGTGGGGTGCAGGGGCAGGGGCAGGCACAGGTGCGGGTGCAGGTGGGGTGCAGGGGCAGGCACAGGTGCCGGTGCAGGTGGGGTGCAGGGGCAGGGGCAGGCACAGGTGTGGGTGCAGGTGGGGTGCAGGGGCAGGGGCAGGCACAGGTGCGGGTGCAGGTGGGGGGCAAGGGCAGGGGCAGGCACAGGTGCGGGTGCAGGTGGGGTGCAGGGGCAGGGGCAGGCACAGGTGCGGGTGCAGGTGGGGTGCAGGGGCAGGCACAGGTGCGGGTGCAGGTGGGGTGCAGGGGCAGGGGCAGGCACAGGTGCGGGTGCAGGTGGGGTGCAGGGGCAGGGGCAGGCACAGGTGCGAGTGCAGGTGGGGGGCAGGGGCAGGGGCAGGCACAGGTGCGGGTGCAGGTTGGGGGCAAGGGCAGGTAGGCACAGGTGCGGGTGCAGGTGGGGTGCAGGGGCAGGGGCAGGCACAGGTGCGGGTGCAGGTGGGGTGCAGGGGCAGGGGCAGGGGCAGGGGCAGGCACAGGTGCGAGTGCAGGTGGGGGGCAAGGGCAGGGGCAGGCACAGGTGTGGGTGCAGGTGGGGTGCAGGGGCAGGGGTAGGCATAGGTGCGGGTGCAGGTGGGGTGCAGGGGCAGGGGCAGGGGCAGGGGCAGGCACAGGTGCGAGTGCAGGTGGGGGGCAAGGGCAGGGGCAGGCACAGGTGCGGGTGCAGGTGGGTTGCAGGGGCAGGGGCAGGCACAGGTGCGGGTGCAGGTGGGGTGCAGGGGCAGGGGCAGGGGCAGGGGCAGGCACAGGTGCTAGTGCAGGTGGGGGGCAAGGGCAGGGGCAGGCACAGGTGTGGGTGCAGGTGGGGTGCAGGGGCAGGGGTAGGCACAGGTGCGGGTGCAGGTGAGGGGCAGGGGCAGGGGCAGGCACAGGTGCGGGTGCAGGAGGGGTGCAGGGGCAGGGGCAGGCACAGGTGTTGATGCAGGTAGGGTGCAGGTACAGGCACACCGGACTAGCCCAGGAAAGGTGATGATGAATCTGTTTGTTTTCTTTGCAAAGTATCATAGGAATCAAGGTCCTTGGCTAAAAGTCAGCTGTGCGGGGTGTCCCAGGTCGCCAGCACCCTGCTCTGTGCCCTAGTCTCGTGTAGTCAGGAAACCACAGTCCCCGTGTCACCATTCCTGCGTATGAGTACCTCAGTTTTTCAAGCCAAAAATCCTTGTCATCTCTTTCCTCCCCCAGGTCCGTCTCCCCCACCATTAGATCAGTCAACAATCTCTGTCTCTCTTCTCTGGCCAGCGTCTCCTGACCCTCACATCTCCCATTGCCACGCCAGTGCCCCCACCCAGGCTGCCGGCACCTGCCTGGAGACACCTGCAGCGCATCTCCAAGGCCCCTCTGGCCCCCTCCATGCAGTGACTGCCACCGCCCTCAGGACCCAGCCCTCCAGATCTTAACGTGAAACAAGGCCCTGCGCTTGGCTGGCCCTGCCTTCTCCCGGGCCCTCCCGCCACTTCTCCTAGCTGCTCAAAAGCCCATGACCTTGGCAGCCCTGAGCCTTTCACCTCTGCAGCGTTCCTCCCCAGACAATCAGTTCTCCTCCCCTGCCGCGGCCTTGGCCTCTCCTCCCTTCCGGAGTCGGCCCAGCCTCAGGACTGGTCAGGTCCCTCGTGATGCGCCTGCGGCGTCCTGTGCCTCCCCCGGTGTGGTTGTTGTCCTCGGCGTCCATCTGCTTAGTGGACATTCTGAGTCGGGTTTTGCTGCCTGTGCTCACTACTGGGTCCCCTGACCTGCTCCTGGCTCCCGGCTCGCAGTTGACAGCCCATAAACACCCACTGGCCGACTGGCCGCTGAGTGCTGCCTCCCGGGCCAGCCTCATCCTCCAGAGTGAGGCTTGGGTCTGATGGGGCGGAGCAGGCAGCGGCATGGCCTAGGCAAAGTGCACCTGGGTGGCAGAGTTGGGAGACCCCCTTCCAGGGTGAGCTCCACCCCTGACCATCAACGTGGCCTTGGACAAGCCCCTCCTCCCTGTGCCTCTGTGCTGTCAGCTGCCGAAGGGAGATGTTCGTCATCCCTCTCACAAAAGGTTGTTGGCAAGTCAAATGCAATAACGGATAATGCAACATACTTTGCAAACTGCAAGGTGCAGCCCCTGTGGGTTTCTTGCAAGTGTTCTCCGTGAGCCCTGGTCTGGTGGGACAGTCTCAGCGGCAGCACCAGCCCGTGCCTCCAGACTGGCCCCTGCCACTTCCCGTGCACACCTAACCCCAGGCTGGGCCTCGCCACCCCCACGTCTGCTCAGGCGCACACATCTGCGTGCCCTCACTTGCGTTCTTCCCTCTGCCCAAAATGCTTGCTCCCCTGCGTCTCTCCACATCAGTGGAAACGAACCCACCCCTGCTGAGCACCAGGACTTGTTCTTCAAGCAGGAACAAGGTCTGAGTCCTACTTGAGTTGTGAGAACCCAAAATGGGTGAGCGCCAAGCAGCCTCATGAAATGAGTGCATGAGCCAGTACACGTGGGACTGTCACTGCCATTCCCATGGCCCCGGCCCCTCCTCCTTCTCTACCCATGGCTTTGGGACTGACACTTATTTGCAAGGCTGTGGCAGGAAACAGCCATGACAACATCAAGTCCTTGTGAGAAGAGGTGGCCAGTAGCTGTAGGACAGTCAAGGGGACCCTCTCTCCCTTCCACACTGACTGTGGCTTCTCTGCTTGTGTTTTACAGGTCCTCCAGTAAGTGTCCTGGACTGTGCTCTCTGCTCCTGAAAGATAAGACATTTGGTATTTTCTCTGTGGTGCTTCCATGAAAATAATTTTTCGTTAGAGGGGTGTGTCCTTAAAAAACAATCAGTCCTAGACACCAGGGGCCATATTATTTTTTAATGTGTAGGTGAATGCAAGCAGTGAATTCCACGGGCTTGACTTTCTCTGAAACATTTTGTGACCGTTTTCGTTCCAAGAGAGCTGGCCCGAGCCTGGCTGTGCCTCACCAGGACTTTGGCTCAACTTGGTGGGCAGGATGCAAGCATCATGCCCATGGTTTTGAAATGCTCTGTGGCAATTGATATTTTCAAATGCTTTTGTCTCACATATGTTGGCAGAAAGGGCTCTTGTTCCAGGAATAAGTTGGGCTTGATCAACAGACCCTGGGGCCATTTTTCTTGTTTGCCAGAGGACAGATTGGACAGCTGAGACCTTGTGAGCACAGCTGGCTGGTGAGGGGTGTGCGATGGAGCAGAGGGAAAGTGTCGATGCCTTTGCAAAGGGTGTGAGGGAAGCCCTGAGCAGCTCCCCTGAACGTCCCTTGGCCAGCAGAGGCAGCTTTGAATGCGGGGGGTTTCAAGTGGCCCTGGAAATCCCATTCATTCTCCAGGGCACAGGGTCCGCCTGCCTTTAATTCATCTTGGCAGTTTTTCAGGGCCCAAAAAATCCCCGAATCCATTCAAGAAAGCACATTGACAGTTGGCCTGGGCCAAAACCAACTTTCTCAAGAAATTCCTTTCAGATGAGCCATTATATTTTTGACTTCCACTTACCATGATTCATTTCCCGATTAGTACCTTCCAGAATCTGGGCTGCTTGATGCATGGAGCCCCACACAGAGCCAAAAAGCAAGCCAACAAAAATGTGTAGATTTATTGGCCACAGCAATGCTTCGCAGCTCAGCTATTTCTGACTGTGCCTTGGAGGCAGCCCGTGCGGACTTGCTGGAGTGCGTAACACAGAGGGCTATCGAGTGATTTTTTTTTTTTTAACTTGACTGTTAAAATGTTAAGGGTATTAAACAAATGCAGACATTCGCAAGCTGCAACCTGAAAGAGGCGTAAGGGGAAGACAGCTGCCCACGCGTGGGGCAGGGCTGGGCCAGTGCTCCCAACAGGCCTGACCCACGTCAGGGGCCCTGACGCATCCAGCAGCATTGAGTGTCCCCTTGGCCCCAGCTTCTAAGGCTCTTTCCCAGTCCACCGTCCCAGTGACAACCGGGAAGGAAAGAGCATCTTCCCCCAGCCCCTGTGCGGGCCCAGCTTAGGGAACATTTCAGTTCCTGGTCCGATCCTGTCCCCACGTGGTGTGTGCCTGCGCCCCGGCCACCCCGGCCACGGGGGTCGGACAGCGTGGCTGTGTGCCTGGGGCCCTCCAGCCCGGCCCTCGGAGGCAGGAAAGGGAGCTCCGCGCCCAGACCCCCCACAGCGCTGGTGTTGTCCCAACCAGCAGCCTCTGCTGCAGACCACGCAGCACGTGGGGGTCCCCGGGGCCCTGACTGAGTTCTAAGTGTTGCCATATGGTTTTCTGCCGAAAGTCTGATTATTAATGACGTATTAATTACCACAGGGGCAATCAGGACGAGATGGCTACCCGGTAATTTGTCGTTTATTTTTTGCTGTCTTTGCCCTTTTCTCTGACGCTGCCATTCTCCCCTGAGCCTTGATCTCCTTGTCTGCGCTCCTGCTTGCTCTGCTCCCGGGCTTTCCGCGGAGGGCTGCGCGCAAGCTCCCTGGACACACAGGCCGCCCGCGAGGCAAAGCAAAGAGGCTTCCAGGCCACACTGCCACCTGCAGGCTTCCCACCTGCGCCGGCAGAGCAGAGGGCCGGCCCTGGGCTGTGGGGGGCCTGCTGGGCAGGCTGGGTCTCATCCCCGTGGGCACCTCATCCCCTGTCCCAGCCACCATGTCACGTCACCACTCAGGACCCGGAGATTGGCTGGCTCTAGTCTGGCCTTTGTGGTGTCAACCTTTCACGGATCTTTTCCAATTTAACCAAAAGTTAGTTCACACGTGCGGCAGATGTCCCTAGCCCAGGCCAGGCGAGTGCCACGTTAGTGCCAGGATATGACGTGGCTGTGCCAGCAGCACCTGGAAGCCCTGGGGCGGCAGGAAGAGCAGGCTGATGCAGGGTGGGAGCGTGATGCAGGGAGGGAGATGCTGAGTCCGGGGCCTGTCCTGCGACCAGCGCCCCCAGAGGCGGAGGGTAGGAGGCCAGCCCTGACCAACAGGGAGGCCTGGGCTCGGATCCCAGCTGCTGCCACCTGGCTGGGCGGCCCTGGAAAAGGCGCTCGCCCTCTCTGAGCTTCAGTCTCCTCCTCTGTGAAGCAGGGGGTGATGAAGACCTCCCCCACAGCGTCGGAATCAGGACTAAATGAGGCTGAGGAGGTGAGGGCTGCATAGAAAGCACAAAACGTGTCCCGAGCCCGGCCCTGCAGGACGTGGAGGGCTCGCACCTCGTGCAGCTGCCCCGGCAGCGGGCAGCCCGGCCTCTCAGACCGGAGACGCCGGCTTGCGAGCCGTAGAAATGAAATGTGAAAACAGCCATGGCCACCTTCATCCCGGGGGCACGCTGGGCCAGGGCCCCCCCGCCCCCCCCGCCCTCGTGTCCCTGCTGAGGCAGGACTCAGGCTCCTGACTTCTGGACAGGGGGCCGGGGGCTCGGGCACCCGCAGTCTTGGGGAACCGCTGGAAAGTTCAGCCTTGCGCCTCAGGACTGTGGCTTTGCCAGCTCGGAGAACTGGGAACTTTCTAGCAGAGCTGCTCCTGGCATGGCGTCGTTGTTAACTTTTACCCCCAGAGTTGCTCTTTTCCATATTTTTGTGGGTCCAGAGGGGAGTGGGTGGTGAATGGGTGAGAGGCTTTCTCCCCTCGTCCGCCATTGCTGTGTCCTCGGTGACCCAGGAGTCCTCGCCCCCGGCGAGGGCAGGGTGGGCTCTCAGATGCCAGGAGCCTGGCTCCCTCCCAGGACCCGGGGAGAGGGGGATGGTGCTGTGGGCGACAGGGCAAGGCAGGTGTGGGGCATGGTGTTAGGTAACGAGTTGATTCTCACCTTTGTCACTCGGCCCCCGGCTGAGCGCAGCTCACTGCGGGTCAGAGCAGACCGTGGCTGCTCCTGCAGGTGTCACGGGCCTGTTGGGGAATCAGATGTGAAGTCGTTGTGCGTTTGGCCTTCAGCCCCTCGCGCCTGAGCCTGGCCCCGGGAAGGGCTCTGCGAGAGCTGAGGTGAGGAACGGGGCTGTCCAGCAGGCACAGAGCAGGGAGCTTTCCAGGAGGGAATTGGCTTAGGGTCCAGCGAGCCTTCCCACTCCCTGAGTGTGGGCAGCTCTGGCAGCCAGCGCCCTGGTCCAAAAACAGCTGCCTGGTCACTGGGAAGCCCCAAGCAGGCTGGGCCTGTGAGGGGTGAGGGGACCCTGTCAGTCTCTGGGAAGCTGGTGTCCCAGCCCTCGACTGCCGCCTTCCTGAGGTCATCCAGCCCCAACTTACAAGCAGACCCTGGCCTCTGTGCAGACGTGGGCATCTTCCCTGGCTGGGCTGGCCCACTGCGGGGCTCTGGGCATTCGTGTCACCGGCACCAAGAGCAGGCCACTCACCAGCAGTGTGCCTCCAGGTCCCTGGTTCCGGCAGTGCCATTCAGGGTGAGGCTGCTACCCTGCTTGGCTTCCCCCACAGGGAACAGCAGCCCCATGCAGGGAGGGGAAGGACTTCTATAGGCTCCTGGGACCTGTGTGTTTGGAGCCGAAATTCCCATCTCTTGGCCTGTGGAGGACAGGAGGGCTCTACCAGGCTCTCAGCGCAGAGAGTGTTTGCAGACAGCTCCGTGCAGCCCTCCCAAAGGTCAGGGCGACTGCCTAGCGCTGAGGGCTCGGGGCCACCCGAGAGGCAGCTCGCATGGAGGATCACCATGGGCTTCGAGTCAGTCACTGTGTGGACTAGCCAGGCCAGGACCTGGGGCGATCACACCTACTGAGTCAGGAATTAAATGAGGTGTCACACGGGGAACGCCCACCCCACCCCCCGCCCCGGTCCACTCCAAGATGT
Source organism: Eulemur rufifrons (assembly GCF_041146395.1). Taxonomy (NCBI): domain Eukaryota; kingdom Metazoa; phylum Chordata; class Mammalia; order Primates; family Lemuridae; genus Eulemur; species Eulemur rufifrons. The sequence goes on along the minus strand of NC_090989.1, from coordinate 191,271,709 downwards.
GGCAGCCCCTCCATGAATGTCACTACCTTTCCTCATTGCTGAAAGCCTCAAGAGAAGGAAAGATAGGTTTGAGAAATCATTGCAATCTACTTAACATACATTTGCAATATTTGGACAGAAGAACGACTTTGAGAATGGTTGCTTTAGAAAAGGGAGTTTTTCCTGCAGCTTAGTAAACTCCAGGACCAGCCTGGGAGGATTACTTTTCTCCTTGTGCCAGAACCTTCTCTCTTCCTAAGGCAGTGAGGGCAAGAAGAGAGCCGGTGTGGCCGAGACTGTGTCCATGTCAGCTGCGTTTTCTGGATTAACTCAGGCTGCCCCTCAGCTAAACCAGGTCCATATGTGGACCCGACAGGAGTGGCTGGAGGACACAGGGCACAGAGCCCCCCTCCCCTGTGGGGTAGGCTGTGCACTCCAGGTGGTCAGAGCTAACGAGAACTCTGGGATCACCTTGGCCGTGCTGGCCTTGTACAGAGGCCACCTGTCCTCTCTGCTCCCAAGGGCTCCTTCACAGCACTCTTCTGCTGACAGCAAAAGCATGCCTGTCGTAAACCGTTCAGACAGCAGAGAGGAGCACAGAGAGAAAAATGCATTCATCCAGAATTCTACCACCCACAGATAAGACCTCTCAATATTTTACTGGTTGTTTTTCTAGTATTTTTATATTCAAATTTGTTTTTATATTTATTGTTATAAAAATGGGATTACATTGGACATACTTTTTTTAGCCCATTTTTTTCACTTACTATATTATGAGACTTTTCCACACTGTTAAAATCCCTTATAGAATGTAACGGCTACATAGCATTTGATCATATTTAATACATATAATTTATCTAACCAGTCTCCAAGTTATATCATTTATATTGACAATTTTTCACCCTTATGGTCAACATCCTGGGAAGAAGTGTAGGCTTATTGCCATGATTATCTCAGAATAGCTAAGTAGACATCGAAATGCTGCACCTGAGGGTCTGACGTGTCTCCGGCTTCGGCGTGTCCTGCCAGCCTGCCCTCCAGCGGCGATGCTGACTGACTTCCCACCAACAGTGAACGAATGTTGCGTTTTTCTCCAAACCCTGGCCCACTGTGGGTATTATCATACCTTTAAATCTATGCCAATGTAAGTTTTAAAATGTATGTGTATGTGTATATATATATTGTAAAGTTTTTGGATGGTCGGCACCAGAGAAAGAAAGGCGAGCAGAGTGGAAAGGGGCAAGCAACGAGGCTTTATTTGAGCGCTCCCGGGCGAGGTTCACGGGTCCCGAGAGAGGCCTGAGAAGTCGCGTCGCTCAGAAGTTTTGAGTGGGCTCATATATGTTTTTAGAGCTGGGGGTTTCTTTGGCGCGAAGAGTTATGGCGTGAAGAGTGGGGAATTTTCCGTTGCGGTTTTAGGGCGAGTATTGAGAAATGGAAAGGGCTGGTGGTATGTGTGGCTCCAGGAACCGAAACTTCTCTTACCTGGGTGAACATCCAGGTGTGGTTATTCCTTAACTTAGCTGGGCCTAGCAGTTACTTTTGGCGGGCCTTGTGGACTTCTTTTTCTTTCTTTAGGGAGGGTAGGGGTGCCTGCCACCAGCCTTACATATATGTGTATTGTTTTAATTTATGGTGTATTTTAATTAGAAGTATAAAGATTAAACTAGTTTGATAGGGAGGTTGTGTAATCCTGACTGCCACCTGGTGGCAGAGGTTGGAATTGTAGGCATAGAGTTAAAGAGGAAGTCGCCGAAGGAGTGCTTTCAGATCCCAACGCGTTCAGGCCCAGCAGACATCACGGAATCAGTAGCACAGGAAGAATTATGATCTCAGAACACTGTGAATCAAAGCTTGGACCTAGACAGGAACACTGGACATGGCACTCTTGCATTTTTGGGTAGTAATTAGCATTTGTATTAAGTGATTTTGTCATCTCATAAATAGAAGGCTTGACTCTGTTCAACACATCTGGATGGTGTCACACCCTGTGCTGGGCACTGGGGTGGCACAAAGATGGATCACGCCCCATCACAGTCTTTGGAGAGCCACGATGGGGGGGACTTTGCTATGGGAGAGGGAGGAATGAATAATTAGGAATTCAGTGTGATATTCCTGGAGGTATCTTGTCTATCACAACCCCTTTTTTCCTCTCTAAATTGGGCTTCTGTCTAAGATGAAAAGATCTGCCTCTCACGCAGGGCTTAATCTTGCCTATACCTTGACTTTTGCACAGAGAACATTAGATTTTCTCATCATCTATTTACAACATCAGAATTTTTGCTTTTCCTCTTCTTTGGTATTTTGATTTTCTTAACTATTGAGCTTTAGGGCCTTTCTGGTTTTTTTTACACATTCTGAAGGCAAGGAGTGTGCCTAAAAGAGAATAAAGCAGGGTTGTAATGACTGCTGCTAGCTGGTTGGATGAATGGGTTGGATTAAATAATCAGAAAGCTCTTGGGGAAACTGACATTTGAACTGAGGCTTAAATGATGAAAAAGGTGCAGAGATCTTGAAGAAGATGTGTTCCCATCATGGAAAGAGCAAGTGCATAGTCAGGAAGTTAGAGTAAGCTTTATGTGTCCAGATACATGCAAGTCCAATGTGGCAGGAGTAAGTGAGCAAGTGATGGAGAAATGGTAGAAGGTGAAGCCAAAGAGGTCTCCCAGGGCTGCACCGAGGGAACCTTGTAGGCCACAGGGAGAGGCTGATGTGGGGGAGGTGAGTGGAACGTGGCTCTGTGTTTACAGAAACCAGTTGTCCCCAGAGACAGACTGCCAAGGGGTCTGAGATTCCCCCTCCCTATGCTTCCTTTGGAACAGAGAAGAAAGGACTGTCACCTTTGATGCCCCAAAGTCCTTCTAACCTGCCAGGGAAGCAAGTGCAAATATTGAGTGCTGGCTGGGTGCACGCTCACACATGCTATCTCACCATGGAAGGCCAATGGTCTTGGCCCTACTTGACAGATGAGGAATCTAAGCTCAGAGAGTGACGGGACTCGGCTGAGACACTGCCTGCCTGCATGCCAAGGCCCAGATTAGCTCCCAGGCTGTGGGATCTTGCTCTATCACGCCAGCCAGCCAGCCCAGCAGGGAGCTGGTTGCAGCAGCGAGGCTGGGGCTTGAGCACTGTGTGTTGGTGGGAGGGTTTTTCTCCTCTTAGCAGCCAGAGAAATAGATCATTAGAGCAAATGTTTGGTTTCTCCAGCTCATCGCTGTTTTTGTCCAGCCTGGAGCTCTCTTCCTAATACTGCATTCTCCCTCCATTAGCAAATTGTTAAGACATTTTTCTGCTTTCAGAAACAAAAACTCAACTCGAATACAGTAGTCCATTTCTCCATTTCACCTTCTCTCCCGTTCCTCCTGTGTACCTCTGTGTCTTTGCCATCATGAGAAGTTAGGAAGAGAAACGCCCCCTCACGAGGAAATGTCCAGTTCCCTCTTGTTGCCCAGGTGCTGTCCCTGTCGAAGAGCAGCTGAACGGAGCAGGGTACAGCCGGGGGACCGCCAGCCCGGACCAGTATGAGCACAGTCTGCCTGCCCCTTGGCGAGTCTGTGCTTCTGTGTCCACATTTGCAAAGTGTGAGGCTCAGCCTGGATGAAAACATTAGAGACTGGATGATGCAGCACTTTACAGTGTCAAAGGCATCCCACCCTGCGCGTCGTGGTCCGTGCCCATCCTGCGGGTGGAGAAACTGAAGCGGAAGGCAGCCAGACCCCACAGTGGCAAGCACCGCTGAGAACTCCCCAGGGCCCTGCCCTCCGTGACTGTCTGCCCTTCTCTTAATACCTCGCTGAACTCTGGCCTGTGGGTGGCGCCAGTTCCAAAGGCCTGTGCTAATTCGGGCAAATGACTCTGTTCCCCATGCACAAAATAGAGGTCAGGTCTCTATCTCACGAACATGCTATTCTCGGGAAGGAGATGGGTCTGTGGGGCCTTTGGAACCACATGTCCCACTCAGCAGGTGCCCCTAAGTCCCCACTGACTTGTCTCTGAGTGGCTTACCCTGCTGTCTGGGCCTCACCACCTGTCACCCACTCATCCTGCCCACTGTGCCCCAGTTGAGCATGAAAATCTCCCGCACAGAGATCCTTACAGGACGGGGGTAGAGCTTTAATACATACAGACAGGGCTTTGGGCCCTGCAGGAAGGAATGGCTGGCTCTGCCTGGGACCAGGGGAGGCCCCAGACAAGAGGGACATTTGAGATGTATTGAGGGACGAGTAGGAGCTCAGCAGAAGGACAAGGGGGGAAGGCAGTCTGTGCAGCACAAGCACAGGCACTCTGAGTGCCACACGCAGGCATGTGGGGCAGGAGGTGAGATGTGGTCCCATGGGCTGGGGACCGTGAACCTGAGGGTGTGCAGGAAAGGAGGGAGGGGGTGCCGACTGGCCCAGAGAGTGGAAAGCACCCCTCACCCACCCGGCAGAAGAGTTTGGGGGCCACGGAAGCCCCTGAATGACTTAGACAGATCTGTATATTGAAAAGGCCTCCCTGGCTACAGGGCAGAGACTGGAGGAAGAGGGTCCAGGTGGGAGGTGGTTGCAATAATTTGCTGATGAAGCCTGAGTCAAGAATCGAGAGGTGAGAGCTGGCGGGAGCTGCAGGCCGGCTCCGACAGAAGCAAAGCCGCTCACACCGGCCCCTCCCAGGCCACGGAGCACCGTGTCCAGGTCCCATCTGGCTAAATCCTGGGAGTCATGGGGGCAGGGGCTGCGCCATGTCTCCAGCGTCGGTCCTGGGAGCATCGACAGCCGGGCCCAGGGGACAGCGTGAGCTCCGGGCTGAGTGTGGTCTGTAAGGCAGGGCCTCAGCCCGGGACCAACTTTGAAATGAATAAGTCAGCTGGACTGTGTGGAATTAGTCAAATGAGCAAAAAGGCCACAGTGCGCCACACAGTCATACGCTTGCTTGCACTCTTGTTCAGAAACAGCTTTGATTGTAAAAATGCAATTAGTTAAATAATTCATCTGTAGTATCCCAAATGTTGGAGATTTCAACATCAGCCATCTCATTTTCATGTGACCCCTACAGCACCGCCCCCCCCCATTCCCGCAGCGCAGGCACGGATGACAGCAGACTTTCCGCGTCCTCATCGTGGCCCCAGACTGGAACCTCAGGGAGGTGCGGCCATGCGGGAAAGGGCCACCACGCTGGACTTCGTCCCCGGGGCCCTGAGCCAGTACACAGCAGGGGCTTCTTCAGTCCGACCCCTCATCTTGGCCCAGCACTGTGTCCCCATTGTCCCCATGAGTGTCCCATGGGGCAGCCAAGGGATAGGAGGCAGCCACACCCAGTCAGGGAGGCCTGAGCTGCTCCTGCTCTGGGCTCCCAGATGCCTGCTTCGCCCTCGGCAGCTGTCTGAGTGCTCCTGGCAGCGGTCCGGCTGCCTCCTGTCCCCACGCAGCTCCAGGGATCACTCAGCAGGGGGCGGGCCTGCGCTTTGTTGGCTTGCCTGTGCTGACGGCACGTTTGCAGAGTGCTTGCTGTCCAGAACCTCTTCCTGCCCCTCGGGCCGCAGAGCACTCTGGCAGCATCCTCGCAGCGTTGCGTGGAAGAACAGGCTCACAGACTGCACATGGTCTGGCCAAGGTCACTGAGCCAAGCCCAGGTGTTCACAGTAAATAGACTTGAGAAAACGCAGTTATTTGTGTTTGAAGCTGCTCTACCCAGCTTCTCCTGAAACCAGGGACTGGCCCTGAGTCCGGCCTGTGCAATGGAGACAGATTGGGCCCGGGGCTCTGCAGACCGGGTGACCTCAGGCTCTTCCCCAACCCCTCCCAGCCTTCAGCCATTGGGGGAGCCAGGCAGATGGACCCCGCGAGAGCCCCGGTGCTGCGCACACAGTCTGGGTTCAGGGACAGTTCCTACCGCCAGGATGGTCACTGACCACGGCAGGGGAAGTCCGTGAGGCTGAAGGGTCCCCTTTAGGGCCAGCGTCCTGGCTGATCGCCCAGGCCGTGGCGCGAGGGCAGGAGTCAGGGCTGGAGTCAGCCTCGGCAGGGCGGGAGCGCCCTCTAGTGCTCCCAGGCCGGCCACCACAGCCTGGGGGACATGGGACATGCATTCAGAGTCATTCCCTCGACAGTGGGTTAATTCAACAAATATTTATCGTGTTCTCACTATGTATGAGACACTTTGGCATCTTGGATAAAGTAGCAAGAAATACACCCAGGGGCCCCTGGCCCCTTGAAGCCTGTGGCTGAGTGGGAGAGAATCAAAACTGGGGCAGATCCAGCCTGACCATGTGTCGTGCTCAGGGCCGCGAAGGCGAGGTCGCTGTGAGCACCTGTGACCCAGGCCTGCCTGCTGGGGGTCAGGGGGCACAGGTCCAAGGAAGGGAGATGTGGTCGAGGTCAGAAGGCCACGTATGTGCTGGTAAGTGCGGAGCTTTTGGTGAACATCCAGACAGAGGGAACCCCAGGAAGAGCCAGGCTGGTAAGTGTGGGGGAGGGGAGGCTGGTGGCCCTGGAGCATCCAGCCTCGTCTAGGAGTTGGCTGCCGCCCCTCCCCACTAGGGTTCTACACCAGGCGGGTAGACAGAGAGGGGTCTACAGCCCCACCCAGCCCAGCCAAGGCACCTCCCTTGGGCTGGAGCCTGAGGCCCCATCTTCCTGGCCATGTGGAGGTTCTGAGCACAGTTGAGCCAGGCACCACAGGTGGAGAGTCTAACCTGGAAAGTGCTGGGCTTAAACAAAAACTGCAAACCCACCAGCCTGCCCAGGAAGCAGTAAGCTCCCTGTCCCTGGAGGTGTGCAAGCCAAGGCTACACACCCACTTGTCAGGAGGGGTGTCTGAGGAGAGACCAGCCCAGTGGTCATCTCCCATAGCAAGGATGGGTTGCTGCACCTATGGGGCCTCCCTCTGGCCCACTCAAACCCAAACCATGGGACTGGACGGCACAGCCCAGCATCAAGGAACCTAGAAGATTCATAGACATCCCTCGGAGCCAGGCCCATGGTGGGCACTGGGGCCTTGGGGACAGTCTCCGTGGGAGGAGAGGTAACAGGAAGACAGAACAATGAGGATGTGCCGCGTGAGCCTGGAAGGGGGTGCTTGGGAGGCAGAGGTCCTCTGGAAGGCCAAGCCCTGGGCGGCTCTGCCCCGAGGGCAGTGGGTGAGGGTGTGCCGGGTGCAGCCAGTGCCAGAGGAGGTGGTCAGGCAGGAAGCACATGGGTTTCGAACACAAGGTTCAGGCTGGTGTCCCGGCCAGTCTGGCCTTGCCTGGTCGCTCCAAGCCTCACTTGCTCATCTCTAAAATGGGGACGATGAGAGTACTTGCCTGACGGGGCCGTGGTCAGGGTTGGCAGTCGGCGGATAAGAAGGCAAGTCTGCATCCCTTTAGCTCCGCTGTCTCCTGGACGCACTGCCCCAGCGCTGGCCCAGTGCAGTACAGGGACTCTCAACCCACCCTCCGCTGGCTCCCACCGTGTGCCCAGCTCTGGGGGAGCCATTCCATCTGCAGCACATTTGCTTTCCAGAGGAGGAAACGGCCCCAGGGAAGTTAAGCAGCTCACTCCGAGGCATATAGGGCGGGGACGTAGTCATCCGGACGTCCCCTGCTCCTTCGCTGGGCAGGAAGGACGGGCATGTGGGCAGGAGGCAGGGAGGCTGGTGGCAGCTGGCCCAGGAGGGAAGCCAAGGCCCGGGCAGGAGGGCGCGAGCACCGAGAGGCAGACCTGAGCTAGACTCACAGGCTCTCGAGCGTCGATGCCCTGTGGGAGACGTTCGAGGCTGGCTCGGTGCGGGGTGCAGAGAGAGTGGCAGGGCCTGAGGCGACCTGCGGCGCCCGCCCCATCTGAACGTGGTGCTGCAGTTCAGCCCAGCAGGGCGATCACCACCGCATCTTCCAGTCTTCCAAGAGAAGCTGGAAATCTAAATTTTACACAAAGTCTTTGGATTCTTAAGGGTTCTGACTCAGTCTTTACTGGTGAGTGGCACTTGTCCAGCCTCTGTTGTCTGTCTGTGGAAACAAAGGAGACCCACCCCACAGCCCAGGGGGCAGCTATCAGGGAGGCCAGCAAGGAGGCAGGCAAGGCCCCTGTCGAGGGCAAGAGGGCAGAGCAGGGCTTGGCTTGGGTGTGGCCCAGGCCTGTGGGGGTCCCTGCTGGCAGGAGGGCAGGCAGAGGCTGCCTCGGCCACCAGCGTCTGGGTAAGGTGGGCTCAGCTGCACGTGCTGAGCTGTGCTGTCCCGGTGGGCTGCCCTGGCACCACGTCTCGCTTGCGTCTCAGTCTCGCACCTGCCTTTAGACTGACTCCATCACGGAGTTCCAGCCACGCTGTGGCCCCTCTGGTCAGCTGCTGCTCCCTACTCTAGATCCCCACCTCGTCCAAGGATGGCACGAAACTGAGCTGGCGGAGGGGGGCGGTGCCCTGGCCTGTCTGCTACTTCCAGTGCCTTCCCTGTGCCTGAGCTGGTGGCACCCGGGCAGAGGCAGCTCAGGCAGACACAGCCTGACTCCCTGGCCCCATCCCCCATCCTCCCACACCCAGGGGGCATCAAGGCCCTTTACTCCCCCCCACCAACTGGGAACAGTTCTTCCTGACACCTGACAGGGTAGTCATGTCTCTCCCCACCAGACATCAGTGACAGGCAAATGTGTGATTTCGGCAGGTATTTTGGGATCAGTTCAAAGGCCTAGCACTGCAAACACCACCTCTTCCCGCCAGGGTGTGCGATAGGGACATGCGTGTAATTGCTTCCAGCACGCACAGGCTACCCCCAAGCGTGTCCTCTGCCGAAAGAGGGACCAGCTGCTTTCATGGTCTCACAGCGCTGCAGGCCTGCAAGGGACCCAGGAGATCTTTTAGGCTACGAGTTACAAACTCAGATGCTCCCTCAGAGCTGGCAGGTCACCTCACTGGGGACAGCGGGCCAGGTGTGAGGCAGTGGGGAGGGGCGGAGCCTGTGGCTCTGGAGCAGGCATCGCCCGGCAGGAACGTGGGCCAGGGGCTGGGAGATCTCCCAAGTTTTCAAGAAAAGTCCAAACTCCGGATGTTTACGTAAAAGGTCACAATTTTTAAATGTTGTAACTAATTCGGTTGGTTTGGAGTGGTGGGGTTTTTTGTTTTTTATTTTGTTAGCTGCACAGACCAAATAAAAACTGGCTCCAGAGAAGACATTGCCCCAGCCCAGCCCTGAGGAGCCCAGAGGGAGGCAGCCTGGAGCACATGGCTTTGCTGCAGGCTCTTGGGACCCCGCCAGCTAAAGCCGCCACAGCTTGCTGCGAGTGGGGGTGCAGTAGGTGGCTGCAGATCCCGCTCTGTAAAGCACCCTGGAGCCCAGGAGGAGGTTCTCTGGGAGGAATTCAGTGCCGCCCTCAGAGCCCGAGCAGCATCTGTGCTGGACCTAAGCACTGGGGGGCTTTCTTCCCTTTCCCTGGAGCAAGGAATTCAGGTCTGGGAAATCGCTAAGCCCGGGACAGTCCTGCTGCAGCCTGTGTGTGCAAACAGCCCAGGCTGCAAATCAGAACCACATGGTGCTGACCTGCCCTGCAGGGACCGCCCACCCACCCCTCGCCCGCCCGCTGGCCAGCCCTAACAAGGGCCGGGGGTGCAGAGAACCTTCACACAGGAATGTGCTTCCCGGCCTGGGACCTCAGGTCCCCACAGCCTGGTAATTGGATGAACTGTCAACATCTGGGGCATAATTACTAGGCCCTGGACTGATAATCCTGGTAAACCCCTCTTGCGGGGGCCCCATCCTTGAGCATCGGGAGGGCTCCACTCCCTGATGGGAGCGTCAGCGTTAATTGCAAGCAGAAAGCTGGACAGCCCCCCAGCTCTGGCCGACTGGAGCACTTACTCGAGTCTGCATCTAAACACGCCAGTTACTGATTCAGTTCAGTTCAACAGAGGCTGGAGCTGATCCTGGGACGGGCTGGGCCGCCATCAGGAGGACTGTCACAGCTGGTAGGGAGGTGCAGGGGCAGCCTGGACCCCCCCCGGCCGGAGGTCCCGGGCTCGGCACAGGCTGTCACTGGCTGATGAGCGCTGAGAAGCTCCAGGGATGGAGCCACCATATGCTGCACCCCAAACCTGCTTCACCAAGAAACCTCCCCTCTTAGCCACCCCTGCTAGTATTTCTCGGAAGCTGTGTCTCTGGAACCCCGCTTAGGAAGCACTCCACAGGGTGCGGGAGGCACAAACCCCGCAGTAACGGGTGGCAGCAAACAGCACAGCCCTGCACCCGACTGCCAGCCCCTCGGAAGGCCACACAAAGGTCACTTGCAGCACTGTCCCCCCAGGGCCAGTGCAGACCCCACTTCTGGAGGCTTGCACGTCGGGCCTCCCGGCTTGGGTTGGTCTGGGAGAGATAGGAACAATGGAGAATGGCCTGGGACTAGACTTAAACTTGTCATTTGAGAGGAGAACAGTGTGACCTGCATTTTACAGTTGAGGAATCTAAGGCCCTGGAACTCTCTGGTCCCTGAGTGGGGCAAGGGACTGAGCCAGCTCCCAGGGTGGGGGTTGGGGGGCTCTGCCAGGCTGGTGTCCCTGGCCACTGGCCACCTGGCCTGCTACTCACGTGCAGTCAGGGCTTTGTTTGCTCCTCACACATCCTAAAGCGTCCTGGAGCGCCGCTGCTCTCCACGGGGAAAGAGTGATTTAAAGCAGCACTGAGGCTTATAAATAGCTGTGGGGTTTTGCGGAGGCAGAAGGTGTTGAACAGCTCTGGTGGGCTCCCCGGCTTTGATCAGGCAGGGGAGGAGGCTGGCCGGGATCGGGCATCTCCAAGCGGGTGCTGTGGCGTCTTTGGAGCTGAGGCTCAGAGCGTGGATTTGAACCCAGGCCCGGCGAGGCCCCAGGCCTGCCACTGTGAGCTGCAGGTGCACCTGCCCGCGCCAGCGCCCTCCCCATCCTCCTGCAGGAGGGGCAGCGGGAGGAGCAGGGGCCGGCAACGGCAGCAGGCCGCTGTTGGGGGCAGCCAGGGCTGCCTGGAGAGGAGAGAACCCGCCACACACCTCCAAGCGCTCGTCTCCGCCCAGCGCAGGCTCTGCCCTTCCAGACTGCTCAGAACTGCCTGGCACTGGCTCGGACGCTCGGCCTGGACTCCGCCCGGCCTGCGACCACGTCCCCCCGACCATGTCCCCCCGTATTTCTTCTTGGCTCGCTTCGGGCCAGCCCCGGCCTCTCGCTGAGCTGTGTGTCCTCCTCAAGAGCAGCAGAGCCGGGCTCAGCAACCCCCATGGAAACTCCCAGTTTGGGTTAATAACAACAGTTTCACAAAAATTACTCTAAAAAAATGTGAAAGATAACCACAAGCCAAAACGTGTGCGTGAAAGAGCGAGGGTGGCCTTCACAAGAAAAACAAAACAGGAAGTGTCGAAGTGAAATGTCAGAGATATCAAACTTAGTACTTCAGGAAAGCGGACATTTCATACTTAACACATTGACTGCTACACGAGAAAAAAATTTTCCTCGGGGCCACAGTGTTTTATTACAAACATAGAATACAAACTTAGAAAACAAAATGATCCTCTCTAATTTAATGAAAAATTTGTTATTTTTTATTGTTTTCAGTGTGTGAGTTACGTGCAACTTGAAAAATAGTTCACGTTGCTCCCACGGTGAAGAGACATGAGTTACATGTGCTTCACGAGGCCCCAGGCTCAAAACTAGCATGAGTTAAATATAACTCACGTGGCAGTTACTGTGTTAATAACCTAATGTTAATAGATGATCCTCATGCCTCAGACCTCAGTTGCTTTGCTGAGACTCAGCCAGGCCCTAAGTCCATTGACGGGGGCGGGGGGCAGGGCATTCAGGCCGGGAGCACTGTCCTCTCAGAGACCCACAGAGCAGACTGATGGCTCAGACAGGCTTGAAGGAAAGAAGCCTGCTGCACTGGGCATAACCCAGTGTTTTCAAACTGCCTTGGCCACAGGACCCCTTTCTCCAGGTGAGCCTGTTTGCACCTGGCCGCACAGGGTGCCGTGGGGCAGCAGTTTGGGAAAGGCGGGACATAGGTAACTGTGGGCAGGCTCCATCCTCTGGAGGCTCACAGCCTAGGGCCCCCAGCCCTGAGGGCAGGCCGGCCTGCCCAGGACAGAAGCAGAGGTCAGAATCCTGTCCCCAAGCCAGGCAGGTCCATCTGACTCCAAAGCCAGGCTGTTCCTTCTTCCGCCCACTGGAGGCCCCTCCTCAGTGGCTCCCGGGGGCCATCCTCCGCCCAGCACCCTCTCCAAGTGTCAGTCGCTTACCCAGACGGAGAACTCAGGGGTCTGGGGACCACTTTTTTGCCCGGGTGTCATCATGGCTGCGGGTCAGGTCCATCCCCAAGGCCAGCCCCTACCATCTGCTCTGTCAGTATTTACAAAGAGCGTCACATGCCCGCCCTCAGCTCCCGCTCCCAGGGAATTGGAAGTGACTTTCCTTCAGCCCCACGGTGGGTGTTTGCAAGGGCGCTGGGCATACTGCACTCTGCCTTCACTCAGAACCTACCAACTTTCTTTACTTTTTTAAAACTCTGAGTCCTGAAAGCCAAGAGCTCTGGGATCCCCAATATAGGCAGAGCCCTTGGTGGGAAAATTGGCTTTCTGTCACTTATCAGGCTTCTCACACATCAGAAAGAGGCCTTGGGGACCAAGGCTATACCATCAGTGACCCACCAGGGCCACTCTTGGAGCTGGCAAAGGGCAGCGTCCAGCCTGGGAGGCAGGAGGCCTGCGGTCAGGGGAGCCAGGGGCTGCCCACGGGGACACTTGCAGAGACAGCCGCAGCACTGAGACGCGCCCTCATCCTGGGCTCCACTCCGTGGACACTCCTAGAAGAGCTGAGCCCCTGCAGACGTCCCTGCCCCAGCTGACGTCCCTGGTCCTGCAGACATCCCTGCAACAAGGCCCAGGGACCCAGTGATGCACCTGCACAGGCCCAGCCCGCGAGGGGCTGAACCAGGACGCCTGCCCTGGGGAGAAGTGTGCCCAGGCCTGGGGCAGGGGCTGCGGCCACCAGGGCCAGGGGGTCTGGGTGTCATCCTTCAGGGGTCAGGTTCCACAGAGGCCCTGAAGCAGGAGAGTAGTGCCGTCAGATTTGCATTCTAGAAAGTTCTTCTGGGCAGTGTGTGGGAGAGACTGCAGCTATCAGTCAGTCCAGGGAAGGCCATGGGCGTGATGCCCCGGCGGTTTAGCTGCAGGGCCCACTTGAGACGCCTACTCCTCCTGCCAGCTCCCAGCTGTCCTGATCCAGGGTCCACACACCCCAGGCCTCCTGCCCTCGGCAGCCCCCTGACTCCCTTCCTGCATGTCGAGAAGGAAGAGCTTCATTTCGTTCTTATCTGTACCTTAATCTCTTTCTGGCTTTGCTTTGCACTGTGGTGTTTTTAATCCATGCAGATGTATGGGGTGGGGTTTGCCCTGTGTTTGGGCTAAGCTCAGCAGGACTCCCGGGTGCACGAGGGCCTGGGCACAGTCTGCAGGGATGGCCACACCGGAAAAATTAGCTGGAGGCTGGGGGGGCAGTGGGGACAGGGAGCTGGAGGGCAGTGAGGATGAAGACCTGCAGCCTCAGGCCTGGGCTCAGCCCCTGCCTGATGCCAGCTGCACGGCCCCGTGCAAGGTCTCCCCCTCGCTGGGCCTCCGTTTCCTCCTCTGAGATGAAGACGCTATCCCCTACCTTACAGGGTCGCCCTGTGATTAAGACTGAGTATGGAGCCGGGTGTGGTGGTGGCACCTGCAGTCCCAGCTACTGGGGAGGCTGAGGCAGGAGGATTGCTTGAGCCCAGGAGTTTGAGGTTGCTGTGAGCTAGGCTGACGCCACAGCACTCTACTCAGGGCAACGGAGTGAGACGCTGTCTCAAAAAACAGAACTCGTAATTTTAAAAAAAAAGACTGAGTATGGGGGCCACAAAGAGCTCCCAGAAGAGACCCAAGAGGGAGAGGGAGGGCATCCAGGGTGGGGACACCCAGCAGGATGTGGCCCTGAGGAGGCCATCGGAGCCTGAAGGTGGCAGGTGGACTGCTTAGAGCAGGTGATCTTGTGCATGTGGGTCCTGGGAGCAGGACAGCCAGAAGCTGGCAGGAGGAGACAGGCCCCTAGGGCAGCTCCTGGGGAGATTGATGGCAAGGACCGGAACTGCACCTGTGATGGGGGCTAGGGCCCCCACCAGGAGCCTCCAGGGCCTGAACCCCCAAGACTTTGGCATGGCATGGCATGGCATTCCTAGCACCCCAGGCCATCGCTCTGATGTCCAGACCTTCAGCCGACCACGAGGCTGATGGCCAGAGACACTTAGATACCAATTTTTAGAATTGCCCTGGTTTCCTGCTGCCAGCAAGGCCCTGGCCGCAAGTCCTCCACAGTGGCTGCTGTCACGTCATCTGGGGAATTGGCAGATTGGCTGTATCGGCTCAGGGCAGTGTGGAGGCCGAGCCAGGGAAACCAGCGGTTTACCTCCTGACCGGGCAGGCGAGCCGCCCACTCCCAGCTACGTCCAGAGCTGTGGAAGGAGAGAGTGCTCCGCCGGGGGCCAGGAAAGGCTTCTCAGAGAAGAGCCAGCTCCCACAGGCAGAGACAGCAGGGAAGAGCATTCCAAGCCGTGGGAACAGCCCAAGCCAAGGCATGAGGCTAGGAAAGAAGCCAGAGAGCTCAGGGGGTGACGAGGATGCAGAGTGACCAATTGGCAAGAGCTGGCCCGCCATGAACAGCCCCGATGCTGGGCCACAGAGTCTGCCCCAGCCAGTGGAAGCCCAGAGGGGCAGGGACAAAGCCACAGTCGGGGGGAGGGTGACGAGAGAAGCTGAGGCCTGAGCTCCCTTCCTCCTCAGCCCCCTGCAGGGTCCCTCCTCCCGCCTTTGCCAGCTGTCTGTGCCTGCACTGCCTCCCTGCACACTGTCGATCCAGATCCTCGAATGCCCCTGTCTCCAGGTAGCTCTGCCTAGCAGTCCAGTCCCCCAGGGCGCACTCTCCCGGCTCTGAACGGCCAGAACCCTTTATCTGTCCTGCCTTCCCCCTTTCCACATGGAATTATACGTATCTGCACACATGTTCCCTTTCTTTTTTTTTTTTTTTTTTTTTATTTCATCTTGTTATGGGGGATACAGAATTTCAGGTTACATACGTTGCTCCTGCTCCGCCCCTCCCCCCAAGCCAGAGCTCCAGACGCGTCTGTTCCCCAGGTCGTGCGCATTGCACCCATCATGTAGGTATATATCCCTCCCTTCCCCACCCCCCCTTCCCGAGTCAGCACCTTCAAGTGTTACCACTCCCCAAACGGTGCACAATGCACTCATTGTGTAGGCAAAAATATGGAACGCTTCACGAATTTGCGTGTCATCCTTGCGCAGGGGCCATGCTAATCTTCTCTGTATCGTTCCAATTTTAGTATATGTGCTGCCGAAGCGAGCACCACACGTTCCCTTTCTTGCGCCATTTCCCTGGCTTGACTCAGCACACGTTTTCCGGTCACGTGCTCCATGCCAGGCCTCGTCCAAGCACTGGAGACACAGGGGATCAGACCCTTTCCTGACTCGGCCAAGCACGGCTGGGTCGTCCACACGTTGTTAACAACACGTCATGCTGTGTGCAACAGTTAGAATGTATGTGCTGCGAACAGGGCCACATGGCCTGGCTCTGGGAAGTAGAGGAGCCTGGGGGCTTCGTGCAAGAGGTCGTACCTGAGCTGAAGTTGTGCAAGAGAGGGGAAGGTGTGCCGGCGGGTAGGCAGTGCGTGTTCAAAGTGCGGAGCTTCGGGCAGCGTTGCTGGGTCAAGGGCGAAGTGTATGTGGGGATGAGGGAACAGTTGTGGGGAGAGGGACGGGGCTGGCAGAGACCAGGCTGGATTCCTCTCCGCCCCCACGCGACTGCGGGGCAGTGGCTGCCGGCCCTCCACAGACTCCATGGAGGCCCTGGAGGCCCCTGCGGCACCATGGCTCTCAGAGCCAGCCCGGGAGTGAGTGGGCTTCTCTCACCCTTTCCTTTGCCTGCAGAGCCCACAGCAGTGCAGGAAGCTCAGAGCACCTGTAAGACTCTTCCAGCTGCCAGTGACAGAAACTCAATTCAAGCTGGCTTAAGGGAAAAAAAGAAGTACTAGCTAATGAACTGAAGTGTGCAGGAGTAGCTACAGCTTCCAGCCCTCTGCCCTGTCCTTCTCTGTCTCTCAGCTCTGCCTTCCTCTCTGTCGGCTTGTTCTCAAGCCACGCGGTGGCCCTTGGGGTTGCAGGCTGAGCCCCATCCTTCCCCTAAAGCACCACCATTCCCAGTGCCAGGCAAGGCGCTCAGCTGGGGTCCCAGGCCCGTCCCTGCCACTGGCACCCTGGTGGAGGGAACTCAGCCACACACCCACACCCAGCAGCAGCCAGACACCATGGGTTGTGGTGGGGGTGTCTTCAGAGAAGAACTGGGGCTCTGTTGTCAGAGGAGGGGCTTCTGGGCAGCAGATGCCTTCCCCTCAGCCCGGCCCCAGTCCACATAGAAGTGCCCAGACCACTGGGCTCAGGACAGGCTTTGTTTTCTTGTCACTGACCTGGGTCATAAGACACAGAGGAAGTGCTGTTCCCATGTGTAACAGTTTCTCTCTCTTTCTCTCTCATTTTGCAGGGACCCCTGGGTCTGGATGGCAAGCCTGTAAGTGATGACAAGGCAATTCTAGGTGGTCCTGGGGTGGGACTGCCACTGTGGGGCTGTGAGTGACTGTGGGGCACCAGAGGGAAGGGGCCACTGGCAACCCGGTTCAGCACAGGGAGAAGCCGTTTGGGTGCCAGACTTGAGTTCAAATCCAGGACCACCACCTGCTGACTGTGACACCCATGGGGGGTCTCTCCACCTCCCAAATCTGAGGTTTCTTGTCTGTGAAATGGGTGCATTAACCCCTCCCTGATAGGAATGTTTTAGGCTTATGGGGAACTGTGGGCAGCATAGTTGCTGGTGTCCAGTTAGCTCTGACAGCGTGTGAGCCTCTCCCAGTGGGCTCCAGGCACAGAGTGTCTCTGGATGTATTCTCAAGACTTCCATGGTGGGCATCAGGCTGAGTTCTCAACACCTGGGCCAGGGGCCCATAGTCCATGGGCATCCTCAGCCAATGAATAAAATGCACAAGACAGCACAAATAAATGAATAATTGGATGTGGACAGATGGATACACAGATGGCTGGGTGGATGGAGAGATGGATGGATGGATGGATGGGTGGGCAGGTTGATGGACGAATGGATGGGTGGATGGGTGGGCAGATGGATGGGTGGATGGGTGGGTGGATGGGTGGATGAGTGGATGGGCGAATGGATGGGTGGATGGGTGGGTGGGCAGATGGATGGGTGGATGGGTGGATGGATGGATGAGTGAACAAATTGACTAATGGACAGGCAGGCAGAGAGATGGTGGGTGGATGAGTGAGCGGGTGGGTGGATGGATGGATGGATGGATAACTCTTCCAAGCAAGAACTGATGGATGGAGCCCAGTCTCCAAAAGGCTACCACCCTTAAAGGAAAGAACATTTCTGGAAACAGGATCTCTGTCCACTGCCTGCCTTGCAGATTTCAGACAGACAGCTTGGGGGTTAGTGGTCTCCTCTCCAGCAGCCGGTGCAGGCGGGTGCTGAGCAGTGAGGGGTTGTGATCTCTGGGAGGAGTGACTAGTACATGTGCCCCTTTCCCTGCTACAGAAATGCCAATGGGCCCTTGCTGGTGGCCTCAAATCCCTCACCTCCCTCATGCTGAAGACTGAGCTGTGGCGCTTCCTTGGGGCCAGCAAGGGCAGCTCTCGTTAAGGGCTGATGGCTAGTGTGCCATTTTCAACTTACCTGCCCAGGGCTCTGCTCAGCATCACAGGCCCTCGGAGCCGTGGGGAAGCCGGAAGGCAGCCAGCCTCGGCCTCCTCACTCAGGCCTGTTGTTTCTCCACTTTCCTTCTCCAGGGACTTCCAGGCCCTAAAGGGGAAAAGGTAAGTGAAGCTGGAGTCTGTCCAGATGTGGTAGCTGAGGAAGGATGCCAAAAACTTGCCTCCAAACCCCAGTTCCAGACTGTGACGTTGAGCATGCCACAGCCCCTTCTAGAGCCTCAGTTTCCCCATCTATAAAACAGGATGAGCAGTGCCTGCCTCCTAAAATGGTTACAAGGCTTATGTTTCACATGCCTGAGGGTTCAGTCTGAGTTCTCCTAGCACCGGAGCATAAGTTACAAAACTCAAAGGTCCCCCAGTCTGTCCCAAATGATGAGTTTCCAAAGCCGTTAATCATGAAGAGGGCCTGAGGGTTGAATAACCACGTTAACAGCACTCTCTATGGGGAGGGCACCTGCAGAAACACAGGTGGCAGAGAGCTCTCTTTGCAGCCCCGTGTGAGAAAGGCTTCCCTGGCATTTGGCACTAAAAGTCACACACAGCCCTGCTGGCGGCAAGAGTCTCCAAGTGCCTTGGAAGGGAATAGGAGACCTGTGTGTCCCATGTGGGAGCAGGAGAGGGGGTGGCCAGGACACATCAAGGTGTGCTTCCAGGGAAGGGCTGGACCACGTCCACCCGGCCCTGGAACTTGGCAGACCGGAAGTGGGTCTTTCTGTGAAGTGGCAGCTTAGGTTTAGAGCAGGGCAGGTTCCAGTCCGCCATCAGGGCTGAGGACACTGTGGGAAGGCACAGGATTTGGTGGTCAGGGCCTCAGCTTTGCCTTCTGGCCCCATCACCAACTGTGTGGCCTTGTACAAGTTGCCTGGCTCTGTGGGCCTCAGTTTCCCCATCTGTACATTAAAACCAACCTCACAGAGCTATGGGGAGGACTGCATGAGGTCACAGTCTGAATGTTCATCGATGATGAGAGACTAGCGCATTGGTAGGTGTCATGATCGCCCTCTGGTGACGTCCCACTGGCTCTGACTGATGCCACCGAACCACAGAAACAATTCAAGCTGGGGCTTGAAGCCGGAGAGGAACTGGTGTCTTGGTCTCTACTGCTGCATAATGCACCGCCCCAAAGCTTCCTAGAATAAAACAGTCATTGTCATCCCTCCCAGAGGACAAGTGGGAGCAGCTGCCTCTGCTCCGTGAGGCCCGGGGCTGGCGATAGATACGGGAACACCTGGTCTCAAGGATCTGGATCCGGATCCGCTGGCTGTGTGGCCTTGGGCGGGTTACTGGCCTCTCCACATCTCACCTCGCTCATCGGAGAGGAGATAACAGTACAGCCTGCCTGTTGTTTTTGTTAGAATCAAGTCAGACCACGCATGCGGAGCACTGGGCTCCGTAGGAAATGTGAGGGGATAATGGCAGCGGTGGTGACTTGTCTCCCTGTCTTTCTCCCTAGGGTGCACCAGGAGACTTCGGCCCCCGGGTAAGCAGAGCCCCCTCGCCCGCCCACACCACACAGTTTCTGTAATGACAAGGCACACCTTCGTTCCCTCTGGGTCTTGGCTCTCAGAGCTCGTCACAGAAGCACGGGAGGCAGCCCCTCCTCCCCACCCATGGCCACTGTGTGGGAGCCCCCAGGGACTCCCTGCACAGAGGAAGAGTGTCTGGCAGATGTCCGTTCCCAAGTTTATCACTTAGATGCTGGGGGGGGGGGGCTGGCACTGTGCCAGGCCTGAAACTGACCATCCTGAGGGCAGGCAGCGGCCTGGGAAGAGGGGAGGCTCCAGGGCCAGCAGACCTGAGCCCAAAGCTCAGCTCTGCCACCACCAGCCAAGTGGCTGTGAACAAGTCACCACTTTCCCCTCTGAAACTCTGTTTCTACAACTGTGCGTGGGGGTGACAGCCCCCACCCCAGGCGGTTGTTGTGAAGATTCATTGCTGCACACAAGCCAGTGCCCTGCACCCAGCATGGGGACAGTAGATCAGTCTCCCAGCCAACCTGCCCCTCAGTGTCCCCTGCACCCAGGAACTCAGAAGTGCCTCTCGCTGAGCCTGGGGTCTCCTAAACAGAAGCTGAAGCAGAGTGGAGCCCCCATGTCGGGGTGGGCCTCTTGAGCTGGCCGCACAAAGCAGGTCTTAGCAGAGGGTCACTTGAGTGGCTGGCCATAGGTGGGTGCCGTTGCCATTTCCAGCACAGCCCGGGCAGGAGGCTACAGGAGCACTGGCCACAGGTCGAGAGGTGGGCATCAGCTGCCCAGAGAGGAGCCAGAGAGCAGCGTATGCCTGGTTGTTTTTAGCAGGTTGTGGAGTGGAAACGTAGCCTGGGGGCCGGTCACCTGTGGCGAGCACCTGCAAGGCCGGAGGTGGAGGTGGGTGGAGACGAGAGGGCCGCTGGTCCCAGTGCAGGGCATAGGACAGGGGATGGAAGGAAGTGGAGGCTCCTGGAGCTTTGTGGTCAGGCTGGGCTGGGTCCCGCTCGCACCTCCCACCTCCGTGGCCCTGAGCAGGGAAGGCGCTAGCCAGGCGGAGCCCCGGTCAGAGCCACTCCTGCCGGGCTCCAAGGCCACCTAAAGCTGGTGAGGTTGCTCTGAAATCAAAGAAAGGGGGTTCACGCTGAGTTTGGGATGCTCAGAAAAATCCTTTCGCTTGCTGTCGGAGGATGTATAGAAGCTGGCCTTCCAAACGGGGATGTCCTTCCCCAAGGCCGGGGCCACGGAAGAGCAGGTTTCCTCCCAGGCCTCTCCCGTCCCCCTGTCGTCCCAGTGTTCCAAGCATCTGTGAGACAGCTCCCGCCTCCCTGCAAAATAACTAACAGTTTAGTGGCTTAAAACTACAGTGTGTCCTTTTCTTGCGGGGTCTCTGGGTGGCCAGGGTCTCTCTGGTGGTCGCAGGCACCGGCAGCCGGCGTGGGCGAGGCGGCTCTGCGGCCAAGGCCCCTGTGGCTCCCGCGCCCCAGGGGCTTCCTGAGGGCAGCATTCCCAGAGGCAGGAGGCAGAGGCAGGAGACGGCACTACCAGGGCCCTGTTGAGAGCTACAGCCAGGATGCAGACAGCATTATTTCCCCTGTATTTCATTGGTGCAATCAGTCACGGGCCATCTTGAATCAAGGCGAGGGGAGAAATAGTGCCCCCCACCCCTCCCCACACACCTCCTCTCCAGGGAGAGCGGCCAGGTCACCGTGCAGGAGAGCTTGTGGGGCACAAGCTGGTGCAGGGACCTCTCTGGAGCGGGTGTCTGTGCACCCAATCACCAAACTGCCTTTCTCTGGGCTGGGTTTAGTGGCTTTGCCTCCCGATGTCAAAAGCCTTGTGGTTTTTGCAATCACCCTCCTGCCTTTCTGACCACACAATCTGTTTGCTGACCAGATGGTTTTCCCACGGCTCCATCCAGGCTTTGTAAATAGAGACCGTCACGCATACAGTCTCCATGTCCTCAAGGTAGACTGGCCGAGTGGGGGGCTGGGCCCACTCCTTTGCTGTGCTCCCTGGACTCACCCCACGTTCCCAGGGCGAGACCTCAGCCATCCAGTCGGAGGGAGGGCGCCTGGGGAAGACCCTAGGAACATCTCTCCGAGAACTCTGTCAGGGGTCTAAATCCACTTTCTGCCTTATTAGTAGAGGCCAGACAGGGGTTCCCAGGCTGAGACCCCTGAGCTTCGAAGGGAGCAGCGGAGGGCTGAGGGGGTGTCTGCAGATCTTCCCAATGCAGCCCAAAATGAAACAAGAATTACCTGCCACCATCACCACCCGCAGCTGATGACCAAACTGTCAGTTTTCTTTCCTTTTAGCTGGAGTTATAACCTTTTGGTTGGTCCCTGGCTATACCAGACTAATCAGAAGATGTGCATGATAGACACTGAGAGCTTCCATTGATTTTTTTGTTGGGAAAACAAATGAATTATGTGTTAACTGTAGTTTGCTACAGAGACGAGCTCTTTCAGATCATGGCAACCATGGATGAAAGAAAGTGTCTAAAAGGGACAATCTACCTTGACAGTCAGAGAAGGCTCTGTAACCTTAGGTAAATGTTTACCCTCTCTGACCCCCAGCCAGGAAGTAACAGTGCCCTGGCCAGCTCGTCACACAGATGCAGATGGAATAGTAGAATAAGACAGTCTTCACGACGTCCTCACTTGCTCAGTGCTGGGTCCACAAAAGGTTTCTTCTTTTCTTGATTACAAGAAGTTTGGGAGCTACTAGCACCATGGCCTTGGCATGCCCCGTTCCTGTGCCCTGTGCTGGTACTGGGCAGGCCCTGCTAGGGAAGCAGGAAGGTGCCGGTCACACTGTGGGCTTTTCTCCTTGAAAGTTGGGCCAAGAAGTGAGGGCTGTGGCTGCCTGAGGTCTGACCCGGTACTAACATCAAGTCCGAAAATTGGGCACTTAGTGTTGCATGAGCCTGTGTGGCCCTTCGCCACCTTTCCTTGTAACTTTCATTGTGAGATAATTATAGATTCACCTGCATTGGTAACATGTAACGCCCCATACATCTTCATCCAGCTTCGCCAGTGATGACATCTTGCACCACTGTAGTTCAATCTCACAACCAGGAAATTGACGTTGATAAAACCCACCAAACTTATTCAGATTTCCCCAGTTTTATATACACTCATTTGGGTGTGTGTTGAGTTTTATGCAATTTTATCAAACTTGTAGATTCATTTAGCCACCACATAGAGATCTAAAAATCACATCCGTCCCTCTCATTCCAAATTCCTGGCAACTACTAATTTGTTCTCGGCCGGGCGCGATGGCTCACGCCTGCAATCCCAGCACTCTAGGAGGCTGAGTGGGGAGGATCGCTTGAGCTCAGGAGTTTGAGACCAGCCTGAGGAAGAGCAAGACCCCGTCTCTACGAAAAATTGAAAAAATTAGCGAGGTGTCGTGATAAACTCCTGTAGTCCCAGCTACCCGGGAGGCTGAGGCAGGAGGATCGCTTGAGCCCAATTTTTTTTTCTGTCTCAAAAAAAAATTGTTCTCCATGTGTATAACTTTGCCATTTCGAGAGTGCTACGTAGATGCAGTCATACCGCATGGACTTTTTTTTTTTTTTTTTTTTTGAGACAAAGTCTCACTCTGTCGCCTGGGCTAGAGTGCCGTGGCATCAGCCTAGCTCACAGCAACCTCAAACTCCTGGGCTCAAGCGATCCTCCTGCCCCAGCCTCCCGGGTAGCTGGGACTACAGGCATGTGCCACCATGCCCCGCTAATTTTTTCTATATATATTTGTAGCTGTCTATATAATTTCTATTTTTAGTAGAGATGAGGTCTCGCTCTTGCTCAGGCTGGTCTCGAACTCCTGAGCTCAAACAATCCTCCCTTCTCGGCCTCCCAGAGTGCTAGGATTACAGGCGTGAGCCACCGCGCCCAGCCTGCACTGACCTTTTGAGATGGCACAATTCCCTTGAGATGCATCCAAGGTGTTGCCTGTGTCAGTGGCTTGTTCCTTTTCCATTTACTGCTGAGCAGTGTCCCATGATGTGGATGCACCACAGCTGATTAACCACTTACCCGCTGAAAGATGCTTGGGGTTTCCAGTTCAGAGCTGTTACTAATAAAACGCTATGAACATACATGTACAGGTTTTTGTATGAACCTAACTTTTCATTTCTCTGGGATAAATGCCCCAGAGTGCACTTCCACCACTTTTAATGAAGCCAGCATTGACCAGCCGAGAAGGTCTTTCAGGAGACACTCGGTCCCCTTTCTGAATAGCAGGCGGCTGGGTGGGCACGCGTGCCTTTCCCCACAGCCAGCCTGCACTCATGCTCACCTGAACACGACATCTGGGTTTCAGGGGCTGGAGAGTCAGCACATTCCTTGGCGTGTAAAAGGTCCTGCTGGGCCTCGTACACTGAGGTGTAGAGACCTATTCCTTCACACGCCCGCCAAAAAGTGGCAAGAGGCCCAGTAAGAAAGCCCTTCCCTTTGAGCCCAGCCCAGGGCTGGGAAAGAGGCAGGCTGAGGGGCTGCCCAGCTGCGGGAGCCTCTCTGGAGGCTGGAGCTCTCCCCCCACCCTCAGAGTCATGCCAAGCCCCATCTTTTTCAGGGAGACCAAGGGCAAGATGGAGCTGCTGGACCTCCAGGGCTCCCTGGACCCCCTGGGGCCCGGGGCCCTCCTGGTGACACTGGGAAAGATGGTCCCCGGGGAGCACAAGGCCCAGCGGTAAGAGAGGACATGGGGCTGGCCCACCAAGGACCTGTCCTTTACTGACCAAAACCCCAAAGCCTCATCCCAGAGCCGACCCCAACCCCAGCCCTATCCCTAGTGCAGACCCAACACAATCTTAACCCCAGTCCAGGCACCGAACCTGAGCCCAACCTTAACTCCAACCCAGCCCCAGCCTCGACCCCAGTTCAGATCCTGTCCCTGACCAGGACTTAAACCCATCCCTAGCCCTAGCCCAGACCCTTACCCCAGTCAGACCTTAAATGTAACACTAATGGGGTCCCTAACCCCAATCAAGACCTTGGCCCCAAATTCATTCCCAAATCCAGACCCACACCCCCAATTCAGACAATTAACCAGCCCCTAACCCTGACCCTGACCCCTGCAGACTATGACCCTGACTCCAAACTGAACTCTAATCCCAAAGAGACCAGAGACTTAACCCTGCCCTTGGTTACCGCCTCAGTCCTCATCCTGACTCAGCCAGACCCTGAGGCCCTGCGTGGTGCGCCCGCGCGCTCTCGCTCTCTCTCTCTCTTTCTCTCTGATCTTTAGCAACCTTCTTCCTCTCTTGGGCCCTCCCTGGTCCTCCCTGGTGGTAACGAGTCCTCGGAGTTCTCCCAGGGTCCTAACCCAATCCTGGGGGCCAGACCGCACTCTCCCACCCTCTCCTTCCCCCAGGAACACCAGCCTGCCCTCCCTGCAGTGTGGAGCCCACACCCCCACCCACCAGGCAGCCACTCGGTGGCTCATCTTTGTCACGCGGCCCGAGTCTAGCTTTTCCATCTGTGAGTGGGGAGGGTGGTGCCGCTCCTAAGAGTTTGGGGAGGATGACATGAGCAATGTACTCAGAGCCCCAGCCAGGGTCTGGCATGAGGTCTGGGCTCAGTCAAACGTGCCATCCTGCACCCTCATTGCTGTCCTCTCAGGGCCCCCGAGGAGAGCCTGGACAAGACGGTGAGATGGTCAGTATCCAGGGCATTTCAGAGCTGGGCCAGCGGGACTGCGGTTCTCAGCCCCGGAAACCCCTTTCCCACACACACTGACACCAGGATTGTGCATGCATGCGTGCGTGTGTGCGTGCGTGCGTGTGTGCGTGCATTTGGACACATGCCTAGGCACACTTGTGCCCCTGCCTCTGGATGGGCGAGGTGCCAGCCCAAGCAGAGTCCACATAGCCCCACATTCCTGTGGGGGCTGCAGTCCACCCGTCCCCACTGAGCCCGTGTGCAGAAGCCGTCCAACACACACGGAGTCGGGCCCCAGTGTTAGCAACAGCCCTGTCTCCTCCTCTGTGGGACTCGGTGTGAGGAAGACAGGAGCAGAAGAGACCTCCGGTATGGCATCTGACACCTTCCCTTCTCCCGTTCCAGGGCCCCAAGGGACCTCCAGGGCCCAAGGTGAGTGTGCCGCACTCCCCACACCCAGCCTGTGGGGTGGGCTCCTGCAGCAACACCTGCCCCCACGTGAAAGCCCAGACAGTGGGGCCAGGAAACCAAATTCTGTGACTACGGGCAAGTCACTGCGTGTCTCTGGGCCTCAGCTTACTCATCTATTAAATGGGGCATAATAAACCTTTCCTGCCTTCTTCACATTAAGCTGTGAGGATTGAAACAAAAAACACATTAGCTTCTTGGTTTTTAATAGACTTTATTTTTAGAACAGATTTTTGTTTCAGTTTGGGGGGGTATTTTTGGTTTTGGTTTTGTTTTTGTTTTTTTTCTGAGACAGGATCTTACTCTGTTGCCGAGGCTGGAGTGCAGTGGCATCATCATAGCTCACCGCAGCCTCTAACTCCCTGGGCTCAAGTGATCCTCCTCCCTCAACCTCCCAAGTAGCCGGGACTGCAGGAGTGTGCCACCATGCCCAGCTAATTTTTAAATTTTTAGTAGACACGGGATCTCACTCTTGCCCAGGCTGGTCTCAAACTCCTGGTCTCAAGTGATCCTCCCGCCTCGTCCTCTCAAAGTGCTGGGATTCAGGCGTGAGCCGCCTTGCCCCGCCTAGAACAGTTTTTGATTCACAACAAAATTGAGTGGAAAGTACAGAGAGTTCCCCTGTCATCCCTGGCCCCACACACGCACGGCCTCCCCACGTGTCACAGCTGAGAGCCTGCACTGACACATTGTCACCCAAGGCCCACAGCTCACAGCAGGGTCCTCCGGGTGCCGTGCATTCCGAGTTGGGACAGATGTACTGCCCTGCTGGCAGCAGCCCGTGGCCGGGTCCCAGAGCACTCTCACTGCCCGGCAGCTCTCCGTGCCCCGCCTCTTCCTCCCGTGCCTCCCCAGGCCTGGCAGCCACTGGCCTTGCCGCTGTCTCCATTCTCACGTTCCTCCGCATCTCTCGTGGCTCGACAGCTCGTTGGTTTTTAGAGCTGAATCGTGTTCCACCGTCTGGATGGTCCACGGCGTGTTTATCCACTCACCCGTGGGTGGCCATCTTGTTTGCTTCCAAGTTTTGACAATTGTGAAAAAAGCTATCAAAATCCACGTGCGGGTTTCTGTGTGGACACACATTTCCCACCACATTAGCTCCTAAGGCCCTCTCGCTTCCCCCCTCCTCAGGCAGCGCCTGGGCGGAAAGTGAGGTCCTCCCTGCTGGGGAGGGGAGATGGAAAAGAGCTCCGAGCTCCGTGTGCGCCTGCTGCCAGCCGGGGCTCGCGGTGCACTCTCTGGCGTCCTCACAGCACCCCTGAGGCTGGAGAGCCACCTCCCCACTGTCAGGAGCAGTGACTTGTCTGGGGTCATTGAGCTTGGGGGTGACTGGCTCAGGAGTGGCATCCAAGACTGTCAGCCCACCGCCCATGAGCACCTCTCCGAGGGGTCCAGGGATCTCTGGGCTGGCCCTGGGCAGAGCCATTGGTGCCACTTCTACCAGAGGGACAAGAGGCCTGTGTCCAGGCCACGCCTATGGCTCTGACCTCTCTCTTGCGCCCCCCTGGCCTCCCCCTCAGGGTGAGCCCGGTGTGCCTGGAAGGAAGGTGAGGGCCCAGGGAGGGGGTGGCTGGGGAGAAGGGGGCTGGGGCGGAGTGGGGACGGGAGCCCCCACAGGGCAGGCGGCCTTCCGTCCCAGACCAGACCTGCACGGTGGGTGACTGCCCCGGCCTAGGTCTCAGTGAAGCCGGAATCTCACTCATTCTTGCCCTTCCTCAAACACATCAAATTCATGCCCACTTCAGGGCCTGGGAAAGTGGTTCCCAAGTGTGGTCCTGGCACCAGCAGAATCAGCATCACCTGGGCCTTGTCAGGAACCCAGATGCTCTGAGGCTGGGCCCAGGTCTGTTTAACCAGCCCTTGGGTGACATGGATGTGAGCTCGAGCCTGGGAACCGGTGACAGCAATGATCTTCCCCGAGTCCCTCTCCGTCGTGCCATCCTCTTGTGTTCTCTGCCTGACACCCTGCTCCTTGACGCCGTGCCTGCGTTTGTGTATCTCTTCTCCCTCCACCGCCTCTGACTGTCCAGGGAGGGTCTCGTCTGCCGGGCCTGCAGGGCTGCTCACAAAACACTTGTTGGATGAATGAATGAATTCACTGTCACTCACCTGCCCTTCCGCTCTTTCTGCCAATTACTGCTGGGCTTGCTCTGGGCTGGTGCTGGGCTGCTGGGGACAAGGGACAGAGATGGCTCTGACGTCCCCCACCCTCGAGGGCCGAGGCGGGGAGCTGCCCCGCCCAGTGTGCCCCGTGCTGGGGCCAGGAGGGGCCGGTGTGCTGTTCAGAGGAGGGAGGGCCGGCTGACGGCCAGCGCATCTGGCCAGCGAGCTCCAGCTGCTCTCTCCTCAGGGGGACGACGGGACGCCAAGCCAGCCAGGGCTCCCTGGACCCCCCGGGCCCAAGGTGGGTGTCTGCCCCTCCCTCAGCAGTCCCTTGCCTGCCACCTCCCCAGTTTTGTCTGCCCGGTGAAGCCCCGTCCTGGCCCCTTCACCACATGGGCCACTGCCCAGGGCCACCAGAGCGAGGCAGCGGAGGGCCCCGGGCCCCTCTTGCCAACGGGCCTGGCACCTCGTCTAGGCCATTTCCCTCCACTCACTCCCCTAAGCCCTTTTGGTTCCCATCTCAGGGGACCTCACTCTGTGCCCTGTCCCCAAGCCAGGAATCGGGGGTCATCCTCAAGCCTTCCTCCTCCAACCCCTCACAACAGCCACAAAATCCTGGCCAGCTGGCCTCCAAATGGTCTCGTGAGCCCCTGAGCTGCCCCAAGTGTGTGCCAAGGTCCAGACCAGCAAGTGGTGGCTGTGGTCCTGTGCCCCCTGAGCTGGGGAGAGCCCTGGGGTGGGTGGGCTCAGGCACCAGGCCCCTCAGCCCCGGCACCCCTGGCTGCCCCGGACCCTGCGCTCGCTCTCACTGCGAATGTTCTATTTCAGGGCGAGCCAGGGAGTGTGGGGCCCCAGGGAGAGAACGGCGTGGACGGTGCCCCCGGCCCAAAGGTGACTGTGCAGCGTGCTGCCCCAGCACTGCAGGCCCCTTCCAACTCTCACCCAGCCGGGAGGGGCCGATGTGGCTTCACCTCTAATTTGCCCTTTTGAGGGGGGCCTGGGCCAGGGGTCTCCTTGGACTTGCAGTGAGAGGCTGGCCCGGGGTGGGGCGGCAGTGCGTGTGAGTGAGTGGCAAGGCCTCCGCCCGGCCCGGTTTTGTGGCCAGCTTCCCGCGTAGCCTCGGGCTCCCAGGCCTCAGTGTCCCCATCTCTGTGCAACGGGGGTCAGAGGAGGGCCCTGGCCCTGCAGTGCGGCTCTCATACGTCAGGCCACCAGGGCTGCAGCCTTGGGGGAAGGGGGGCCTGCAGGCGGGGCAGGGGTGGGGTCCTCGGGCCTCACATCCGTGCCCCCCCCCCCCGCCCCTGTGTGTCTCCACAGGGGGAGCCCGGCCACCCAGGCACGGCAGGAGCCACGGGGCCCCGGGTAAGCAGCTGCTCTCAGCCTGGCCACACTGGTGGCATCCAAGGCTCGTGGTGGCTTCAGAAGCCCCTGTCCCCACAGACAGCCCAGAGAAACAGTGGATCTACAGGAACTAGGAGTCTTCTTAAATTTTTAACATAACTTATTGGTGATTTTTTTAATTTCACAATACATGCTTTTGGTAAAATGCTCAAATGTGAATATATAAAAAATAAGAGTCCCAACTTATTAAATAAGAGCTCCCACATCCCCAGGTGAGTGCATGCCAACGCTTTTCTTTGCACACTCAAACTCAGGACTGTGGTTTGTCATGTGGCATGACCCTGCCACCAGGAGTACAGCCACCCCAGCCAGCCCCAGATCCTCTCTGACCAGCCCCTGTCAACACACCTTTATGTTGACAGCTGGGATCCCGTCCTCAGCTCTGTCACCAGGCTGGCTTCTTCCTCCGAAAAGTGGATCTGAGCCCCCCGCTTGGCTGTGCGGGTGGCCAGGGGCTGGATTAAGCAGTGAACATGGAGCCTCAACCACGGAGCGGCCGGCAAAGGAGGCCCAGGCCTGGGTCTCTCTGCTCTTTGTAAGGGGCCGGCTCTGGGCCTGAACCAAAGCGCTACCGCCCTCACTGTCCTCCCGGCAGCCACCAGCCTGGGCAGGGAAGTGAGATTCAGAAGGGAAGGGCCAGGCCAGTGGCAGTGCATTTGTGGTGGGTGTGTTGGCGTGTCTGTCAACATTTAAAAATCTGAAGAATTTCACGTCAAAATCAGGCTTTCCATCTTCCCTTGAGAACTCAGGGGTCAGGCCTCAGTGGGCTTGAACACCGGCATTACGGCCGATCACGGGCACCCTCAGCTCAGACCAGGCAGGGCGTGTTCCTCAGTCTCCCCTCCTCCACCTGCCCCTACCCTCACGTGCTGGGTCCCGCCAGCTTGCATCTGAGAACGGGCGCACACTGGGCATGCGGGTGTGTGTGGCTCTTCCATTCACCTCCTCTCTGTGTGTGATGCAGAGACAGCTACCGATTCACCCACCCACATAGCTCTTCCCTGAAATTCTCATCCTTCTTCCCGCCTCAGGGTCCCCCAGGCTTCAAGGGCGAGCAAGGAGACACAGTGGTGATCGACTATGATGGCCGGATCTTGGACGCCTTCAAGGTAGTGTTCCTAGGAAGCACCCTAGATGTTCATTTTCGTAAAGAATAATCGCTCACTTTGTGTATTAATCCTGCTCTTCTTTACACAAGGGACCAGGGGTAACTTAGCAAAAAGACCCCAACTGGGCCACACATGGTGGCTCATGCCTGTAATTCTAGCACTTTGAGAGGCCAAGGCAGGAGGATGGCTTGAGTCCAGTAGTTTGAGGTTGCAGTGCGCTATGATTGTGCCACTGCACTATAGCCTGTGCAACAGAGCAAGACCGTCTCAAAAAAAAAAAAAAAAAAAAAGACCCAACTTCATTAGGTGCCTGATACGGAAATCAGTGCTGTGTTGAGACCTGCATGATGCTGAGAGACCTGCTGTGAATGTGGCTCATGTGGCCCTGAGCTCCCCAGAGGCCAAGGCAAAAAGAAAAGCTCCGACTCAAGGGCAGGAGGCAGAGCATTTCCTGTTGTCTAGTCCCAACACTGTCTCCCGGGCCCCCCCAGGAACACTGGCTGGAGGGCTAAGACTTCTAGTGACTGCTGTGGGGAGCATGAGAGTGGCAAGGCCTGGCCCAGGAACCTCGGGAGACGTGTGACCTCTGAGCCCTGCCCAGTCACTGGCAAACTTGGGATCCACACCAGTGGAGAGAGAAGTTAGGTGCCAGCGGCTCTCAGGCACCCCAGAAGGTTCCCATGTAATCGAGGAGGGGTGGTCATCAGAGACCAGACTGGGCATTAGCACCTGATCCCAGCGGAGCTTCAATTCCAGTTATGTCCCACAGGCCTCAGGGAAGTACAAGTTGATGGTAACTGTGGCCCACCCCAGGCCGGCATGGTGTGTGGCGTGGTGTGATGTGGCCCCCAGGGCATGCACGTGCGTGGCGTGTCCCAGCTGGCAGGCCATGTGGGAGAAGCTCTGTGAGCTCAGGGAGTCAGGAGGAGGACTGTGGATGCCAGGCTGGGATCATGACTCGATTTGATGGGCAGCGCGCAGCCATAGTCAGTCCGCGAGCAGGGGAATGATGCTAAAAAAATAAAAATCTATCAGGGGAAGCTGGCTGGGGAATGGGGAGAAGGTGTAGGGGAGAGCTGATGCCCCCAGGCAGGGAGGCACTGGGCTTGGGCCTACAGGAAGGTGGGTAGGATGGAGGACATGAGGGAAGACCAGGGACATCTCAGTGGAGATGCCATCAAGAAGGGAGGACCCCGAGGGGAAGGGACCCGGTGGTCGGGGGGACTAGAGCTCGCCGAGAGGCTGAGTAGAGGGTGGTGATGAGCCGTGGTGGGCAGGCGGCCTGCAGGAAGGACAGGTCAGGACAGGAGCTTGGGAATGAGGGCAGACCTAGAGACCCCACACTCTACCCGTGAGACTGAGGAACTCCCCAGGACCAGCAGATGGCAGGCAACAGAGCCAGATGGTCAGAGAGCTCACAGGACAGGCAGAGAAGGCAGTGCCAGGCTACTACTGGGGATGCAATTTTGGCCCAGCCTTGAATACCAGCAGAGGATTTTAGCTTGCTTCCAGAGGCAATAGGGAGCCATCGCAGGATCTTGAGCAGAGGAGTGCTGTGAAGAAATCTATTCTTGGGGCAGACTGGCTCTGAGGGCAGAGGGACTCAGGGCCCTCTGTGGCAGTGGACACTGTGCTCTCTTGTCCATTGCTGGGTGCTGCTCCCTGGCCTTCCCCAAGGCTTGGGGGCCAGATCCAGCCATGTGCAGTGTAGTCTGACCTGAATGGGGGAGAAGCAGGCTCCAAGATCCCTTGACCCTGCTGCAGCTCAGCTGGACAGGGACTTGGCCCACGGCGGGGGCTGGGCAGGCAGTGAGGGGAGGCCCTGCCTAATCACTGACTGTCTTGACTTTCACACACAGGGTCCTCCTGGGCCACAGGGGCCCCCAGGGCCGCCGGGGATCCCTGGAGCCAAGGTTAGTGCAGATGCAGCTCTGTGGTCCCCCAGCCTTGTCTCCAGGGCCCTTCTCTCCCTCCTCCCTGCATGTGCCCTTGCACTGCCCCCTGGGCTCCTGGCCTGGCTTCTGGGGCTCAGAGAAAGGGGCCCTGCTCCTTCCTAACCAAGCTGGGAGCCTTCATCCTGGGCCCTGCCTACTCTGGGAGGCTTCCCTGGGAACCTCATTCACATGTTTAAACTGAAAAATCAGCCCCTCGTGACATCACAGCAGTGCCCAGATGCTCATAGCCCGTCCTGTGGCTAGTGCCCCTTGGTTTACAGCCTGCCCGTCTGTCCCAGGAGAAAGAGCCTAAGACTGAAGTCAGGCAGGTCTGGTCCTGGCACTGCTGCTCCTGGGCTCGGTGGCCTGGAGCAACCACTTAACCCTCCACGCCTCAGCCTCCCAGTCTGTGCCACACCAGCCACAGATCCCAGCCACGGGCTGCATCTGCCCATCAGAGGCCACGGAAATGAAAGGAAGGAGGCGGCAGGCACCTTCCTGGAGGTCCAACTGCAGGGATCGCAGCCAAGCGTGGTGCGGGTCAGGAGGCAGCCTGGCCCAGCCCTCAGGCTACCAACCCCTCTCTGGCCAAGGGAGGCATAACCCCTCTTGCTGTCTGTTCCCTTCCAGGGTGAGCTTGGACTGCCTGGTGTCCCAGGAATTGATGGAGAGAAGGTCTCTGGGCCCTTCATTTCTTCGGTGATGCCGGTGCCTGGTGTTGGGCTC
This sequence comes from Eulemur rufifrons, assembly GCF_041146395.1. Classification (NCBI taxonomy): domain Eukaryota; kingdom Metazoa; phylum Chordata; class Mammalia; order Primates; family Lemuridae; genus Eulemur; species Eulemur rufifrons. Next base: position 191,239,083 of record NC_090989.1, on the reverse strand, counting down.
TGTGTGTGTGTGTGTGTGTGTGTGTGTTTGCACGCTCATGCACTTGTGCGGTCAGAGAGAGAGAAACCACTGTGTGCAAGAGGCCACGGGATATAGTGGCAGAAGGTGTGGCCTCTGGAGCCAGGCTGCCCAGGTGCAGTCTTGGTCCACCTCCAGGCCCTGGACAAGTCGCTCACTCTAAGGCAGGTTCCTCGTCCGCAGGTGAGAGGTGCCAGGGCTGTCATGAGGGTTGAATAACCGTGTACACAAAACATTTAGAGCAGTGCCCGCCACAGGGTAGCACAGAGTCCACACATGTCAGCTGCTAGCATTACTGTCACTGTTGGTATTATGGTAACTATACATATCCGTAATCCTACACGGATATGAGGATATCCGTGGGGGTCACTTGCTATTAGAAGGTGTCTTTCCTGGGTCCCTGGTGTGTAGCACACCTTGGATGTTGCGTGATTGGTTGAATGGAGGGTGCATGGCTGGAAGGGTATGTGGGGTTGGCAGTGCCCACCACAGGCTCCTGAGCTGTGAGCACACAGTTGACCCCACGAGTGCCAGGTGGCAGCCCCAGGCCCATGCACCCTGCCCCCTCCTCCCCCATCCCCCTGCTCCAAGTGCCCGCACCCCAGCGTGCAGTGAGGCAGGAGTGGGCTGTCCCCTCCCTGCCTCCCTCCAGATACCCCCAACATTCTGCTGAGGCTCCCAGCCACCTGTGCTGGAGGTAGGGACCCACGAAGAGGAAGTGGGGGTCTGGCCTAGACTAAGCTCTGGGTACCCGCCCGGACTGGGGAGGGAAGAGGCCTGCCAAGCCCCACTAATCCCTTGTTCTTGTGGCTTGCAGGGTCCCAGAGGACCAAAAGGAGACCCAGGGGAGCCCGGGCCTACTGGACTCAAAGGGGAAGCTGGCGAGATGGGCTTGTCCGGCCTCCCGGTACGTGGCTGGGCTGGGCCACATGTTGTGGCCAGTCCTGAGGAGAATGTGTGCCCACCACAGGCGGCTGCTGTGGCCTCGGTGCCCAGCCTGGGGGCACTCCAGGCTCCCAGCCAACACTGCCCCTACTCTCCCTGAGCCTCCACCTCCTCATCCGTAAGAGGATCTCCCCTGCAAGGTCCTCCCCAAAGATGAAACGGGAGGTGCAGCCCAGGGCACCTGGTGGCAGTGGCAGGCTGGGTGCGTTAACACTGCGCTCCACCCCGAGCTGCCTCCCACCCCGCCCCCACTGACTCTGGAACCCTGGACGAGAAACCTCACCTCCCTGCCAGGTGTCCTCACCTCTCACCAGGGGTGATAACCCCCCGCCCCCACGAGGGGATATGTGGACAGGGCTGCGAGTGGTGGCTGGCACGCCATAGATACCCACTGTTGTCATCATCACCATTGTTATTATTGCTCTTGTGGCCAGACTGGAGGTGCCACCAGGTGTCCCGCAGCCACTGGAAGCCCTCATGTCCCAGCCACTGTCCATCCCTAAGGGTTACTGGAGTGGTGGCGCCGTGGCATGAAGCAGGGTCTTGCCCCAGAGCCCCTGGTTGCCCCTACGCCGCAGGTGGGCCGTCCATGCTGTCCGTGTGCTCTCTGAGACCTACTCTGCTCACCACCCGGGGCCTCTTCCACTGATTTAGGGCACATTTTCTTAAGCTGCAAAGGCCAGCTTATCACTGCTGCATGGAAGTTGTGTGGGGAAGGGAAGGGGAGGTCGCTGAGCACCGTGGGTGTGACTTTGGTGCAGGACAGAAAGAGCTCACAGGCCTTCCCATCCTGCAGGGTGCCGACGGCCCCAAAGGGGAGAAGGGAGAGTCGGCGTCCGACAGCCTGCAGGAGAGCCGGGTAAGGGGTGCTGAGGGTCAGGGCTTCCCTCAAGCACCCAGCCCAAGCCAAGTGGGGCCTCGAGCCTTGGGACAGAAAGGCCACCTGGCCTGACCAAGCCCAGGGCAGCAGGGGAGAGTAGCAAGGAAGCCTCGGGCTGTGTCCCCCACCTGAGGCCCATCCAAGAACCCGAAGGCCAGCACTGGGCCCTCACCAGGCTGTGCCCTCCTGGAGACAGGAAGCAGGCTCACCTCAGGGGCCCAGGGCCCAGCACCTGGTGCGCAGCCAGTGAGTGAGTGTGGGTGGGGGAGGGATGATGGTTCAGTGGGTGACTAACTCATCTCTGACCCTTCCTAGGCCCAGATCATAGTGGAGCCAGGGCCCCCTGGCCCCCCCGGACCCCCAGGCCCCACGGTAAGGATGGTTTGGATTGAAGCAGCCAGGATACCAAGAGGGTAGGGGGCCCAGGCCATGGAGCCACGACCTGGGAGGACAGGCATCCTCATGGGGGGAGCCAGGCATGTCCCACAAAGAGAGCAGAGCCCAGGGCAGAGCCACAGGGGCCAGCAGATGGCCTGAAGCCTTTGTGGCCACTGCAGTAGGGCCCTGACCTGCGGTCTGGACCCAGCCGGACAGCCTTTCTGATCTGTTTCTCCTCCCTCCCTAGGGCCTTCAGGGAATTCAGGGTCCCAGGGTGAATAGGTAGAAACTCCCTGCTGGCCTCAGACTCACAGCTTGGGCAGGGTCAAAAGGCTTGCTGGTGGGCAAGTGGGGACCCACACCCAGCCAGCGACCTGCACCCAGCCCCAGACCCAACCCTGCGTCCTCCTGGTGCCCGAACATTCCAAATCTCAAGAGTGTAACATGCCTGATGTCCTCGGCCGGTGCCCCCACCTGGGGTTCTGTTCTTTCACTCCCCTGCCAAGGCCCGTCTGTCTCCCTCTCTCCTCCTCCAGTCCACCTCCCACTGTGTCTCCCTCCTCACCTTCTCCACCTTTCTCTGCGTGTCTCCCCCTCCCGCCCCCACGCACAGCTGTTTCTCAACTGCCCACAGACGGAGCGTGAAGTCTTGGGGTGGGTGTGCGTTACACAATGTCATGTTCTCTGCTCTTAAATTAAAACCTCGAGTGTGACCTGCCTGTGTGCCCTGCCCCAGGGAGGCAGACACAGAAGGGGAGGCCATCTGGCCTTGCTGCTTGGCATGCCCGCCGGTGACCTGGGGCAGAGCACACCTCCGCTTCCCCGGCTTGGAGGCCGGGTGGGGGCCTCCGTCATGGGATCCCAGGCCCGAGTGGGGCCGAGCGTGTGGCCCAGCCAGACGTGCTGCTTCAGGTTCTGTTTTCTCCCAAGGCCTCCCCAGACCGTGTTTACAAGAGGCAGCTGTTGTCAGGGACAGGTCCAAGGTTGGGACTCCGAAACCTGATTGGTACTCAGCTCTGCCACCTCCCTTCCCAGCTGTTTGGCTGGGCCCGTCCCTGGCCCTTGCTGCACCTCCCTGCACTTTCTTTCCTCATCTGTGGCAGGGGTGACTGCGGTCCCCTTCCATGATTACTGAGGGAGCCGGAGTGTCGGAAAAGGTGAAATGCACGTGCCTGTAGCTCATCCCAATTATCCTCGCCATGGAGGAAGCTGGGCCAGGCCTGTGGAGCCTGGATCTGTCCCTCTGCCATGCACACCCAGCTCCCATGCAGGCCCCAAGCATGCCCATCCTGCTGTCTGTCCACCCCCTACTCCCTGACTGATTTCCCCCTTTGCTTCCAGGGCTCGGATGGAGCCAAGGGAGAGAAGGGCGCGTCGGGCGAGAGAGGCCCCAGCGGCCTGCCTGTGAGTGTCCCTGCCTTGTTTGTCCCCTGAGGGTCACTCCTGTAACTGGGATGCCTCCTGACCCAGTCCTTTTCTGTCCAGGGGCCAGTTGGCCCACCGGGCCTTATTGGGCTGCCAGGAACCAAAGGAGAGAAGGTAACCACCTTACTCAGACCCCCTCCCCAACTACGGCCATGCATCCACAGTGTCAGTAAGCCCTGGGTGCTCAACCCTGTACCTCATGGGGTCCCTGCACCTCACAGGGCCAGAGTTCAGGCTCTGTAAATGCCATGTCTTCCCTGTCCTCTGTGCCTGCATGGTCGGTGGGTCTCCCTGGCCCCATGTCTGTGGCCAACCCACAGGGCTGAACTTCATCAGCAGCTGTGCTCCCGGAACCCGCCCCCAGCGCTCCTCACCCCTCTGTGTCTCTCCTCAGGGCAGGCCCGGGGAGCCAGGATTAGACGTAAGTGTCTCATTGTTCACTCTGAGTGTTCTGGTCCCTCCTGTGTGTATCGTCCACCCCTATACGGTAACCTGATCTGGCTAGCTCAAGTGTGACCCCCTTTCCTAGGGCTGGGACTGTAGCTGACTCCTGTGTCCTCAGTGCCAAGTCCAGTGCACAGCCCAGAGTCGGTGCTTTATGGAAGGATGGAAGGATGGATGGATGGATGGATGGTAGATTGATGGATGGATGGATGATAGATGGATGGGTGGATAATGGATAGATGGATGGTGGATGGATGGATAGAAGAATGGATGGATGGGAGAGTAGATGACAGACGGATGATGGATGAAAAGTGAATGGATGGTGGACGGATGGATGAAGGGATGACAGATGGACAATGAATGGATGGTGGACAGATGGATGAAGGGATGATGGATGGACAGTGAATGGATGGTGGACGGATGGATGAAGGGATGGTGGACGGACAGTGAATGGATGGTGGATGGATGGATGAAGGGATGGTGAATGGACAGTGAATGGATGACAGTGAATGGATGGTGGACGGATGGATGAAGGGATAATGGATGGACAATGAATGAATGGTGGATGGATGGATGAAGGGATGATGGATGGACAGTGAATGGATGATGGACAGATGGATGAAGGGATGGTGGATGGACAGTGAATGGATGGTGGATGGATGGATGAAGGGATGGTGGATGGACAGTGAAAGGATAGTGGATGGATGGATGAAGGGATGGTGGATGGACAGTGAATGGATGACAGTGAATGGATGGTGGATGGATGGATGAAGGGATGATGGATGGACAGTGAATGGATGGTGGATGGATGGATGAAGGGATGGTGGATGGACAGTGAATGGATAGTGGATGGATGGATGAAGGGATGGTGGATGGACAGTGAATGGATGACAGTGAATGGATGGTGGATGGATGGATGAAAGGATGATGGATGGACAGTGAATGGATGGTGGATGGATGGATGAAGGGATGATGGATGGACAGTGAATGGATGGTGGATGGATGGATGAAGGGATGGTGGATGGACAGTGAATGGATAGTGGATGGATGGATGAAGGGATGGTGGATGGACAGTGAATGGATGACAGTGAATGGATGGTGGATGGATGGATGAAAGGATGATGGATGGACAGTGAATGGATGGTGGATGGATGGATGAAGGGATGATGGATGGACAGTGAATGGATGGTGGATGGATGGATGAAGGGATGGTGGATGGACAGTGAATGGATGGTGGATGGATGGATGAAGGGATGGTGGATGGACAGTGAATGGATGGTGGACAGATGGATGAAGGGATGATGGATGGACAGTGAATGGATGGTGGATGGATGGATGAAGGGATGGTGGATGGATGGATGAAGGGATGATGGATGGACAATGAATGGATTGTGAATGGATGGATGAAGGGATGGTGGGTGGATGATGCATTGTAGCAAGGAGGTGGGGAGAGCAGTGAGGAGCCTGTTGCAGTATCTTGTTGACACATGATGAGGCTTCAGCTAGAGCAGTATTGTGAGAAGGAGAGGACAGGAAGTATTAGCCTGATGTTGAATGTATCAAGTCTCTTTTGGTAGCACCGGTAGAAAACATAAACTGGCCTAAAATGACTTATAACTGAAAAGTCCGGAGGTTCTACCATGGGTCTCTGGTCTCTGCTTCCTCTGTGTGGGAATCATTCCCAAGCTCCATGTGTGGAGAGGCAGAGCCAGACTGCGTCCTGCCAGGCCCAAACCCAGAAGAAAGAATATTTGCCCCACTCCAGTGTTCTAGAGAAAGTCTCCCAGGGTCTTACTGGCCCCAGTTAGGCCAACACTGAACCGCGGCTTGGCTGTGGGAATGCAGGCCTGCTCACATGCTCAGGAGGAGGCCGTGGATTGTGAAAATCAGTAGCTATTGCGAGGGAGATAGTGGCCAGAGGCAGGGCTGCGAGGACTCCGGCATCCACCCTAGCTTTAAAAAGAGAATGTTGCCTTGGAGAGCAAATGTGGACAAGGAAAAGGAAGAACCCCGTTTCTGACAGGGAGGGCTGCTCCACTGTAGAGAAGACGAGCCTGGATGCAGGTCTGGCGCGGGGCACAGTGGGGAGTGGGGCGGGAGGCTCCGTGCTGCCACCAGCATGGCCGCGGCTACTTCTAGGAGGCCAGGAGCTCAGAGTGGCATCTCAATGCCAAGCCCACCTGCTCTACCTGGCAAACCCTAGGAGCCTCCTCAGCTCCACCAGGCCCAGCTGCAATGGGGACCCTGCTCTGATCAGAAGCTTCCTTTGAACCCCGACCCCTGGACAGAACCCCTTTGGCCACCACCCTCCCACCCATTTCGCACCTGTGTCCCTGCGCGCTGACCTTTGGCAGCAGCATTCTTGACTGCCCCATCAGACATGAGGGAGGGAACGTGTCAAATGCCTTTCTCTGTCCCCAGTGTCCAGCCTAGTTCCTAGTGGGTGCTTATTCATATTGCTTGCATGGAAGGACAGATAGCTGAACGGACAGACGGGTGTGCAGAAACTGAGCCGAGGGCAGAGAACGAGAGATCACCATTTCTCATTCTGTCGAAGATGGTGACGTAACTTCCTTGGGTTTCTGGAGTCTCTGTGCCCAGCCAAGCCTAGGCCAGTGCAGCGGCAGCTGACTGCAGTGCGAGAAAGCCCCTCACTGGCAGCTCTGCCTGAGGGCTCCCGCCCAGACACCGGCCATGGTCTGCTCTGGAGGAAGCAGAGCTGGTGGCCTAAGTGCATCAGCCTGGTACCCAGCACGCATGTCTCCTCACAGTTGGGGCCAGGCCGGCTTGTGCCACGAAAATGCGTGGAGGGAGGAGGGGGATGGATGGGAGAGGAGCAGAGATGCGAGGGTAACAGAGGGGCAGACCTACAGCCTCATGTCCAGCCTTAACCTTGAATCCTCTCATCAGGGCTTCCCTGGACCCCGAGGAGAGAAAGGTGACCGGAGCGAGCGTGGAGAGAAGGTGGGGGCGGGGGACAGGAGCTGGTGGCAGTGGCACGGGAGGGAGCAAGTGGGAGTGGGAGCGGGAACCCAGGACAAGCAGGAGAGAAGCCGGGTGGCAGGGAGGCGGTGGGTGGGGGTCACACTGAAGCATCAGGGCCGGGGCTTGACTGGGTGTTGCGGTGTTGGAGGGTCTTGAGCCCGGAAGCTGTGGCCATACCACTATCTCTCCTCTGTGCAGGGAGAGCGAGGGGTCCCCGGCCGGAAAGGAGTGAAGGGCCAGAAGGGTGAGCCTGGACCACCGGGCCTAGACCAGCCATGTCCTGTGGTACGTGTCGGAGCATGATGGCAGCCCCGCCCCAGGTCTTTTCGGCCTCTGACCAGGGTCAGGCCAACATCTTCCCTGTCCTCAGAACTCCGGTGCAAGTCCCGCGCCAGCACGCCCACACTGCCAGGGCGACCGGTGCTACTGCTGCTACCGCCATCATCCCGGCTCCTCCGGCTTTGGCCCTGACCCCCAGCATAGGCATGGCTTGGGGGACCCAGCCCCTTTGTCACTGCCCCTCATTACTCGGCCCCAGGGCAGGGCTGGCTTAAGTGGGGACCCTTTGTAAGCCACCTTGGGCGGGGCCTGGAGAGGGGCTGACCAGGTTCGGAGCTGCCTTTCCCCGGAGTCATCACCAATGTCAGGGGCTGCATGGGAGAGCGCTAGGCCCTGAGAAGAAGCCCAGTTGCCACAGGCAATCTGCTGAGTGCAGGGACAGCGAGTGCCCAGCTGTCACCCTTGCCTCCCAGGTCTGGGTCAAATTCCCTCTGGGCTTGAGGCCAGGCGGGGCTGGAACTCAGCTTCCCTACCCTGGAGGGGTGGGACCTGCTGACCTCTCTGGGTGTGTCCCTCCTCTTCCTTCCTGCTTCCCAGAAGAGCCTTTCTCTGGGTGGGGGCAGCCCAGGCTCTTCCCCAGGAGCCCTAGCAGCCCACCGGAGCCAGTGCCGGCAACAACCGAACTGCCGTTCCTTTGTCTAGAAGGCAGGGAGGGTTTACATGTCTTGCTCTTCCAGTGGAGCTCAGAAAAGAGAAAAAACAAAACAGCTGGGTTTCCCTGGTAAAACTGGCCAGATGTCCGTACCCAGGGGGGGCACGGGGAGAGGGCCTCCAGCTGTGACGTGTGCAAGCCGCCCTCGCCCTCTGGAGGGCGTCAGGGTGGGGCCACTTGCTCCTCTGGCTGTGAATGAGTCACGTTAGCCCACCGGTCCTCAGTTTTCCCATCTGCGCAGTGGGGTGGGAACCCCTCCCTCCAGAGGTTTTGGGAAGTGAATGAGAAAAAGAGGGGAGGGCGGCGTGGTGGGGACACAGAAAAGGCTGGGGCAGCAGGCGGGTTAGCCCAGCCCCGCAGCTCCGGGCCCTGGGCTGGGGCCTCCTTCCAAGTCAGCAAGCCCTTGTCTCCTTTGAAACAGGAGACTCCCATACACCGAGGCCAGCAAGGCGCACCGGGCTGGCACAGCCGGGCAAAGGGCAGCAGGCCCTGCCCTGCGGTAGGCAGTCGGGCTTGCTGTGTGCTGCGTGCTGTGGGGCCTTCTGGGTGGCCAGGGCCTCTGCTCTGCCCCTGCCCTCCCTCCCTGCATTCTGTCCTCCCCACCTTCCCTTTGGTCCCCAGCCTGTGCCCGGCATACACATGGGAGGTCCAGGGGTCTGCCCCATGTGCCTGTGCTTTGGAACAGCATGAAGTGTTTTCTGCCCCAGGGTTCCCCAGGGACCCAGGCTGATGGGTCAGTCTCTGTCCCTCTCCGATTTCCCCACCCTCCAGGCTGCCGGCAGAAGCTGCCCCCTGCTAGTGTGTGACTGCTTGGGTGGGCATGGCCAAGCTGTCAGACAGCCACCACCCCCATGCCCAGTGTCCACCCTGGCAATCCGAGCCTGCCCTGTCCTCTGCTCAGATCCCGTCACAGGGGCCAGGACAGGCTGGTGTGGGATGCATCTCCTGGGCTTAAAACACTCTAAAAGGCATTGCTGCCCAAAGCCTGAAAGCTCTCAGGGCAGGGCGAGGGGTCAGAGCCACTGTCACTGCTGCCAGGCAGGGCCCAGGCCAGGGCCCCGTCCTGGCCAGCACATGTCTGGCACAACACCCATTCTTCCCTAGTGCCCTCTGTCCCTGCCCACTGTGCAGGGGTCCCAAGAAAGCACAGTGGGAACACGCTCAGGACAAGCACAGTAAAGGGCCATCATGTCCCTCGACCCTGCTGCCCAGGTAGACAGAGGAGGCGTCCTAGCCCTGCCTCAGTGGGCTGCAGCAGCCTCACACAGCAGCTCCCTGGACTGCATCTCTCTACAGACCAGGGGAGGAGTGTGCGGCATGTAGGTAGCTGGCCAGACCCCAGTCCCAGTCACTGAAACCTTTTTCTTTCCAGGGCCCCGACGGGCTGCCCGTGCCTGGCTGCTGGCACAAGGTACCTTGCAGGGAAGAGTCTCTGGGGCAGGCTCGGGGGAGTGGAGGGAGGAGGGGGATGGGAGGGCTCACTCAGAGTTCTGGGCATCTGCAGCTGCCTCCCTGCACAGTGACTGAACAGCCAGGTTTCCCGTCATGACCCTGGGTGTGACTCTCCCACCATGTGGTCTTGGGTGATTATGCATAACCCACCTGTTGGTCACACAGGGCTCAGCTGACACCTGGCCCAGCCAGTGCAAAACCATCAGTGTCTCCTGGGACTTGGTCCAACCTGCCCCGCTGAGAGGGAAGTGGACGTAGAGAGGAGAGGGAGGAAAGGAGGGGCCGCATGTTCCTGAGGACATGGGCAGGACGTGGCGCTGGAGCAGGGTGGCCTGGATGGGAGTGGGGCCACAGGGGTCTCTTGGGCCCCTCGTCACCTTCAGTCTCTCCTCCTTTTCCAGTGATCCCAGACCCAGCTCACACCTGTACAGATCTGTGTGGACATTCTTAATTTTTGTAAAGACAAAACAGTAATATATTGATCTTTTTTCATGGGATGTGCCACCTGTGGCCTTTTAACATTTAAGAGTGTGCCCACCCAGCCCAGAACCATCAGCACGTGAAGCTGCAAGAATGTGGGCAGGCCAGTCTGCGGCAGCTTGCCCTGAGGGGCCCCCAGGGGACTTGGCTTTCCCAGGAAGGAGAAGAAGGTGAAAGTGCCTGCTCGGGACAGGCTGGAAAGGTCCCGGCTGGGCCTTCAGCGGGCAGGCAGCCGAGAGACTCACAGCTGTGGCACTGCCCTGCAAGAGCTGCCCCTCGTAGCTCTGGAGCCCCCAGGACACGCCCCAGCCAAGAGGGTCCAGGGCTTGGCAGCAGTTGCAGCTGGACCCAGCCACAGCCAGCTGCCCGTACGCTCAGACCCCCAGACCAGACTCCCGCCAAGCACTTGCAGCTGGACCTGGGCAGCAGTCAGTAGAAGGCACCGAGGGGCTAGCTCCCACCCAGCTCAAGAGGCCTCAGGACACCAGCTGCCACGAGAACACATGTCCTCTGGCCAAGAGTAGTGGCCAATCTCTGTGACTGCTGCGATCTGGACCCAGCTGACTGGCTGCTACTTCCTGTCTCCGCGTCCACATCAGCCAGAGCAGAGACGGGATGGGGCTTTGCCTGGCCTGAGCAGGCAGGCCTCCAGCTCAGAGTCTGGGTCTCACTGGCCCCACGTCTCCACCCATTGTTCTGGCAGCCTGCCAGAAATGGTTCTCCTGGTGAGTTGTGAAAACAAAGCGAACCTCAGGGCCGGTTCCCAGCTGGCCTGAGCAGGGGGGCTGCAGTCAGAGCTGCCTACACTCTGACAAGAGGCCGTTCCACCTCTAACAAGCATCCCCAGCAACCAGCTCTGTCCCAGCCACTCCCGCCCATTTCTGTGCAGAGGGCTGTCGCTGCGCGTAATAAACCACAAGTGCGTGTCTGGGCATGCCTGTCCCTGTGGACTGCCCCTGGGGCACCTCCGGCTGAGGTTTCATCCAGGCCATTGCCGTGTAGGGAGGGAAAAAGGGACTCCCCCTGGGTCAGAGCCATCCCAGAAACCAGAGGAAGTAGTTCAGGATCGAGGCAAAGACAGGATTTGAAGTTAGGAAGATGAAGGCTTAAGACCTGGTCCTCCACAAGCAGCACTTCATGTCACCGAGTCCCTGTGTGTTCCACTGTGTTGGTTACCAGACGGCTACGTAACAAATCACCCCAAAACTTGTCAGCAAGAAACAATGATCATTGCTGTTTCTTACAGTTCTGGGGGTTAAGTTCTCACACATCTGATGGTTGACACTGGCAGTAACTGGGGCCTCAGATGACCAGACCACCTACCGGTGGCTTCTTCACATGGCCTGGGCTTCCTCACAGCATAGCAACTGGATTCCAAGGGGGAATGTCCCAGGTGAACCAGGTGCAAGCTGTGGCACCTTCCATGGCCAAGCCTCAGGAGTCATACTGTGTCACTTTCTGCCAGATTAGAGGGGAAGGAGATAGACCCTACCTCTCAATGGGAAAGTGTCAACATCATACTTGAAGGAGAAAATGTGGAGTAGATCTCGCTGCAGCCATCTCAGCAAATGCACCCTGCCCTCACTGTGAGCTGGGATGGCAATGCTCACCCCTCAGCCTGTGGCTCAGCGAGCCTCAACTGCACGAAATTCAGGAGAACCTAGGACAGGTCAGGCACCCAGGAACGCCCATGATTCTGATTTTTCTCTCTCCTCCCAACTCCAAGACCAAGCAAGGGCCACAGTCTTGCAAAGCATTTCCACATCTCCCATCACAACTGGTTCTTATAATCCCAAGAGAGGGATCCATTTCACAGATGATAAAACCAAGCACATCCAGGGTGGTGTAGAGAAGAAAGGGTTTGCAATGATGGTGTTTCTGACAGTAACTGTGCATCCCCCTAGAAGTCTCTAAAGACAGGCCTAAGGAGGGCCAATGTATGGGTAGTCCCCGCCAGACCTCTGCTGCACGGCCCCCTTGCTAAGCAGAAGAGGTTCAGCCACACACTGGCTAAGGAGAGAGGGATATATCAAGCCCCTCCTCTGTCTCCCTAAGGAGCTGCCAACAAGTGGCAGGCCATGCTGCTCGGCCAGCGTCTGGGTCACCAGGGAAGCCCGTAGTGGGAAAAGGAAGAGAAACACAGTGGGGCTGTGATGACTGATGGAGCTCACTGCATGTCAACACCTGTAGAGTGCCAACATAGCCTCACAAATCTATGCACTCTACAGTTTGCAGTTCCCTCCTCCCTCCACCCAGGATCCTCACTTGATCCCTTCACCAATGCTGTCAAGGATGGGGCCTATGTGATAGGTGTCACTATTTCCATTTTACATACGGGAAAACTGAGGCTCAGAGGGAGTGGTCACCTGCCCAGGGATGCACAGCCAGGATGTAGTGGCAGGGTTGGGACTGGACCCAAGCTCTCAGATGTCCTCTAATCTCTTTCCAGAATTGTTTGGCAGGGCATGGAATCTGATAGACAGCCCCATGATGCTGGGCGACTGGCAGGCAGATCCTTGCGGGGGGTGGGGGATTTAGAAGCGACATGTCCCCCACTTCCCTGGTCATCTGAGAGGGTTTCTGTCCTGTTCCTTTGGTCAAGACGGGGCATTCTTGGTCCATTGCTGCCACCCTGTGGCATCATACCTTAAATCCTCAGGCCTGCAAACTTTTCAACGGCAAACTTCAAAATTTAGAGCCTGCTGAATCTTCAAAGAGCCTGGGGTGAGGACAGAGAGAGAAGGAGGAGTCAGTGATTTGCTCAAGGTCCCAGCTGACACAGTGGGGAGTGCCCTGCCTCACAGCTGAGCCTCAAGGAGTGGAGAGTCTCAGGTCTGCAGCCAAGAAGGGCAGCTCAGCCTCAAACTACCCCCCTTCTAGAAGACAGAAACAGCCCTGCTGTGTGCCATGACAGCTAGAGTAGTCACAAGGACAACTATCCCCTGGTACAGATAAATCTGTGGCCTGACAAAACTGGGTTTACCCAGGTCTTTTTCTTCCTGGTCCCTAGGAGATCGCTAGAAATGCACAGGATGCGTTTGGTTGTCACAGTGATTGGGGGACACTCCTGGCATTCAGTGGAGGGAGTGAGGGATATCAAACACCTGAAATGCATAGGATAGTCCTACCTAATTAATGATGACTCAGCTCAAAAAGAATGCCACTGCCACCCCCACTGACAAACACTATGCCCTGGGTTCAAATCTTGGCTCACCCCTTCCAGCCATCCCCCGCTCCCTTGGCCTCCAATGCTGCCTTGAGACCATGGACAGAGGAGTGCTTAGCACGGGGCCCAGGCAGGAAGGGGGGTGCCTTTCTGAGCAGGAGGAAGGTGAGGCCTCCTGATGTTACACTGCCCCCTGCTACAGACACTCTTGGCACAGGAAATGGCCTGGCCTGGTCTGACTTCCAGCTCCAACTATATTGCCTCTTGACCCAGGACGTCCCAGGAGCAGGTGAGATGTTAGCTGGGCCCAGCTACAGCCTTCTCACCCCCTATCCCAAGGCAGGACACTCCCCGCCCCCCGCCCCCCGCCCAGCCAACATGAATTCTCTGAGCTGCCCTGGGCCACAGCTGTGGCTGGAGTTTGGGTTGCAAGACAGAGCTGAAGATGAGCCCCAAAGAGGTGACTCTCAGACTCCCTCTACACACACACACACACACACACACACACATTATATTACATTAAAAGCTGGAACTGCAGATCATAGAAGCACCACAGTCTCTCCACCAAAGTGGAGAAGCCGACACACCGAGAAAGCAGGGACCACTGTCCGTCCCACTCACATGCACAGGGTCTATGGGGCCTCGATCCTCAGAAAAGAAGTACAGGCCACAAGCAATTAACTTCTCTGTTAATTTGGGAGGAATGTTTCGATAATCATCTAAAAGGTTCAGTTCAGCTTTACAATTGAAATTCCATTCAGTTCAGGATGATGAAAAAGTTCTATTGCATGGGTGGTGGTGATGGTTGCACAACAATGTGAATGTACTTTTGCCACTGAATTGTGTCCTTAAAAATGGCTAACATGGTAAATTCTGCTATATATATCTTACCATAATAAAAAAAAATAAGAAACTTCACATGTTCTTTAATAAATGCCTTAAGCATTTTCCAATTTTATTGGGAAGAAGAACTCAGAATGAGGGAGTGCTCTAGAGGACTGGGAATCATGACAAGAGAGACAGAAAAGGCGGGACAAGCAGGAGCCTCCCCTCCCCATGCCTGTGTGGGCTACAGCCCCAGGCCCTTGCTCTATAGCGTTTGTCAGGGCAGAAAGTCCCAGTGTCCCACCCCAGGAGGGGTATCTCTCAGTTCCCAGCCCCTTGGAGGCCTTTTCTTCTCACTCCCTGGGCTGGAAGTCAAGCAGACACCAGTTGAAGTCTGGCCTCTGCAGCAGACTTGCTGTGTCTGACGACAAAGCCCTTTCCCTTTCTGGGCCTCAGTGTCCTGGACATATACAACAGGGCTCAGGCTTTCCAACTCTCTTCCTGCCTCAACTGCATGATTCTCATAGCATTGATACACCTCGTGTTCACCCTGCCTGGATTCTAGCAGTCACCTTGGTGCCCTGCAGACCGAGCCCACGGTGATCTCTTGGCCAGCCCCAGCCACGGCCTTTACCGGGCTGGGAAGACCCTAGGTCCTGCCCAAGCACAGCAATCGCTTCCCCGGCCCTTGGCTGGGTGCCAGTCACACACTCCCGTTTAACCTTCAAGGTGCACCCCATTTTATGCGCGGGGAAGCGGGCTCAAAGACTCAGCCTGACTCAGGCCGAGGCCTGCGGGAGCTCAGAAACACGCCTGGGTGCCGGACGCAGCGGCGAGGTCGCCCGGGGACACTTCCCTGGAAGGAAAACCAGAGAGGCCTGGAGGGGCGAGGCCCACGGCCGGGGCAGCTCTCAGCAAGGCGAGCACAAACCCCGCTCCCGCGGGACCGCCAGGTCAGGGCTCCACAGCCGGGAGGCTGCCAGGCCCGTTTGCCAAATAATACAAGAGCGAAAGCAAAGCGGGCACGGGGGCGGGGCGGGGCCGGCGGGCGGGGCGGGGCCCAGCGCGGCGGCCGTGAGGGCGGGGGCAGCGGCGGGCGGCGGCGCCATGGCCGCGGCGCGGCGCGCGAAGGCCGACACGCTGGCGCTTCGGCGGCGTCTCCTCAGGTACCCGGCGGGCGGGCGCGCGGCGCACATGGCGCACGCGCGGCCGGCGCGGAGCCCTCGGCCCCCGCCGGCCCGGCCCGGCCCGATCGCGACTCCGGCCCCGGAAGCTGGCGGCGCAGGCGGTCTCCGTGGCCTCCCCGCAGCGCCGTCTCCGGCCGCCCTCGGCGCGCCCAGTGGCTCGGAGCCCGCCCCGCCGCGCACGCTGCCCCGGCTCTGGCGCCTGGGAGCGCGGTGGCCCGTCCGCGGGACCTGGGCCCGGCTTGAGAGGACCCGGGAAGGGGCTGAAGGTTCAGGCGACGTTGGGGGCGGGGCAGCCGTTTCCCCAGCAGCCTTCGAGAACGTCCGCGCCTGATAGGAGAGGGGCGCTGCGTGGGGCGTGGGGGCGGGTTACGCAGCCTCCCGCAGGAGCTCAGGGCCGGCGCCCAGCAGGGCCGGCGGGACCGCTTAGGGCTGAGGGCCGGCCCCTGACGCGGGTGCCCTCCATCCCACCCATCTCAGCGAGGAAACGGCCTCACAGAGCCCTCGTGGGTCTGGGGCAATCACCTTGTCCCAGGATCCGAGGGACTGATGTGGGCACATGCAGAAGTGAGCAAGGCCACAGAGGCGTAGCGTGACTTAAGAAACAGTCTTAAGCTTCAGCAACTTCTTACCCCAACCGTTTCCTCCTTTGCAGCCACATACGGAGTAGGGAGACGAGACGGGGAAGCAGCACCTTGCCCTTCACGCTTTTGTCCTTTCCGCAAACTGGGAAGGGGTGGGGGAGGCCTGTGATGGTGGACTTCTCCCTTCAGGTTTTCAGACATGGCTGTCCACTCCTTGCCTGTCCCCACAGCTCTTCCTGCAGACTCTTTTTTCCTGAGGATCCTGTTAAGATTGTCCGGGGCCACGGGCAGTACATGTACGACGAGTGGGGGGCAGAGTACCTGGACTGCATCAACAACGTGGCTCACGGTCAGTATCACACCTTGGGTCTGCAGGGTAGGAGAGGAGGCTGAGGCTGTGAGCCTGGTCCCAAGGTGACTCTGAGGTTGCAGAGAAGTGTGAAGAAGCGCGGTGAAGCTGAGGCACCACCCGTGTGCAGAGGAGGCCCAGTCTTTGTGATGTAGCTATAGAAGTCTCCAAGCCAGAGTTGTGCTAAGCCAGGCAGAAGTCAGAGTTCTAGGCCTGTGGGGCCAGTTCCACTTAGGACTGATGACGAGCTCAGAGGGTGGCGAACAGCCCAGCTATGACCAGCAACGCAGCATGTTGTCAGTGTCATGGCAGGGTTTCCTCCCTACTGACCGTCTCAGGTGCTGAAGTCGGAACTCAGTCCTCCGGGCGGGGCTGCCAGAGCTGATGGAAGGAAAGGCAGGCGGCGACTCAGCAGAGGTTCAGAGCAGGGGCTCTAGTCCGAGACTGCTTGGGCTCAGGTCCCTGTGCCCCACTTAGTGACTTTGTGTTCTTGGGCAAATTACTTAATTCTCTGTGCCTCAGTTTGTTCATCTGTAAAATAGACATGATAATACTAGGTACCCACCTCAAGGTGTTTTGGAGAATTATGTGTGTTAATTCATGTAACTTGCCTGGCACATGGTGAGCTCTCAATTCATGTTCACTGTTGTCATTATCCTTGGCCTCTGGCACTCAAGATTACCTCGGGCCCCCACTGGCTGGTGAAGTCAAACCTGTTGATGATGGTCACCTCCTACCCCTTCCTTTTGTCAAGCAGAAGGCCTCAAGAGGCCTCCTCAATGACATGGGCTAGGTAGGGTATCTGCCAGAGAACCTTTTCCTTCTGCCAGAATCTCAGGGACTCCTTTTCTAGGTCTCCCTTTCCGGAACTGGCATCTCTCTCTCCCCCTCTGCCTTCACACTCCCCTTGCCACCTCTCCCTCCCTGTGTCTCCTTGCGGGGTTTACAGCATGGGGCTGGGGGAGGTTTGGTGGGACTGGCTGAGCAGAGTGGCCGTGTGATGGAGGTGGCCCTCTTCCAGTTGGGCACTGCCACCCTCTCGTGGTCCAAGCAGCACATGAACAGAACCAGGTGCTCAACACCAACAGCCGATACCTGCACGACAACATCGTGGATTACGCGCAGAGGCTGTCAGAGACCCTGCCAGAGAAGCTCTGTGTGTTTTATTTCCTGAATTCCGGGTAAGTAGACTGCCGCCAGCCCCCAGCAAGAGGGTCAGACGACAACGAAGAGTTGCTCACGTGGGCCCGGTGTAGTGTAGCCCACCAAGTGTGGACTTCAGGAAGAGGCAGCCCTCGCTGCACCAGGCTCCTGCACGTCCCAGCCGCGGACCCTGGTGCCTTTTCTGTCGGATCCAGTTTCCTTGTCTCTTAGTAAAGGATGCCATTCCCTCCCCTCCACGACCATTTTGGGGGCTTAATGAGGTAATACGTTCCTTTATTTCTGCTTTATGGATACAGTCAGAATCTCTGCCCTCAGCTTGCTCAGTGAGGAGCGAAAACATCAAGTGATTCTGCAAAGAAATACAGAATTATAAAGAGGGCCATTGTCTGGAGGAAGAGCACAGGGTGTAGCGAGGCCTGGAGGTACTGGGGGGACCTGACCTGTTCTGGGAATGTGAGGGAAGCCTTCCCTGAAGAGGTGATGCCGAGCTAAGAGCTGACTAGGAGATAACTAGGAGAGGAAGAAGGAACAGTACTGCCCGCTCCAGCGGATATACTCCTGTCAAGGTTGGCCACCACACGGAACAGCCTGTGCAAAAAGGCCCTGAAGCAGGAAGGTGTGTGGTACCCTGGCTCACTTGAGCTGAAGGAAGGCCAGTGAGGGAGAGGGGAGGGTGTGAGCTGACACTGGGAAGGGAGGCAGGACCCACCGCTCAGGGCCTTGCCTCCCAGCCAGGGAGCTGTCTTTATCCTGAGAGCACTGGGACGCCATTGGAGGGCTTTAATCAGGGAAGCGATCCAGGCAGGGGGAGAGCAAGAATGGACACTGTTAGGTGCCAATTCAGCAGCCAGGTAAAAGGCAATGGTAGCTGCTTCCGCTGGGAATAGCAGTGGAAACAAAGAGGCAGATGATCACAGCATATTTGGGAGGGAACGTTCCAACAAATAATAGGTAGTGGCGTTTAGAGTATAGTAAAGATTATTATTATCATTGCCATTTGCGTACTACATTCATCAATCCCCCACATAATTTCTAGGAGGTGGAATTTACCAATTTCATTTTACAGATAAGGAAACAGCAGTTCAAAGGAAGGAACTAGCTTGCCCAGGGCCACCCACCAGGAGCCTGTGGAGCCAGACCTGTAACTTCTCTGGGAAGAGCAGGGAGCTGGGTGCAGGAGCCAGCCTTTCCCCAGCGGTGGAGGAAGCGATGCTCTTACTGGCTGACTCCACCAAATGTATCCTATGTGGATTCCAGTGACTTCTGTGTCGCCAAACCCAGGAATCTCTGTGCTGTAGTTGACAGAGTCAGCACTGTCTGCAAATGCTTCTCCCCGTGCTCCCCAGGCACTGAGCTCCCCTGGGTTTCTGCCAGCTTCCCTGGCCACTCCTGCCCAGTCTCCTTTACCACCTCCTGCTCCTCTGTTCCTCTGGGCTGCTCGTGGTCATTTTTCTCTCTGAGCCCTCTCCTTACGTGATCCCATGCGTTCCCTGGGTGTTGTTAAATATCATATACTGGTGACTCCCAAGCCCGGACACTTCCCATGTGTTCCAGACTCGGTTCTAACTGCCCTTGTGACATCTGACGAACATCTCCAACTTCACGTGTCCCAAAGACAAGCAAGAGCTGGTGGTCTTCCACTAACGCCCAGTGTGGGACCATGCCACTGTTCTCCCTGATGCTCCTGGACACCCACCCCAGAGCTGCCCAAGAAGACTGTCCACCCCGCCTCCCACCCCATCGTGCCCGGTAAAGGGCATTGCCGTCTACGTCTCTGCTCAAGGCAGAAGCCACGTACACACATGGCCCTGCATCCATCCTGCCTCGTCCATCTCCAGGATGTCTCTTAACCCCACCCACCTCTCGCCATCTCCCTGGCACCACCTGCTCTCACCTGGGCATCCACCTCTCAGGTCTTCTCACTTCTGCTTTCACTCCCTTCTACTCCATCAGACACAGCCAGAGGCTGCCTCCTAAAATGGGAGCTGAGCGAAGTCCCTTCTCTGATTAACAGTCTCCAGTGGCATCACATGGCACTGAGAAGAAAAGCCAGGTTCCTTCCTAGCCTGTGAATGTGACCCCTGCGTGTCCCCATTTCCTGCCCTGCCCTCCTTGGGCCCTGGCCTTGCGTGTCTTCTCTTGGTTTCCTGAGCACACCGAGCTGTTTTCTTTCATGGGGCTTTGTGCATACTGCTTCCTCTGCCTGGAAACCACTCCCTCGGGACTCAGGTCAGGTGTTGCCTCCTCATAGAGGCCTTCCCTGACCCTCTGTGTTGGTCTGCTAGGGCCGCCATAACACAATACCACTGACTGGGTGGCTTAAACAACAGAAATTTATTTTCTCAGTTCTGGAGGCTAGAAGTCCGAGATCAAGGTGTCGGCAGGTTGGGTTTCTTTTAAGGCCTCTCTCCTTGGCTTACAGACGGCCACCTTCTTGCTGTGTCTTCACATGGTCATTTCTCCTATGTACACATGCCCCTGCTGTTGCTCCATGTGTCCAGAGTTCCTCCTCCAATGAGAATACCAGTCCACTTGGACTAAGGCCCACTTTAATGACCTCATTTTACCTGAATCACCTTATGTCCAAATACAGTCACATACACCGGCCACTCTGAGGTACTGGGGGTTAGGGCTTCGGCATAAGTTTGGGGGAACACAATTCAGCCCTAATGCCCTCCTGTCTAAAGTAGGCCCTCCTCTGGTTCTTCTGCCTTGGCCCATGTGTCCATTGTAGCACTTACCAAAATGATCGCTCTTTATTTGTTTTTTTGGCTTTCATGACACGTAGTAGAATGTAAGTTTCAGGAGCGCCAGGGCCTGTTTTATCTACTGTTTTGCCCCCAGCTCCTAGCACGTAGGAGGCATTTGATAGTTACCAAATGATTATCTGAATGATGTCTGAGAATCTTCTTGCAGCTAGAAGGGCTCCTGCCCTCAAGGTGTCTCTGTGGGACGCTCCTGGACACCTGTCTGAGCTGTGCCCACCTTCTCGGTCGTAGGTCAGAAGCCAACGACCTAGCCCTGAGGCTGGCCCGCCGATACACAGGACACCAAGATGTGGTGGTGTTAGACCAGTAAGTACAAGTCACTGCCCTGCCACTTCCAAAAGCCTAGGCCACAGGCTTACTGGGGATCAGTGAGGCTTTGGCTTTGGGTGCCTTAGGCAGGGAGGATGAAGGGCCTGGGCCGGTGAAGGGGAGTGTGGCAGGCAGAGGACCCCAGAGACACCTCCTTGGAGGCTCTGTCCCTGGGCCACTGGGAGGGGAGGGCAGCTTCTGGGGAGCAGAGAACGTTTTATAACGGAGTCAGAGTTGGTCCTGCAAACTTTTAGATGTTCAGACTGTTCTAACAGTAGCTTCCACGTGTTGAGTACCTATGAGCATAAGACCCAGGCCCGGGTTTAGAGCATCATCACATTTAAGATGCATTAGAGCCTTGAAGGAGAAGTCTCCCCGTTTTACAGAAGAGAAAACTGAACCCAGAGAGGTTAAATCAGCAGTCCCCAACTGTTTTGGCACCAGGGACTGGTTTCATGGAAGACAGTTTTTCCACAGACGGGGGTGGGGGTGGGCGGCGAGGCAGCGGCAGTAGTGGTCTGCAGCCCAGGGCTTGGGGACCGCAGGGCTGGGTGATCAGCCTCTGCTGTGCAGGCAGCAGGCGGCCTTGTAGGAAGTGCCACTGACCCCAAGGCCCACGCTCTGTCTCAGCCCACAGACTCGGGGGCTGTGTCAGATCAGAAGAGTCGGCCTCCCCCCGTGTCTTCGGAGGTGGGTGGACAGTGGTCAGGGCCAGGCCGGGGCGTGTGTCCCGCCTGGTCTGAGCCTACCTTCCGTGCTCCCCAGCGCCTACCACGGTCACCTGAGCTCCCTGATTGACATCAGTCCCTACAAGTTCCGCAGCCTGGACGGCCAGAAGGAGTGGGTCCACGTGGTATGCGCTGCCCAAGTCGCGACAGGTCGGTGCCCACCCCTAAGCCCGGATGACACGGTGCTGTCACTCCCCGCAGGCACCTCTCCCAGACACCTACCGAGGCCCCTACCGGGAAGACCACCCCAATCCAGCTGTGGCCTATGCCAATGAGGTGAAACGTGTGGTCAGCAGTGCACAGGAGAAGGGCAGGAAGGTAACCACGTCCACACCTGTCCAGTCCATCAAAGAGTGAACGTCATCCCCGTTGTTGTCACTTCCAGTGTGCCAGATGCTGGGAACCCAAAGAGCAGCAGACCAAGGCCCTCGAGTCAGGGTCAGGGGAGGGGAGCAAGGGACTCAGCAAGGGGTTGTCCACTGGTGAGAGCCTGGACAGAGACACGGCTGGGTGTCTCTTAGGCGGCCAGGGCCCAGGTGGGTGGTGTGGGTGTGGAGGAGGTGCCGCCATTCCCAGGAGGTGGGCAGTGGCAAAGGAGAGGCATCCTGGGCGGACAGCCAGCACAGAGGGGAGCATGCGAGGGTATGGCCCGGCTGAGGGCGACGAGCCTGGCGCAGGCAGGACCTGGAGGCCAGAGGCCCCAGTGGTGCGCTGAGCAGCTGGGCTGCTCCTTCCCTGCGGGCCGTATGGTGGAGAGGCCTGACGGGGCAGCATGGTAGAGGGGCAGAGGCAGGAGAGACACATCACCCATGGTGACAGTAAAGGGAGGCTGTTAGCAACTGGCCGAGGGCTCTCTGGAAGGCTTCACTGACGGGGTGGCGGGGCCAAACGCCGGGTGTGTGATGAGGAGGGCAGGCTGTGGGGCTAGAAAGGCCGCGGGCCCAACAGGGAAGCCCAGCCTATGTGTTTCAGAGGCTGTGCAGCCACTTCCATAAAACCTAGAAAAAAAAATTTTCTGGTCACAGCAGGGATAAGGGACCAGTTTCCCATCCCATCAGCCCTTCCGTTGCCCCAGCAGTGGCCTCTGAAGCAGCCCTAAGGCAGAACACAGTTGGGAAGTCACTGCTGTAAGCAAAAGGGGTCGCTGGAGGGTTTGACGCAGGACAGGGGCGTCACCCCTGTTGCCCCGTGGCAGATGGGCTGGGAGCGGTGTCCGGTTAGAAGGCATCTGCAGGAGCCAAGACAGGCAGGTCTGCCGGGAGGCAGGTGTGTCCAGGCAGAGGGGAAGGAGTGGGTTCAGATGTTGACCGATGGGGTGCAGGAGGGAGGGGCGTGGTGCTGGTCACCAGAGAGCAGGGAAGGAACAGACTTATGGCAGAGAAATCCGTGAATCTAGTTTAGGGCATGCCAAGTAAATACAAGCAGTCTGGAGGCATCCAGGTGGTGAGAGTTGGTTTGAGGCCTGAAAGAAAACTGAGTCACAAACCCTCAGATGTGATGTGGAGCCCAAAGTAGGGACTCGGCCATGGTGATGACTTGTCCTGCTTGGACCAGCTCCAAGCTGGCACCAGCATGGCATGCGGGGCTGGTCACTCAGCACCTCCGTGGTAACATTCCTGACATGCATCTCGTCCACAGATTGCAGCCTTCTTCGCTGAGTCTCTGCCCAGTGTGGGAGGGCAGATCGTTCCCCCTGCTGGCTACTTCTCCCAAGTGGCAGAGTGAGTAGGTGGTCTGCCCCAAGGAGGGCAGAGCTGTAATGGGGTTTCCCAACCTCTCTTCCAATCCCAATCCCAAGTCAGCCTGGTCTGCTAGCCAGAATTTTGAGACAAAGCCCTTAAAGAAATAATGACCCAGAGAAGGCCAGCCATTTGCCCAAGACCCCCCCACCTACTGCTGACAGAGCCAGGATTCAGCCCCAAGATCTCCTGACTCCTGGTCCAATCTCCCTCCCCACAGCCCCCCATCAGCCATCTGTCCTCTGCCGCAGGCACATCCACAGGGCCGGAGGGGTCTTTGTCGCAGATGAGATCCAGGTTGGCTTTGGCCGAGTAGGCAAGCACTTCTGGGCCTTCCAGCTGCAGGGAGAGGACTTTGTCCCAGACATTGTTACCATGGGCAAATCCATTGGCAACGGTCACCCTGTTGCCTGTGTGGCCACAACCCAGCCTGTGGCAAGGGCATTTGAAGCCACCGGTGTCGAGTACTTCAACACGGTAAGTGACAGCTCAAGAATAGGGGAGCAACATGGGTTCTGATAGGCCCCAGGAGATCAGCAGAGGCCCCAGGACTGGCACTGTGCCCAGCATGAAGAGCCAAGACACTAGCCTTGGAGAGGTTACAGCCAAGTCAGATCAAAAACATAAAACACCTTTAAAAATTAGTGTCAATCCAAAAGCTGTCAAAAAAAAACCGGTCTTATACAATATACAGAAAGAATACAAGACTCCTCCTTCCAGCAGAAGCTGCCCACCCTGCCAGGCCATGTATCAGGTGCTGGGACCCTAGAGCTGGTTAAGATGCCTCAGGAGCTTGGCCTGTTTGTCCACTATGTGGTCCAGGAGCAGAGCTCACACTACAGTGGCTCCCTGTCCTTGGGGTGCAGGGTTGAGAGCATTCCCTCAGTGAAGGTGGCCCTGAGACAGCAGTGCAGAAGGGTGAGGGAGCATGGGAGCCAGCAAGAGCCAGGGGTCTGCACCAATCTGAAAGCAGGGAGGGACCACGGAAGGGCTGTGGTGGTGAAGAGAAGTCCCTTTTGGAAAGATCTCTGGCACTCAGCGTGGAGAAAGAACTGCAGGTAGGAAGACTGGTTCGGGCAGGAGAAGAGGAGGAGGGACAGAGGGATGGGAACTCACTGTGTCTTCCCCCAAAAGAGCCAGTTTGAGTTGGAGACTGAGACATGTCGGGATTTGGCAAGATGGATAGAGAAAGCAGAGAAAGTCGCTAAAGGTGAGGGGAGTGACACTGGCTGGTGCTTTTCAGCAAACCGTCACAGTTTGCCCAGGTGACACATAGACCCACAGGCTCAGACACATGGTCATGATAGCGGGGAGGACAGCTTAGTGGAAGTAGTGTGTTCGTGGTTGTGTGAGAGCACGAGGCACAGCCCAGGCGGGATGTGGGTGAAGCAGTGGAGACAGGCAGTGGGGCCTCGTGTAGAAGCTGAGACCAGAGACGAGTCGAAGGGTGAACAGGAATTAGCGAGGTGAAGAGGAAGGAGTGTGTTGTGTCAGGTGAGAGACAAATGACCCCGTGGAGTATGATCCTGAACTTTTATTTCTTTGTTTTACTTGACCCTCAAGTGTATATGATTAGATTAAATATAATACTTGGACATGAAAGACTCTGATCAACTGTCTCTGCATGGCCCTCTTCCAGTTAATCAGTTGATTAACTTTTATGAATGTTACAAGCACTGGGGAAGCCATCATCCCAAATCGAAGTTCAGACCTTGACAATAACCTGCATCTACCCATGTGTTTGCCCCACCCTTCTCTCAGTGCCTCCCTCACCCAGGCAGCCATCACCCTGAAGCCCATGTTCATTATTAATTTCAGTTGTGTTTTGAATTTATACGAAGTCTATCATGCTGTATGTACTCTGGGGATTTATTTTTTTTCACCTGACATTATATTACTAAGAATCATTCATATTGCTTGTCACTGAAGTCCGTTTGCTTTGACTGTTTTATAATGGAATACCATTATGTAAATGTCCCACAGTTTACTCATCTGCTCCTGTTGATGTGCTTTGAGGTTCCATGTTTTTTAGAATTATGAACAGTGCTGCTATGAACAATTTTTATAAGTCACTGTTGTACATGTGCAGGAGTTTTTTTTAGGACTGTACCTAAGAGTGCAGTTGCTGACTCATGGTGTGTGTTCACCCTTAATTTTAAGAGGTAATAACATCTGTGTTCCAAAATAGTTCACAAATTAACATTCCCAACCAGCAATGTGTATTCTCTTCAACACCTTTTAATTTTTGCCAGTCAGGTAGAGTGTAAAATAGTAGCTCATGTGGCCTTGGTATGCCATTTCCTGATATCAAGTTATATAAAGCATCTCTTTGTGTTATTGGCCATGCTTCCTCTTCTGTGAAATGCCTGTTTGTGTCTTTTGCCCATTTTTCGATTGAGTTCGAAGTGTTTTTCTTATTTATTTGTGAGAGTTTTGTGTATCTGTGTATGTGTTTATATGCACATATACATACACATACATATCTATACATTCTTTATGCAAATCGTTTGTTGCACAAATTGTATATATTATAAATATATCCATCCAGTTTATAGCCTGTTTTTTCACTCCCTTTACATATTTGTGATGAACCAAAATTTTAAATATTAATCTCATCAACTCTGTCATTCTTTTATAGACAATGTTTTCATGTATTGTTTAAGATATCTCTCCCTGCTCCAAGGTATAAAATATATTCATCTATATTTTTGACATACAGGTCATTAATCTATGTGGAGTTGATTTTTATATATGGTGTGAATCAGGAATCCAGTTTCATTCTTTCAACATATGATACCAAATTCTTTTCAAAATTTTTTTCAGCTCCTTTTATTGTCCACTGATGTGACATGCCACCTCTGTCATGTAACCAGAGTTCATACATAAGTGGGTCTGTTTCAGGGCTCTCATTTCTATTCTTTTGGTTAATTTGTCTATCTGTCCCTGTAACATATTCCTTTACTACTAGAGCTTCCTAATAGGTTCCGATATCTGGTAGAAAAAGTCCTTTTTCACCTGTTTTTCTTGTTCAGAAGAGTTCTCACTATTCCTGCCCCTTTTCTCTTTCATTTAAATTTTAGAGTCATCTTTAAATATTTTATGAAAAACCCTGTTGGGATTTTGATAGGGAAATTGCTTCCTCTATAAATCATTTGAGGAGAATCGATTTATTTGCAACACAGAATCTTCCTATCCATGAATATGGTATATCTCTCCAGATTTTATAATTTTTCCTATAAAGATCTTATACATCGTTACATTTATTCCTAGATATTTGATACTCTCTTTCATAAATGGTGATTTCTTTATGTGTCTATTGTTTGCTGCTGGTACATAAAATACAGACTTTTGTATATTAATCTTATATCCATCTCCTTGCTAAACTCTTCTGTTATTTCTAATCGTTTATAGGCAGACTTGTTTTAGTTGTTGTTGTCTATGTAAACAGTCATATCATCTCCAAATAATGGCAGCTATCTTATTACACTGGGTAATACTTCCAGTACATAGCTGAATACAAGTGGTGACAGTGGGCATATTTGTCCAGTTTATGGAAATGCTTATAATATTTGTCCATTTAGGATGATGTTTATTCTAGATTTTTACTAAATATTCTTTATCAGGTTAAGAAAATTTCCTTTTATTACTAATGTACTAAGATATTTTAGTATGAATACGAGTTGAATTTTATCCTGTTTTTTATGCATTTGTTGAAGTAATACTTTTTTAATTTGTTAATATGATAAATTCTATTCATGGATTTTGTGATATTATATAATTTTGCATACCTGGGACAATTCCAACTTGGGTATGGGGTATTATCATTTTTGTACACTACTACATTGTTTGCTTATATTTTGTTTATATATTTGGCATCTATTTTCAGGAGTAAAATGTTGACTAAAATTTTTTTCTTAAATCTTAAGGTTTAGGGTCTGGGTCCTACCAACCTTGTAAAATGAGTTGGGAAGTATTTTTTCTTTTCCTTTTATATAAAATTGGGCTGATCTGTCCTTTGAAAATTTGTTAAAAACTCATCTGTAAAGCCATATGGGCCTTGTGTTTTCTTTGTTGGAAGATATTTAATTGCTGCTTCAATTTCTTTAAAAGTTATGTTTTATCACGCCTGTAATCCTAACACTCTGGGAGGCCGAGGCGGGAGGATCACTTGAGGTCAGGAGTTTGAGATCAGCCTGAGCCCTGAGCAAGAGCGAGACCCCGTCTCTACTAAAAATAGAAAGAAAAAAAAACTAGCCAGCCATCGTGGTACACGCCTATAGTCCCAGCTATTCGGGAGGCTGAGGTAGGTGGATCACTCAAGCCCAGGAGTTTGAGGTTGCTGTGAGGTAGGCTGACGCCACGGCACTCTAGCCCAGGCTACAGAGCGAGACTCTGTCTCAAAAAAAAAAAAAAAGTTATGTTTTTGTCAGTTCAGGCTGCTATAACAAAATACCATAGACTGGGTGGCTTATAAACAACACGATTGATTTCTCACAGTTCAGGAAGCTGCAAATCTAAGATCAAGAGTGCCATGGTCAGGTTCTTGTGAGAGTCTTCTTCTGGATTGCAGACTGCCAACTTCTCACTGTACCCTCACATGGTGGAAAGGGTGAGAGAGGTCTCTTATAAAGGCCTATTCCATTTATGAAGGCTTTACACACATGACCTAATAACGTCCTAACGGCCCTGCCTCTTAATACCACTGCTTTGGAGATTGGGATTGCAACATATCAGTTTTGGGGGTGCACAGACATTCATTACAAGTTATACAGGACTCCTAAAAGCTTTCATCATATTTTTTTCTGCCTCTTTTTGTCTTCTTCTGGGACTCCATTTGCATGTGTTCATATGCTTGATCGTGTCCACAGGTCTCTAAAGCTCTTTTGTTTATTGATTGATTGAGACAGAATTTTGCTATGTTGCCCAGGCTGGAGTTCAGGCGTGATCACAGCACGCCGCAACCTTGGGTTCGAGGAATCCCTCCCACCCTAGTGTCCCAAGTAGCTGG
Source organism: Eulemur rufifrons (assembly GCF_041146395.1). Classification (NCBI taxonomy): domain Eukaryota; kingdom Metazoa; phylum Chordata; class Mammalia; order Primates; family Lemuridae; genus Eulemur; species Eulemur rufifrons. Next base: position 191,211,261 of record NC_090989.1, on the reverse strand, counting down.
GACCATAGGTACGTGCTACCACACCCAGCTTGTTCATTTTTCTTCAGTCTTTTTCTGGTCTTCAGACTGGACTATCTCAGTAGATATACTTTCAGGTTTGCTGATTCTTTCATCCACCAGCTCAAATCTGCAGTTGAGCCTTATTGGTGAATTTCTGATTTCAGCTATTGTGCTTTTCAATTCTAGATCTTCTATTTGGTTCTTTTTAATAGTTTCTATCTCTTTATCATTAATCTCTATTTTGGTGAGACATCATTTTCATGATTTGCTTTAATTCTTTAGATATAGTTTCCTTTAGTTCTTTTAACATGTGTATGACATCTGATTTAAAGTCTTTGTCCAAGAAGGTTAATACCTGGGCTTCCTCAGGGATAGATTACGTTGATTGCTTTTTTCCCCTGTATATGGGCCATGCTTCTTTCTTTGTATGTTTTATAATTTGTTGTCAAAAGCTGGACATTTTAAATAATGTAATGTGGCAACTTTGGAAATCATATTCTCTTCCCTCCCCATGATTTGTTGTTGCTTTTTTGTTGTTGTTTAGTGCGATTTCTGAACTAACTCTGTAATGTCTGTGTCCTTTGTCATGTGTGGCCCTTCTAGTCTCTACTTGGTTAGCTTAGTGGGTCATCTAAGGATTGGACAGAGAGCTCCTTAATTACCTTGAACCAGTAAGTCTCTCAGCCTGGAGTTTAACTCCACCTAAGCCTTTACTTCCTCGTTCAGAGCCTCAAGACAGCCAGTAGGGAGAGCTCGGGACTTTTCAGGACTTTCCTGAGCATACACAGCACTGGGCGTGAGCAGGTCCCTATGCATAGGAATGGCCTTCTAGATTCCCAGGAATGTATCAGAGCCTTTCAAAGCCCCTCGTAGACAACTCATAGTGACAGAAAGCAGGTCAGTGGTTACCTGAGGCCAGGTAGGGTGGTTGCACAAGGAACTGTGGAGAGTGAGGGAAACATTCCATAGTTTCATTGTGAGGGAGGTTCCCTGGGTAGATACATTTGTCACATCACATTGAACTTTACACTTTAAACATATACAATTTGGGGTGGGGTTCTTTTTTGCTCAGACCTTACGGGGATGAATAACATATACAGTTTATGATATGTAAATTATACCTCAATAAAGTAGACTTTTTAAAAAAAGATGTAGTTTAGAAACAAACAAAAGCCTGCAGGAGACACCTAGCTCCTGATCCTCTAAAGTGTGCGGCCTGACTCGAGTCCTGCAGGCGGGGGAGGGAGGTAAGCGAAAGCACTCTGGTGTCTGAAGGGAAGCACTCATGCTGGGCGTGGGGAGCCAGGAAGGCCAGGCTTGGTTTAAGTCGCAAATGCAGATTTGTGTGTATGAAGTCTTTCATTTTAAACTGTTAGCACCTAATTCATAACTTTAAAATAACGCCATATAAGCCAAACAAAATGAGTCCACAGGCCGACGTGGCTCCCAGGACCCTGCAGTCTGCCCTGGACTCAGCCAGCAGCACCAGGAACTCATGCCACACAGAGTGGCTTCCATAGGGGGCTCTGGCACGCTGCTCCTGACCCTCCGTGAGGGCATGGGAACTAGTCCATTGCGGTGGGTCTGGGCCCAGCCAGTGAGATGGGGCCCTAAAGCCTCTCTTGGCAAAAAGCAGCTCTGCAGGAACAGACCAGACACCCCCTCAGATTCCGCATCTTGGGGCCCTGACTGCACCCCTGGGAATAAGACCTGGGCTACAGTCACATGAGCACCTGGAAAGCCAGGACAGCCCATGGGGGCCTCAGGAGAAGCCCATGTACTGCCAGTGACAATGAGCCCTGAGGAGTTCTGGCCCTGTGCTCTTGTCACTGCCCTTGGAATACGTGTAGCAGTTCTGCTGCCCTCATCCTCCCTGGGATTTGGCCCACTCATTCTGCTGGGTGTCTGACATGTCCTTTGTCCCCGGCTCAGTTTGGGGGAAGCCCGGTGTCCTGCGCTGTGGGGCTGGCCGTCCTGGATGTCTTAGAGAAGGAGCAGCTCCAGGCTCATGCCGCCCGTGTGGGCAGCTTTCTGATGGAGCTCCTATGGCAGCAAAAGGCCAAACATCCCATCATCGGGGACATCAGGTGAGGCTCTGGGGGCAGTAGTCACCACCTACCTGCCATGTATCATTTTCTTCTTTCACCTCTAGCAACCTGGAATGGTGGGAATTTTTATGTCCACTTTCCAGAGGAGGGACTGAAATGGGGAGGGGAAAGCCAGGACAGCACCTAAGCCCAGCCTCCTTCCTCTGTCCACACCAAGGACCCCTCCATTGCCCAGTTACTTCTTGAAACTGTTTTCACCACCCTCCAGGGGTTCCTCCTGCTCTCAGCCTCCCCAGGAGGCACAGGGCAGAGCCCTGGTGGGCTTTCCAAAGGAGGGCTCAGCCAAGGCCCAGCAGAGGGTGAGCAAGGACTATGGTCCCTCAGGCCTGGCCCCTAAGATATCACCTTGCCCTCCAGGGGTGTTGGGCTCTTCGTTGGTGTGGATCTGATCAAAGATGAGGCCACAAGGACACCAGCAATGGAAGAGGCTGACTACTTGGTATCCAGGTATTTTTTCTTGAAACGAGTAGGAGGCACCATAGGTGCCTCTTTGAAAGCCTGGACCTTGAGTGGGAAGGACCCTGCCCGCTGCCTGCCCATCTGTCCACCCTCTTCCCACACACGCTGAGCCACAGACTAGACTGAAGGAGGGCAGCACCTGGGCCTGGGAGCAGGGGTGGCTGGTCAGTGGTTGTGGCAGTTCTACATCCAGTTCCTGGCCACAAAGGCTTCCGGTGAGGTGCAGGCCGGCCCAGCCCTGGGCGGCGGCCTCTGCTCAGAGTGCCAGAGCTCGCAGGCGCTGAGACCTGGGCAGCCCCAACACCACCTTTCACAGGCTGGGGGCTGGAGAAGGGAAGCAGCTTCTTGGGAATCACACCAGGTAGCTGTGGCAGCACCAGACTCAGGTTTCCGTCCCCAGAGCCACCAGTTGGTGGAGGGTGTCTGGATGAATCAGCATCTCAGGACCTCCTTCTCCTTCTCATTTATTATTCTTGCTACCTACATTCCCCATGCCTACCCCTCCCCCACCATGGAAACCCCTTCCGGTGTTTGACATTGTGTCCTTATTCAAACTGTGAAATGTGCATTAACCTGTTTTTAATTCATATAAACCGTATTGATGTAAACCTTCCTCCGCACCATGTTTTTGAGACTGCCATCCTCAGTGGCCAGCTGGGCCCTGTCTTCTCTCTGCTGGTCAGCGACGTGCACCAGCTCATCCACCCCTCGCAGGAGCCTCAGGGATTCTGGACAGTGGGGTGGTGTGGAAGGAGCCAGGCCCCAGGCTAAGCCTCATCTCTTAGCTCACAGCACTCAGGCTTGTTGCTGCAGTTCAGTGAGGAAGTGGAACTCGGGGCAGGTGTTTTACCACAGTCACCCTGTTACGTGGCAAAGCCACACCCCAGGGCTGTGACTCCAAGGTTCAAGCCTTGTTCTTTCTGGCATGGCTGTGGTCAACGTTGTCAGTGCTGGAAAGACTGAAGACAATCCCCCACACCCCCAGCGCTGATAAACAAGTGAATAATGAAAAAAGAACAGGCGGCCAGGCGCGGTGGCTCAAGCCTGTAATCCTAGCATTCTGGGAGGCCGAGGCGGGAGGATTGTTTGAGCTCAGGAGTTCAAGACCAGCCTGAGCAAGAGCGAGACCCCCATCTCTACTAAAAATAGAAAGAAACTATCTGGATAACTAAAAATATATATAGGAAAAAAAAGTGAGCCGGTCATGTTGGCACATGCTTGTAGTCCCAGCTACTCGGGAGGCTGAGGCAGGAGGATCGCTTGAGCCCAGGAGTTTGAGGTTGCTGTGAGCGAGGCTGACGCCACAGCACTCTAGCCTGGGCAACAGAGTGAGACTCTGTCTCAAAAAAGAAAAAAAAAGAAAAAGGACAAGAGCAGGAGTCACCAAGACTGTATAGTCACTGCAGCCACCTCTCAGTGGCCAGAGTACCTTACTAGGTTAAAAATGTCACTGGAATACGAAAAATGATTCTTAGGTACAAATGATAACGTTAAAGGTAAAGCCATCTTCCTGAAAAGAACTAGAAATCAAAAATGAATAGTCCTCTATCTGGGATTGCAGATAACCTGTAGGGCAGGAGCGTGGAAGTTACTGAAGCCAGTGTGGCCTACATAGGGTTCATTACCCTATTGTTTGCAATGTGGACATTTTCCATATAAAAAGGAAACAATACACATCACATCAACCCTACCTAAAAATAGGAAATGCAAGGCCAGGCATGGTGGCTCACACCTATAATCCTAGCACTCTGGGAGGCCAAGAAGGGAGGATTGTTTGAGCTCAGGAGTTCGAGACCAGCCTGAGCAAGAGCGAGACCCCCATCTCTACTAAAAATAGAAATTATATAGACAGCTACAAATATATATATAGAAAAATAATTAGCGGGGCATGGTGGTGCATGCCTGTAGTCCCAGCTACTCTGGGAGGCTGAGGCAGGAGGATGGCTTGAGCCCAGGAGTTTGAGGTTACTGTAAGCTAGGCTGATGCCCCGGCACTCTAGCCTGGACAAGAGAGTGAGACTCTGCCTCAAAAAAAAAAAAAAAAAAAAAAGGAAATGCAGGTGATTCTTGTTGCAGTCTAGTGCAGCCCTGTGGCCATTCTTGGCTGCTTAAAGGGGCTCCAGGGATGTGTGAGGGGAGGCACCTCTTCTGGGGGGCAGCAGGCTCAGGGCTGGGTGCAGTGCACCCTAGGTGAGGCCACTGGTGCTAGGGTACAGCATGAGTAGCCGCAGCAGTATCCTGGCAGGAGCTGACCTGTGGAAGGCTGAGGGCAGTACGACTGGAGCCCCAGGGTAGAGGCCAAGGCCAGGCTGAGGGGAGTCCCTGAGGGCCATGTGAAGGGGTGTCCTGTCCTCATAGGCTGAAGGAGAACTACATTTTGCTGAGCACAGATGGCCCTGGAAGGAACGTCCTGAAGTTTAAGCCCCCGATGTGCTTCACCCTGGACGATGCACGACACGTGGTGGCAAAGCTGGATGCCATTCTGACTGGTGAGCTTGGAGTCCAAGGAGCAGCGGCCATGTCTCCAGAACCTCTCAGCATACCAGGGAGGGCGTGAGAGCCCAACAGCTGGGTCAGGGAGCATTAAGTGCAAGTAGACTGGGCCCTGCCTGGTCTGGGCCTTTTCTCTTGCTGAGCCCAGGTCAGTGGGAGCGGAGCCACCACCCCAGGCTGCCTAGGCAGGCAGCAGACAGCATGGGACCCAGGACAAAGGCAGCCCAAACCCCATTACTTGTGCTTATAGCCACTCAGGGATACAGGTGACAGAAGCTTCCCTCTATACTTGAAGTTTAGGGCCACCACCCTTGGTTACTGAGCAGCTGAAACAAGATTTGTACCAGCAAGAACTGACTGAATGCAAAATGAAATTCCTCCCCACATTCCTAATCACCTAGGATGGTCATGCTCAGCCCAGGGTCTCCTGTAAATTCACTTTTAAGGGAATCTCTTAATTACCAAACTGGACACGGCTGTGTAGTTTTACACAGAGCTCAGTGAGACCCCAATTAGGCAAAATTATATCACGCAGGGACCAGATTTCCTTCCCACCTCTAGGTACTTCACTGCCACCCACAGATGGGCTTAAAACCAGGGCTCTGGAGCCAGGGCAGGCCCAGTCCCTGCCAGACACCACTGGAGGTGGCGGGGTACAGAGGCTGGCCACACACCTGGCTAGGGTTCCTGGACAGGGCCTGTGAGTCCTGGGAGAAGGGAGGGCTGGCTCTGTGCACTTTTAGGAAATTGTGGGTAAGGATAGGGGTGGGACTGAAGGCATCATGTCTTTGGCAGAGAAAGGTGAGTTCTTTGTGGTCTTTTCTAGACATGGAAGAGAAGGTGAGAAGCTGTGAAACACTGAGGCTCCAGCTCTGAGCCAGCCCTGCTCGGTCAAGTGTCCCCCAGGTGAGTAGGCCTTGCCTCTTGCTCTGAGACCCAGAGCCAATTCCTTAACCATCAGCACCCTCAGCAAGCTCAACCTTGTTTTTCAAGATGTTCTTTTCTAGGCCAGGTGCGGTGGTTCACGCCTATAATCCTAGCACTCTGGGAGGCTGAGGCAGGCGGATAGTTTGAGCTCAGGAGTTCGAGGCCAGCCTGAGCAAGAGTGAGACCCCATCTCTACTAAAAATAGAAAGTAGTGGCCGGGCGCGGTGGCTCACGCCTGTAATCCTAGCACTCTGGGAGGCCGAGGTGGGTGGATCGTTTGAGCTCAGGAGTTCGAGACCAGCCTGAGCAAGAGCGAGACCCCATCTCTACTAAAAATAGAAAGAAATTATACGGACAGCTAAAAATATATATAGAAAAAAATTAGCCGGGCATGGTGGTGCATGCCTGTAGTCCCAGCTACTCGGGAGGCTGAGACAGGAGGATCGCTTGAGCTCAGGAGTTTGAGGTTGCTGTGAGCTAGGCTAATGCCACGGCACTCACTCTAGCCTGGGCAACAGAGTGAGACTCTGTCTCAAAAAAAAAAAAAAAAAAAAAAGATGTTTTTTTCTGATTGATGTCCCCGTCCCAAAAGCTAGCTGCAATAGCGGGAGGCTCAGCTACCCAGGCTGTTGTCTACTCATCCCACCAAAACACTGGGCTCGCATATGCTAACAGAAGCAGCTACTTCCTCATTCAGCTCCTCCTAGGGGTGAGAAAAACCAAAACTTGTGAGGTGGCCATGTCCACTTGGAGCCACCAGGCTTGGAGTGCTCAAATTCAGCCAGTTAATACCCCCTGGCATTGCCCTAGTCTGAGTTCACATTGTCCTGCTGAAAGAGACAGACAAATCCCAGTTATTGGTCGGTCCAGTCTGGTGTTCAGGCCTGAGGGAAGCATGCCTGCTGGGGATGGCAGCCCTCACCCCACCATCTTCACCCCCTAACAGCTGCCTTTTAGGAGGCATTGCCCTTCTTTAAAGGGGGCTTACGTCCTGGGCAGGGTGGTCACTGAAGGAAGCTAGCCGAGGATGTGGGGGGGGTGTGGTTGTGCTGTTAAGAGCTCATGGAGGATATGGACTCAGAACAGCAAGTGGTAGCTCAGAAAGGTCAGCGGCCAGGTCCTTCTATCCAAGCTGTACCCCCACAACCGTGCCTGCAGCGGCAGGAGCCTGCTGTGGGAGAAGGCCCCAGTCCCAGGACACCCGGCCCCCCCCACTCTGGGCAAGAGGTCTCACATAGCAGATCCCACACTCACCCAGGCTTGGGTTTTTTTTTAATTTTTATTTCAAAAGCTTGGATAGCTTCAATATCCAGGTCGTGGCAAAATCAGGACACGTGTAAAATACCTTACAATACATTAGATTCCCAAAAGGTACCAAAAAGTACAGTAAAATTAACACTTCCATTACAGGAAATGTATGACACAAATAATATAAAATTAAAAGGTGAAAAAAAGGTGACACTGCTTTCCTAAGATACAGTTTACTCTTTACAACCAGGGTCCACAGGTCCAGGCTGCAGAGCGGCAGCGGGAGGCAGACCCTCCAGTCTGATTCTGGGAAACCTGGTAATAAAATCAGCCCATAATGCCGCTCTGGCCTCTGAGACACCACACGCTGCCTAAAACAACTAGAGCTCTGGAAATAGTAAACAGGAGAGTGATTTCCAGGGGGCAAATTTTAAATAAGATGCACATGGGACAGGCCATAGAAAGTTTGCCAAGTTAAATTTGGTACATAATTGTGTTCACTCCATATCCAAACAAAGCATGTGCGGTCAGTCGGTCGCTCGCTCCTGCCGCCGCCTCAGTATGGCTTATAGTTATTCTGATGGCCACCACGTCGCTGGCTCTTGCCGTAGTTTGTACTACCCTGACCTAGGGGACAAAAACAACAGTAGCAGCTAGTACTTGCTCAGCATTCACCCTGTGCCAGGCGCTTGACATGCATCTTCGCAAGTCCTTAACTGCCCTGGTCTGGGCAGGGATTACCTTCCCCACCTTACCATGGCCCACAGCTAGAGCTCAAAACCAGGTAGCTCCAGTGGCGGAGCCAGGCCTGTCTGACTCCAAAGCCCCTGCTGCCAGTGGCTCCTGTACTGTCTGTCCTGCCTCCCCTGAGTGGATAAGCAGATGGGGCCTCCCTCTCTCCTACTTACTGTAGTCGTAGCCGGGGCCGTAGCCGTAATAGCCATAGGGCGAGTAGTCGTAGCCGCCATAGCTGGGCCCGTAGCCCTGCTGATAGCCGTAGCCCTGGTTCCAGTAGTTGCCGTAGCCCTGATTCCAACTCTGACTCTGACCTGTGGGGGGAGCAGGGCACAGGGGCCCATGGACCATTTAGCACAAGAAGGAGCTAGGATGGAGGAAATCCTGCCCTTTGGGTGGCGGGGTTACTATGGCAACTCAAGCAGAAACCAGGGCGCTGCTGTTCTGATGTAGAGGGGCCTGGGCCCGGCCCTGCATCTGAGAGACCCAAGCAGAGGATCAGAGGCCAGGATGCTAACTTCACTCGGGCAAACAAGGCAGCTCACTCACTTAAATCACCCTCTGGTCGACCCCACCCTCCCTGGCAGCTTGGCCTTTAAAAAGATGCAGTTCAGGCTTTGGAGTCAGAGGGGCCTGGGATGGAAGGAGGTAAGCGCCTAGCACAGCTCTGTCCCATCCTTCTGCCCACTGCCCACGGGTGTGCCAGACTCAGAGGATACCCATAGAGCCAAGACACCCTATCATGTCCCCTGCCCAGAATGCAATGCAAATGCTCTCTCTTGCCCTGGGCCCCCAAAGCCACATGAGTAAGAAAGACAGGGCTCTTCATTCCAAGGGACAGCAACAGCACAGCCTCAAGCACATAGCCTTGACCCAGGAAAACCATGCCTACTCCCTGCCTGCCCACCCCTGCTGCACAGCACGAGAGGGAGCCCCAAGACAGGCATGGGAGGCTCCATGCAGGCAGGGAAATGGGACCCATCTTCATCTAGGTTCCACTCACCTCCACCGCCACCACCACCGCCGCTGCCTCGGTTCCCCCGGTTGCGGTTTCCACGGCCCCCAGAGCCATACTGCTGTTGCTGATAGACCTCTTTGGGCTGAGCCACCTTGATTTCACACTAAAAGCCAAGAGGACAGTGGGTCAGGCCAGTGGAGCAAGCTCAGGACAGGGACTGTGCACAAAGACATACACTGCAACAGTCAGTAGATAAGGTCCATTTGCTCAAAAACAAACATGCTGGGGTAGGAGACCACATTTGGGCTAGAAGCTCTTGGAACCACAACTAAAACCAAAGGCCTTTCTGATGAGAACCTTTCCTGGGGATGGATGATCTCAACCCCAGGGGAGCTCCACGTCTGTCTGACAGAGGCACAACTGGCACCACCTTGGTCCTACTGGGCAAGAGGGTCAGACAAGACTGCTCAAATGAGGGGCCTCAGATAAGGTGGTTCTTACGTGTTTTTCTTTTTTTACAGAAACTCATCTCACCCAAATACTCTACTGAGAAGGTGACCCTGACCTCCATCTTACAGATAAAGCTCTGAGGCTCAGGGTGCCTGAGGGTACCCACACCCTCCTCCAGGCACTGGTTTGTTGTTGGGATAGGCCAGATGTCTACATCCCCCCGGGTCCCAAAGAGTCAATTTCCTTTTTGCCCAAAAATCTGCCCACTGAGGGTAGGGTGGGATTGGGGACTGAAGTGCTCCTGTTTAAATAAATCACAACACTGTGTTTTCAAGCAAAGTCCCCTAATACACACTCCCATTAAATGTAGCACATTTTATACATTGTATCTCCATATAAGCATGAGCCTTTAATTGGCAAATTACCCCTACCAAGTAATACAATCTGTTGTTTTCTATCCTACTGAATTAAAAACATGAATACAACCAACTAAATATACTTATTTCTAATACTACCAGCAGTTTCACTTAAATCCCGCCTTAGAGGCTCTTCCCATCCATTTCCCATTATTGCACACAAAGAAAAAGGCCTCTCTGTATCACTGTCCACTGGAGTAACAACTAATGCCTCACTTGACTGCCCCTAAATTGTTACATTTTAAGAGCCTGACCCTAATCCAGTCTTTCCAAACTCTCAATCTGGAGGGAGGGTTCCAGAGGCCCCACCCTACCTGTCCCATCTTATCTGGCTGCCAAGTCCTACACAGACACAGTTGCTTGCCACACCCTGCCACACCCTCAACTCTAACTGCCAACTTAAAACCTCAACTACCTTCTCCCTGGACCAGAGTCCGAGGAAAAGCTACACTTCTCACTGCACAACACTCCACTCATTTGAAAGCACAACTGGCCCTGGATTTAAGCTGGCCAGGATTCTGGAAGCTCTCTGGGAGGGATCTTGGCCTAAGGGTAACGTTGATTAAGCAGTGCCCAAGGGGATGGAAAGGGACAAAAATGTGGTTATGGAGCCCCTTCCCAACCCTGCCCCCTTCTCCAAAACAAACAAACAAACAAAATTTGGTTGTAGAAAGAAGTAGAAAAATCCTGGAGCAAAAAAAACCTTCACCATAGAGGGAGTTACAGAAGTTCTAGAATCTTCTGAGATCTTAGCTGGAGGCCTAATACACCCAGGACTCTAAGATCTAGAACACTGTCACCTCTAGCTGTAAATCAGGAACCAAAGAGGCCACTCAGCATGCTCTAGTGACAGAGGCCACCTTTCCTCTCCTGTCTCCCCTCACATCCTATATATTTACTGGCAGTCCTCCCATCCTGGGAGCTCTCTGAAGGACAACAACACTGTACAGGGCAGCATACGCTGCAGAGAAACAGTAAGTCTGGCTAACCTGGAGAACTCTCGCTCCAGGTGGCCCAACCCCTAACCCACACCTGCAAGGGCCAGCTCTCCAGCAGCAGGAGGCCAGGCACACAGAACTGGGCACCTTACCTTGCTTCCACTGATAGTATGGAACTTTTTTTCCAGAACCTTCTTCACAGGTTCTTCTTCTTTAAAGGTGATAAACACAAAACCTCGTCTCTTGTTCAACTTTGGATCCATTGGAAGCTCAATGGCCTCGATCTGCAAAAAGCATAGGCAAACCTCAGGACCACTACCCCCAACCCCAGGGCATACAGGAGAAAGACCCACTAAAGGCCAGAGAGGGTGAAAAAGCAGCCCTGCCCAGGGCTCCAGGTAGCCAAGGCTACCAAGGAACAGGAAGGCAGCTGGCAAGCCACACACTCACCTCCCCAAACTCTCCAAAGTACTCCCTGATCTTTTCCTCGGTAGCTTCAGGATTCAGACCCCCCACAAAGATTTTCTTTACAGGATCCTTCTTCATAGCCATGGCCTTTTTAGGATCAATGACACGGCCATCCAGTCTGTGCTCCTTCTGGTCTAGGACCTGTTGCAACAGGAGAGAGACGGGTTCTAACTCAGCAGCCCAGACAAGGCCCTTCTCTTTGAGCCATAAAGACAACAAAAGACACCAGGACAGACACACAAATGCATTTCATCCCCTCAAATTTCTACCCCAGCTTGACTTCCCAATACAGTTTTCTTCAAATCCCAAGTGTAGCTGGTTTACCTCAACATCTATAAATCAGTCCTCATCCCTGAAGCCTTTGCCCATGCTGTGTGCCCTTCTTCCTGCCAAAGCAGTCCCAGCTTAAGGCCCATCCATCTCCGAAACAAAGAGGAATTCGGAACCCAGGCTGAAGACAGCTGCTGGGGATGGAACCCTCACTCCACCCTGACTATGTGACCTCCTCTACTTAAACTTGACTGGGCCTTAGATTTTTGGTTTTCCTGTAAAATGGGGCTAAATGCCCATCTCATAGCAATCTTGGATTCTTTTCTCATCTTCACAATAACATATCTAATACAGTGCCCAGAAAAGGCATATAAAAAGGTAACAGATGACTATGACCTTCCTGAACCACCCCAGCCCATACTCTCACTCCCAACTTCATCTATATTTTTACCCCTCAAAAACAGGAGCTTAATTCCTAACCTGTCTGCTTTCCCCAAAGCACTCAACCACAAGCACAGCACACAAACTGGGTATACCGTTATAATTCCAATCGTCTCCACTAAGACTGCTGATGTGCAGTACCCAGCTTACCTTCTCCACACTGGCTGCATCTTTGAAGAGGATAAATCCAAACCCTCTTGACCGTCCAGTGTTGGGATCCATTTTTATTGTACAGTCAACGACCTCCCCAAATTTAGTAAAATAGTCTTTTAAATCTTTTTTGCTGGTATCCCAACTCAGGCCACCGACAAACATTTTCCTGAAATGGTAGGATGAGACACATGGCAACAAGTCTTATTATAAGCTGTGATTTCAGGGAGGAATAGCCCTGGCAAAGCTTTCGCTGAAAAGCTTACAAAGCCACTATCCTTGTAGACAACGTCTACAGCCACCCTTAGAGTCTACATCGTTGAAGGATGTTAAAGCTCGTAGCACTACCCTCCAAACTCAACTCAACGTGGCCCCTAACACAACTTAACAAGACTGTGAAGCCCCAGGCTGTGCGAGAGAAAGGAAGGACAACCTCGCCGGAAGGACAACCTCGCCAGGGACATGGGCCCTGACTGCTCACAACTGGAAATTCATGCCTGCCACAACCATGGATCAAAAGGCCAGCGTCTTCCCCGCCTCCCGAGAACTCATTTCAAGGAACTGGAGGTTTCCTGGGGCCGAGACCGCCCTGGGTTCAGACCATGACTCCGCCCCTCGACAGGAGGCGGGAGATCTGGGCCCGGACGCGCGCCAACTCCGCCCACGCGGCCCCGGCGCAGCCCCACACTCGCGGCGCCCCGGGTCCGAGCGCTCCACTTCTTCCGGGCCGCCCGTCCTTGCACCTACCCCGGCCGCAGCCGCGGCCCTGGCCCTGGCGGCGCGCTAGCGGCCCCAGGGCGGCGCCAAAGTCGACCTAACAAACTCCTGCAAACTCCAGAGCGAACGGCGGCGCGCGAGCTGGCCGGCCAGGCGCGGGGACCTGTCTGCCAGCCGCCCGCAGGCCCGGCCGGCCGCCGCCCCTCCCCCCGCCGCGTGGCGCCAACAAAAGGCGGCCCCGGAACAAAGGCGGCGCCCCCGTCCGCACCTACCCCGCGTCCTCCTCGTTTTTGCTGGCGTTGATCTGGTCACCCTCGGCGCCGTTCTGATTCCCGCTCCGGGGCGCCGCGGTCCCGCCTCCAGCCCCCGCGGCGGCCCGGGTGCCGGCCCCGGCCGGCGACTCGCCTTCGGCGGCGGCCTCGTGTCCGTTCTCAGTGGCGCCCGTCGTCTCCATGGGCTGCTCCTCACCCGCTTCCGACATACTAGGCCGAGGCGCGGCGGCTCCTGAAACGAGTGGACACACACGGCGACAGCGCGTCAGGCCGGCACGGCTCCCGCCGGCGCTCCCGCCCGCCGCCCGCCGCCCGCCGCCCGCCGCCCGCCGCTCACCTCGCCGCCGATGACGCCGCGCGGCCCGCTCGTCCCCGCTGGGGAAGGCTCCGCGGGCTCGGCCGCGCTCGAGTTCGCGCTGCTGGGGCCTCACCTCCGTCCGCTGACGGAGCCGCTCCGACCGCGCTCCCGCCTCCTTAGCCACCGCCGACCTTAAGCTCAGCCCTGGCCCGCGCGGTGCCGCCGCCTGACAATGCCGACTCGTGGCGCTCTTTATAATGCCGGGGGCCAGGGGCCACCTCGCAACAAAGCGCATGTTCATTGGCTTCGCCAGCCCGTCACTCAGCCCTGCGCCGCCGTCCCATTGGCCGAGATGGCGCGCGCACTCTAGATCCGGGCGGGCTTTGTCCTCATTTTAGAACCCGCGCGAGTGAGGGCCCTGCGAAGGGTTCCTGAGGCCAGGCGGGGCGATGTGTCCTGAGCGACCCGCAGCCCCAGCCCAGCTCTCTAAGGCAGCAGCCTCTCGCCCTGGTGCACGCCATCCCAGCATTGGCGGCCTCGGCCTCCCCATTTCCCAAAAGAGGAAACTAGAGCCGAGGAAAGTCTCTCAGCCCGAGGACCCCCGCTGGCAGTGGCAGAACCTAGGCTTCCAAGATGGGGGAGTGGGGTCCTCCAAGGTCCTCAGCACGGGTCTGAGTGATTGGAATGGAAGCCACCCTCCTCCTTAACCTTGGTGCCCTCGAAGACTCGTGCTCCTGCCCTTTTGATTGCCTCCCCCAGAAACCAGGGGAGGGGGGCCACCAAGTGTCTGGTGCCAACAGTGTTCCTCAATCTTAGGTCGCTCTGCACCACCTTGAAGATTAACGGCGCATTTAGACTTTCGTTTACTCAAAATTTTTCCTTTGAATTAATTCCTTTGTTTTTGTTGAAACTTATTTTTAGCCGAAATATACCACTCGTGTAATCATGAGGTTTTTGGAGAGTTTGGCAGGGAGGGTGGCTAGTTCTCTCTTACTAATCCACAAAAATACAAAACCCGTTTATAAAAAACAAACAAAGACTCCTTTATATTATCTCCTTGATCGCCAAACTTGAAAGGCCTGGGTAATCTCCTGATTCTTTTTGATGATATGGGTGGCAGCCCCCAAACGGATGAGGATTACAACTTACTACCAAATAGCAGCACAGAACACAAGTGGCTAACATTTCTCCCTGGATTCCTGCAGCCAGGCCCAGTGTGGCGGCCAGGCGTTCTATTTTCTCTTCTTGTGTCCTAACAACCCCATAGAAGGTGGTAACATCACCAATTTTAAATGAGAAAACTGAAGCCCAAATTGGTGGCCCAAGGCTAGACAGGGGACTCCACCTGGCCAGAGGAGTTGCCTTGAGGATGAAAAATGTTTCACGTTTTGAAAAAATATTTTCAGACTTTTTCGAAAAATCTGAAGATTTAGCCACACTGCACTACATTTCCCCCAGGGCAATAGTCAACTAGAACTGGAGTACCCATGCCCAGCAGAGCAAGTGCACTCTGGTTCACTCCAAGGCCCACGTAACCTCTGCACATTTTCAGGCCAGCCTCCATAACTAGAAGTCACGTATCTCCACACAACCATAGTCATGTCACTGAAATCTGGCGGTAGGGCTTTCTGGGAAGTCTCTAACAAACTGCCCACTCCCACCTCCACCCTAGCCCTCGCCAACCCTCAGAAAGGAGGGCCAGCAGGAGATGATGTGCACAGCTCCTTAAGTAGTGAAAATAATTCAGCTCAAAGTCAATTAGTATACATGCAGCTCCAGGACATTATTGAGGACGTAAATTCACTTAATCTTCCACATGGTTTCCTTTAGCACAACTCAGAAACACTTTCAATGATATATGAAGTCTAAGGATAACATTTGAACATTGCTTCCCAGTTTGCAATATGCATTCACCAGCACTGCTTTATTGGAGCTTCAAAATAGCTTTGTGCAGTTACCTATATTTTATACACAAGAACACTGGAAGCACACAGCTAAAATTGTGGCCACAGAGCCAGAATTTTCAACTTCACGTTGGGGATTGTTTCTAGGGCTCCTGGCTACTGTGGGACAAGACATCTGTGATCTTCTGAGTTCCTTGGTCTAAATTAGGTTTCCTATTGGATTAAATTATTCTGAGAAAATACTTTATAAACTATAAAGAACTGCACAGAGGTGGGGGGCAGTCTCAGCACAGAATGCCTTTATATTGCACCCAAGAGTGTTTTCTGCCAGAGGCAGGGCGCCAGGCTGCTTGGAAACAGTAGGAAGTCCCTTTGACACAAGGATCTTATTATTGGGTCCCAGTTACAGACCCTGAGTGGAGGGCATCTTCCATGACAGTGAGGTACTCAAGTCAGCAAGGAGCTCAGTTACTCCTGAAAACCCCTTAAGACGTCCACAGAGTACAGGACCCTAGCTTTGGGGATCAGGCCATCTAGCAATATATGCATAAAATGTGTATCATCTCTATCGGCTAGAAGAGGACATACACACAATGCATTTTGATAGTTTTTTTTAATCACATGAATTACATGAAATAATTTCTCTCTCTCTCTCTCTTTTTTCCTTTGAGCCTCCAAGATGGAAGTTGCACGAATTAACTACCACATTGTGCCTCTGCTGCGGCCACCTTCCACGCCAGCACTTCCCACACTCCACCAGACCAGCTCCAGCTCCCCTGCTTCAGGGCCAACTTTACTCTAGACTCTTACTCTGGCCAGAGAAATCTTTCTAAAATGCAAGTCAGATCTTGTCACGACCTCTGTGTGAGAGCCCTGGCTGACTTCCCAGTGCTCTGAGGATGAAGTCCTAGCCCTGACTTCAAGTGAGAGAGACAGTTGGGGCTTCCAGAAATCCATACCCACCCCCTGCCGGCCGCCCTTGCTGTGTGGTCTGTGAGTGGAAGGGTTACTTCTAGGGTTGGGCTGCTGAGACTGGGGGCCTCCCCCAGACCTCACTCCCCCTGGAGACTATGTGCTCTGCATGGCAGAGCTACCTTATGGAGAAGAAATGTTCAGCCCATGTCAGACTTGACACGAGCTAGAAGTGAACCTGTAGTGTGCCCAGTGCAGAGATTTAGAGGTTTTTTTTCTCTAACTGCAGCCTAGCCTAGCCTCACCAATCCCAGCATGAGCCACCATGCCTGGCTAATTTTTCTATTTTTGGTAGAGACAGGGTCTCACTCTTGCTCAGGCTGGTCTTGAACTCCTAAGCTCAAGTGATCCTCCTCCCTCACCCTCCCAGAGAGTTAGGATTACAGGCATGAGCCACAATGGCCAGCCAGTATTTTGATTGTTTAAAAAAAATTACTTGCCAACATTTATAAATTATGACATTTCTACAAAATGTTATGTTTCCAGATACCTTTGGAAAATTGTTAGATGAAGTCACACTGGGCAAAGTCTTATGTATCCACAATCAGCAGGAGCTGAGTCACACTGGCCCCCCCCCCCGCCCCCCCGCCAGCAGAGGAGACAGGTGCTATCCAGCTAACCCCAGCCTCCACCACGTTCCGATGTCCTCCCAGACCTCCTAAACTCGTTCTCATCGACTGGGAAGCATCTGAGATGTCAATCCCAAAGCAGACCTCCATGAAGTTCAGCTTCGTTGTCTTTAAAACAGGATGACAGCACCTGTCAGTAGTCTTTCAGGGATCGAGAGAACATGATGCCTGGTGTAAATGAGCTGCTGTTACCACTAAGGACAGTAATCACAACAGAAGCATCCAAGGGAAGATTCCTTTGTCTACTGAACTCCCCAACATATCTCAAATAGAATCTTCAAACCAGATGAGTAAGATCTGAAGAGACCCCACACCCTGCTTCAGGCTCAGAGGCAGCCTCTGCCCACCAGAGGCCAATCAGAAATGGCTAGAACATCATTCTGGAATCAGACCTCAATGGAATATGTGATTTGCAAACCAAACCCTAATCCTCCCAGTTTCCGTGGGAGCTCACAAGGCTGCATACAGTGGGCACAGCACGCACAGAGGCCCTGCCTGGCTTCATGCCACAATCCCCTGCATAGCTTTTAAAACTTCAGACTCCCAGGCCCCTAGGGCTGGACTCTCACTTTTATAAAGTATTCTGGGCACCAGGCACTGGGGCAGGGAGAGATTTTAGGACCCACTACTGCAGATGGGGGAGGGGGAGGGCCATGAAACTGGAAAATGGGCATCTCCCCTCTGAGAGGGAGTGGCACCTGTTTCTCTTTATGCATTAGCACTGCCACTAGGTCAATGACCTGGGGGACACTCTCTGAGCCTTAGTTTCTGATTCTGCAACAATTCCTCTATTCACTCATTCGCTCACTCAATTGAATTGCTGGGGCTTCGATTGCCAACAACATGCCCATGACCCCCAGGACAGACGTGTTTTCTGAACTCTAAACCCTCATGCACAACTATCCTCAACATCTCTGCTGAGTTGTCTCCAAGGCCCCTCAATCTCTGCATGTACAGAAGTGAATAGGTGATGTTCCCCCAAATCCAGACCCTCTGCTGTGGCTCTTGGCCACAGAGAGTGCCTCTCCCATCCAGCCACTCATGCCAGCCAGGAACACGGTGAGTCGGCCTTGACGCCCTGCCCTCCCTCACCTTTCCCATATCCAATCTGCCACCTAGGCCTGAAGTGCCTTAATTACTCTGTCACCTGCACTCAAGTTTGTGCACTACAGGAATATTAGTCAAGGTACACTACACTGTGGTACGAAACAGATCTCAACACGTAATTCCACAGCAACATGGAAGAGTGTTTCTTGCAGATTAACAGTCCTGGGTGGTGTTCAGGCCAGAGAAGCAGCTGTCCTCCACACGGTCTCCCAGGGACTCAAGCCTCCTCCCTCTTGTGGCTCCACCACCCTGTGGGCCTTGTCAGGTGCAAGTAGCTGGCAGAAGGGGATCTCGGGAGCCTGGAGCAGCGAGTGTAGGAATTGCTACGGTCCAGGCCCGAAAGCAGCACACATCGCTTCCACTCACAGCCTGCTAGCTAAGCTGTGTCCTCCAATGGCCTCATCTGACTACAAGGGACAGTGAGAAGTGAGACCAGCTGCTTGCCCAAGGAAAGCGAGGGCAGACTGGGTGCATGCTCCTCACCACAGTAGGCTTTCAGGACGTGTGTGCGGATGACAATTGAGGGAGATAGCTGAGGAAAGCTGTCACTGAGTCAGGTGGCCTTCAAGGACCTTCACAAGCACCTGTCCTGCATAACACATTGGCCACCCCTGTCCCGGAGCTGAGCCCACTTGCCGCATGATACCACATCAGGGAAGCACAGGGGGACTCAGAACCAAGCCAGGGAGGAAGCTGGGACAGGACAAGGTTCCCTGAGGAGGCGAGGCCTGGGCTGCGTCATGAAGACAGAGCAGGTTGTCAGACAGACAAGACCAACGGAGCACAGGCTCCAGGCCCGAGACAGCGTGGCCGGAGACCTGCAGGCTGCCCACAGGACAGACAGGAGCTGAGACCGGGCAGCTGGGCAGGGGTTTTATGTGCCACAACAAAGGGTTCAGACTTATCTTGCGGGAACCAGTGGATACTGCTCTGGCAGTGGCTCAAGGCAGGAGATGGGAAGGAGGTGTGAACTAAAATAAAATTTTGGCCGGGAGCGGTGGCTCACGCCTGTAATCCTAGCACTCTGGGAGGCCGAGGCGGGAGGATCGCTCGAGGTCAGGAGTTCGAGACCAGCCTGGGCAAAAGCTAGACCCCATCTCTACTAAAAATAGAAAGAAATGATCTGGCCAACTAAAAATATATATATAGAAAAAAATTAGCCGGGCATGGTGACACATGCCTGTAGTCCCAGCTACTCGGGAGGCTGAGGCAGTAGGATCGCTTAAGCCCAGGAGTTTGAGGTTGCTGTGAGCTAGGCTGGCGCCACGGCACTCACTCCAGCCTGGGCAACAAAGCAAGACTCTGTCTCAAAAAAATAAAATAAATGAATAAAATAAAATAAAAATTTAAGGCTTACCCCCCCACCCCCCACCGGCTGACTGAATGGACCCCCTAGTTGCCAAAGGAATATCCTAAAACTAAATTGCCTGCCAGGAGGAGGGAGGTCAGACAGGCCTCATCATGGCCCCCTCCCTTCTTGGGGATATCCCTTGTAACACATTAACAGGCCTAAGGCTATGCAAGACAAATCTATAGGTCCTCAATTTACACAACAAATCTATGTCCAGTGGCTCATCTCTGATAAACAGCAACTATGTTAAAACATTCCAAGCCTTTAGACAAAGCTTCATGTCTTTAACCAATTACAAGCCAAAGAATCTTTAAACCCACCTGTAACTTGCAAGGCCCCCCCCCCCCTTTTCGGGACAAACCAATGTGTGAGTCCCACGTATTGATTTATGACTTTACCGGTAACCCCTGTCTCCCTGAAATGTATAAAACCAAACTGTAACCCAGCCACAGCGAGTCCACTTGCTCTAGGCCTTTTGGGCGTGACTCCGGGTCATGATCCTCAAATGTGGCTCAGAATAAATCTCTTTAAAATTATTTTACAGAGTTTGGTTTCTTTTCCGTTGACAGAGGGGACAATGAGACATCAAGGAGGGTGAGTTGGCAGAATGTCGTGTCACACATTCTGTGTGTGGTTACGACCCTGATTCCATGCATGAGGCAGGACAGCAATGAGCCTAGAACATTGGACCAGAACCACCCAGTGAAGGGCCTTAAATGCCGGGCTGGCAGGGATGACAGTGGGAAACACTACCTCTCTCAAGGAGAAAGCCATGAGTCCCAGTGATGTCCCCTCACTTTCTCGATATGCCTGCCACAGGTGGCATGATCTATTTCATCCATTTCTTCTAGTCCATTAGTGCCTAGTGACTAGAAAAGGATCAAGGGATGATCCATTTCAAAGATCAAGTCCAAACCCCTCATTAACAGAGAAGAACCAAAGTTGGCCAAGTTTGTGCAGAGGCATCAGCTGCCAGCCTTCCTTGCCTCATCCTTCAGCTGCTCCAAGCACAGGCTTTTGGGTCTCATCAGACCCAAGAGAAAGAGACAGGTGGCACCTGAGGTTTTCATCTTCCCACCCAAGGGCCGAGTCTGAATGACCAGAGAGATATGGACACAGAAACTGCACCTTTCTCCTACCAGCCCAGAAACAGGAAGCCACAGGCAGGAACCTGCTCTCAGCACCACCCACCTCCCTCCTCCCTGCACAGCAGGGGGAAGGCGAGGCTGGCTGGGGTGTGAACAGCACGCACCAGGAGGAGCCACAGCTCCAGCTGCTCAAGGCCAGACTAGGTAGGGCTGCCTGGGCAGGGAAGAGCAGGTGGGGCATTGGGGGGGTTGTTTAGGACTGAGACACAGCCTCTAGTTAACGAGGAGTAACAGCCAGAAGCCTTCTTCTGCTGTGAAAAGAAAGGATCCTTGAATTCTTGGAGATTAACATTCTATTTCCACATTCTGCCAGTGAACTGGTCGAACCACTTCTCTAACTAGGAGGCAGGATCCAGGATTAGACTAGAAGACAAATCCATACTGTCTCCTGATCCAGGTGAGTGAGAGATGGAAACTCCTCAGGGCAGTTCCTCCCATTCATACTCACTCAGCAGCCAATTGCTCAGCAACCTCTTGCTTCTTGCCACCTGCCTGACTGCACAGCCTCTCAGGCTGCCCCCAAGACAGCTCAATCCTCCTGTTCCCCAAAGCCCACCACCCCTTCCAGCCCACCTCTGCAGAAGCCTCCTTGGCAGGAAGGCTCCTTGGCCAGTGTGTGCCTTCCCTCCCCCCCGCCCTCTCACCTCCCCTTAATGAAATCCCGCTGTCCCCAGATGGCCCCACACTCTACTCCTGAACCGCAGCCCCCACTCACATTTCCCAACACAAATTGGGGGGCTGATCTCTGGGCACTCCAGCCTCACTTCTAGAGCAGTACTGTACAACAGAGATATGATGCAAACCACAAGTGCAAACAAATGTATAATTAAAAAAAATTTTTTTTTTTTTTGAGACAGAGTCTCACTCTGTTGCCTGGACTAGAGTGCCGTGGTGTCAGCCTAGCTCACAGCAACCTCAAACTCCTGGGCTCAAGCGATCCTCCTGCCTCAGCCTCCATGCCCGGCTAATTTTTTCTATATGTTTTTAGTTGTCCAGCTGCTTTCTTTCTATTTTTAGTAGAGATGGGGTCTCGCTCTTGCTCAGGCTGGTCTCGAACTCCTGATCTTGAGCGATCTTCCCGCCTCAGCCTCCCAGAGTGCCAGGATTACAGGCATGAGCCACCACGCCTGGCTGACTCTCCGATCCTTTACAGGAAAAGTTTGCTCACCCCTGTTCTAGACCATTCACCTGCCCCCTTAACTCCAACACAGAAGCTCCAGGTTTGACTTTGAAATCAGGAGGCTCAGCTCTATCACGTCCCGACTCTGGGATTTAGAACAAGTCACTTACCCTATTTAAATCTCAATTTTCTGTCTGGAAGTGGGGCTGGCACACACATGGGTGTGAGGAGGGTGAAAACCCGGAGCAGGCCATCAGAGCTGCTCACTCATTCACTTATGCCCGGCGTCCCACGCACATCTCTGCTTCACACCTCTCCCCTTCCCCTGCAGCACCTGCCTCCCAAGCCTCCCCCACGCCATGCCCCCAGCATTCTTGGCAGTATCCACCTCCACTGCACCAACCAGAGCCTCCCAGTTGGTGACTTCCACACTACTCTGGCAGCTCAAACCTCCACCTGTCTGGAATAGCCTCCCACCTCCCTCACCAACTCCTTGTTCCCAAGATGACAGCACTTCCAGCAGCTGGTCTGGGCATGTGCGCTGCTCCCAGTCTGCTGGGTCTGCCAGGTGTGGACTGATGCCCTGGCCTGGTCCTGGGTCAGCCCTTTCCACACACAGGGTGCCCAACAAGTAGCTTCTGAATGGCCTGGTGAGGCCCTGGGCTGAATTTCCAGGACCATGCCCCACTCTGTCCCTGAGTGACAAAAACCACTTCAATTCCAGCATGTAATCCTGTCTGTCCTGTCTTTGCAGGTCCTCCTGGGGTCAAATCCCTGCCTAGCCCCTGCAGGCTTGCACCCTTCCAGACCCCCCTGCCTAGCCCCTGCTGGTTTGCACCCTTCCAGAACCCCCTGCCTACCCCTGCAGGCTTGCACCCATCCAGACCCCCCTGCCTACCCCTGCAGGCTTGCACCCTTCCAGACCCCCCTGCCTGGCCCCTGCAGGCTTGCACCCATCCAGACCCCCCTGCCTACCCCTGCAGGCTTGCACCCATCCAGACCCCCCTGCCTACCCCTGCAGGCTTGCACCCTCCCAGACCCCCCTGCCTGGCCCCTGCAGGCTTGCACCCTTCCAGACCCCCCTGCCTGGCCCCTACAGGCTTGCACCCTTCCAGACCCCCCTGCCTGGCCCCTGCAGGCTTGCACCCTCCCAGACCCTCCAGTCATCACCTCGGTTTGCAGCCAAGCTTTACCTGGCTACAGGCTTATGGTGCTAGGCTGGTTAGGTTCTAGTGCTGGGCCCACCTACTGTCCTTTGTCCTGCAAATAAACCTTTTCTCCTGGGGAAGTGTCCCTTCTAAAATGGACCCTCTTTTTGGCTGCCAGATCAGAACTACTTCCAGCAATGAAGAATGATGTCCAAGAACTGGTTTTCCACAAAGGCTTGTTCCCAGTTAATGTTCCTCCATTTTGCCAAAGAGGTGCAAACTGGCCTCCCCCTGGTCGGGCCAGTGGTGTAGAGCCCTGACCCAGGGTGGAGGCAGCTAGGATGCCACAGTCACCAGACTATCCTACATTCTAGCCATTGCTTATTGTTTTCTTCCCATTTTTTATTGAGACATAATTCACATATAAAATTCATGCACTTAAGGTGTACGATTCAACGGTTTAGCATATTCACGGAATTGGACAGCCACCACTGTGTAGGGTTAGAACATCTGCACCACATAAAAAGCAATCCTTTACCCAGCGGCAGTCATTCCCCACCTCTACCCTGCCCCTCCCCAACCTGAAGCAACCGTTAATCTATTTTGTCTCTGTAGATTTGCCTACTCTGGAAATTTTATATAAATAGGATCATGCAATATGTAGCCCTTTGTGACTGGCAAAAGTGTAATGTTTTCAAGGTTGGGTGGGGAACCTGCGGCCTCACAGCCACGTGTGGCCCTCCAGGTCCCCAAGTGAAGCCCCTCGACTGAATCCAAACTTCACAGAACAAGGATTTGTTCGGTGAAATTTGGATTTAGTCAAAAGGCCGCACTCAAGGATCGAGAAGGCAACATGTGGCCCCAGGGCTGCAGGCTCCCCAGCTCTTAGCGGATGAACCCTGGGCATGTTGGAGCACACCCAAGGGCTCCGTCTTTGGTCCTCTCTTAGACTTCATCCACATTCATTCCTTGGGTGATCTCATCCAGTTTCCTGGCAGGAAATACAACCTCCATACAATGATTCCCAGCTCTCTCTCTCCAGTCCTGCCCTTTTCCTGGAGCTCCACAAACGGAGCTTCTCCATTTCCTGAAAGCTCAAAAACCTTTAGGAATTTCCGGGGAGATAAGAGTGTCTTTTGTATGCTAATGATTGACTAATGGCTGACAGCCCCTAGGTAGCACTGGAAAGACCAAGGCCGGTTTGGAGGGTTGGGACTTTCATCCCCACCCCCAAACTCTAGGGAGGGGAGACGGGCTGCAGGGTAAGTTGATTATCCATGGCCAGTGTAATCAATCATGCCTGTGCAATGAAGCCTCCATAAAAACTGGAAAGAAGGAAATAAGGTGGGTGTGGTGGCTCACACCTGTAATTCCAGCACATTTGGAGACCAAGGGGCAAGAATCGCTCCAGGCCAGGAGTTCAAGACTGGCCTGGGGCAACAGAGTAAAACTGTTTCTTAAAATACTCATATATATATATATATATATATATATATGGAAAGCTCCTAAAACCAAAACCTAGAAATAGAAAGGTTACTCTTATTTATTTATTTATTTATTTTTTGAAACAGTCTCACTCTGCTGCCCGGGCTAGAGTGCTGTGGCATCAGCCTAGCTCACAGCAACCTCAAACTCCTGGGCTCAAGCGATCCTCCTGCCTCAGCCTCCCGAGTAGCTGGGACTACAGGCATGCGCCACCATGCTCAGCTAATTTTTTCTTTTTCTATATTTTTAGTTGTTCAGCTAATCTCTTTCTATTTTTAGTAGAGACGGGGTGTTGCTCTTGCTCAGGCTGGTCTTGAACTCCTGAGCTCAAAACAATCTGCCCGCCTCGGCCTCCCAGAGTGCTAGTGTGAGAAGCTAACAGCCTATTTCAGCTTCTGTAGCTATGGCTTGCTTGCTTGCTCAATGCTCAGCTTAGGTGAAGCCATGACTATCTCTTGATAAGGGGCTGGAAAATCCCGAGGCCCCGACCCCGGGGCATTATGGGTTGAAATAAGATGCAGACGAATGAAATAAGATGCAGAGGAAAAACGCCTAATCCAGAGCCTATCGGCTAGGGCCTGGAACAAGATAGAACCAATCAGGGCCAGGGTGAAATAAAATGCTGGGGGAAAATTTGGAAACACGCCAAGTATAACACCCTCCCCCCCCCCACACACACACACGCTGCACGGGGTCCCTGCCCGAGAATAGAGGCCACTGCGTTGGTACTCCAGGGCTCAGACCCTAGCTCGAGCTAGTCAATAAAACTCCTTCTGATGATTTTAGCCTCGGTGACTCTGTCTCTCTGTTCCGCGGTGTGGTGAATCCCAAATTTAACACTAGGATTACAGGCGTGAGCCACCGCGCCCGGCCTAGGCCTAGAAAGGTTATTCTAAGAGGACCTGGGAATACACTTAACAAGAAAGATGAAGAAAACATGAAATGCTGAGGAGCACACAAAAGATCTGAGCAAACAGAAAGATCTATTGCATTCCTGAATGGAAGACTCAACGTCCTGAACCAGAAGGCTATGTTGGAAACAGGTCTCATTGGTTTCTTCTGGTTAGAAAATGGGTAAACAGGGACAGAAGGGACACCATCATTGTCATCAAAATCAGAAGTCTGGGAAATATGGCCTGTTTTTATAAATAAAGTTTTATTGAAACACATCACCCTATTTGTTTACATGTTGTCTATGGCTGCTGTGAACTAAAATAAAATCTTTTTTTTGTTTTGTTTTTTTGAGACAGAGTCTCCCTCTATCGCCCAGGCTAGAGTGCCATGGCGTCAGCCTAGGTCACAGCAACCTCAAACTCCTGGGCTCAAGTGATCCTCCTGCCTCAGCCTCCTGAGTGGCTGGGACTACAGGCATGCACCACCACCCTGGCTAATTTTTTCTATTTTTAGTAGAGACGGGGTCTCACTTTTGCTAAGGCTGGTCTCAAACTCCTGACCTCAAGTGATCCTTGCACTTGCCACCTCTCACAAAAGTCAACTCCAACAAAGGATTCTTAAACTAAAGGTTCTTAAAATAATGGTGAAACGATGGTGGAATAACACTTAAAATAATGGTTTCTTCAAAGGCTCTGGTACCAAGTATTGGAAATACCAAGTTAGCTGGGCCTCAGCATAGCTTTGTCTGCAAAAACTATCTTAAGCTTAAGGATGTAGACACCAACCATGTTACAATTATGGTGAAAAGTACTATAAAAAATGGCAAATAATTCTTAACATAATGGTTATTTCAAAAGTTCTGCGATGTACTTCTTGGAAATATCCAGTTACCTAGGCCTAAACACAGATTACTCCAGTAGCCTCAGACTACCAGAGTGCTGGGATTACAGATGTGAACCACCATGTCTGGCACTAAAATAAAATCTTAAGCCCCCAGCTGACTGACTGGACCCCCTCTTGGCCAAGGGGACCCTAGAAATACCCTAAAGCTGAGTTACAGGCCAAGAGAAGGAAGGTCAGACTTGCCTCATCACGCCCTCTCCTTTCTAGGACATGTCCTTTGTAGCCCATAATAGGCCTGAGGCTTTGCAAGACAAAGCTTAAACCACACCTGCAGGCCATCAATTTATTTAACAGATCACTTGAGTCTGGGTACAAGGCCAGTGGCTTGTCTCTGATTAACAGCCTTCCTTTTCTTAAAAACAGTCCAAGCTTCATTTCTTTAACTAATTACAAATCAAAGAATCTTTAAACCCACCTATAACTTGTAAGCACCCCCTCTTCGAGATGTTCCACCTATTCAGGCCAGACCAATGTACGCCTCCCACATACTGATTTATGACTTTACATGTAACCCCTGTCTCCCTGAAATGTATAAAACCACCCTGTATTCTCCACTGCTATCTCTGGTGTAAAACCAAAAACAAACAAAAAAACCCCCACCCTGTAACCCAGCCACAGTGAGCCCACTTGCTCAAGGCTTCTTGGGTGTGGCTCTGGGCCATGGTCCTCAAACTTGGCTCAGAATAAACCCCTTTAAATTATTTTACAGGGTTTGGGTTCTTTTCTGTTGACAGTGCTTTCATGCTAGAGCAGGGCTGAATAGTTGCAACAGAGACCACATAGTCCACAGAACCTAAAATATTTAATGTCTTGCCCTTAACAGAAAACATCTGCTGACCCCTGACCTAAATGGAGTGGACTGACATGCAGGCCCTTCGCCTATCAAGCCCCAAACATCCTCAATCCAGGTCTCCCCGGGCCCCTCCACTCTAGCCTGGCTGGTCTCCTCTCTGTCCCTCATGAAGAAAGAGAATAACCAAGGCCTCCTCACATGCAGGCCGGGAAGGCGCAGACAGAAACGCCGCGGCACCAGGCTCCTCAGCAGGATGTGGGTCTGTGCACAGGAGCACAGGCTGGCACGGGGAGACCCACTGCTCCTTGCAGCTTCCCCCTCTGCACATCTCCCGCTGGAAGCCAGAGCGATGTAAAGGAATGGGGGCCTGGGTTCTCCCACCCCTGAGCGTGACTTGCTCCCTGGTCTGGACCAGCCCCATCATTCCCCCTGTAACAGGAGAAGAGGGAAAAATGGGCCCTAACGACCCTTCCAGTTATCACATTCTAGGGGTAGGACCATGACCTCCCTGTCCCCTCCAAAGGCAGAGCAGGAGGCCAGCTGTCAATTGAGCACAGTCATAAAATGGACACACAAACAGAACTACGAGGCAGAGCCGGCCACACGTGGCTGCTGGTAATTCCACGCTGCTCCACAAGGTGGGAGTACAGGCGAGGGAAAGGGGCCCCGGGGCCGGGGGAGTCCTGCACGGGAGCTCAGGCAGCGCCAATGCCACCTGCCTTCCCGGTCCATCACACTCAGGGAATCAACTCCAGGCAGGCGTAGCAGCGGAGGCAGGGGCCCTTCTGCAGCAACTCCCAGGTCACATCTCCAGCTACGACCACAGTGGCCAGCATCATGAAGCACCTACTGTACATGCACTTAGTCCTCCCAACCGCCTGGTGAGGCAGGGACCATTTTTGTCCCTTCCAAGTCCCCTTGCACCTCTTTTCTCTGCAGTCTGCCCTGCCCTGGCCCTCTACCTTCATTTTCCAGACAGCAAAATCGGGTGTATTCGTTTCCTATTGCTGCCGTGACAAATGCCCACTTAGGGGCTGAGAACAACACCCACTTACTATCTCACAGGTCTGGAGAGTGGAAGGCAGGATGGCATGGCTGGGTTCTCTGCTTGGGATTTTGCAAGGCTCAAAGTTTCACCTGCTGTGATCTCATCTGGTGCTTGGGACCCTCTTTCAAGCTCACTTCTGTTGCTGGCAGGATTCAGTTCCCTATGGCTGTAGGACTAGGCTCTGTGCCTCCTGCCCTCAGCTCCTGTGGCTGCTCTTTGGTCCTTGCACATGACCCCTCCATCCTCACAGCAGCAATTAAATCCTTCTTGTGCTTCAGATCTCCCTGGCTCCCCCTCTGCCACCAGCTAGAGACAGCTCTCTGCTCGCAGGGACTGCTGTGATTCCACTGGGCTGACCGAGACGATCCAGGACAGTCTCTTCATCTTAAAGTCCACTGTGCCAAATAACATGACACATTCACAGCAACCCCACAGGCTCCGGGGATTAGGGAGGCAGGCCACCTATGGGGGGCTATTTTAGAAATTCTGCTTACCCCGCCCTCCCTCCTCTTCCCACTGCCACACTCCACATCTCAAAGTCCTGTCACGTCCTGTGTGTTGCTCACACTGATTGCTTGAGCCTCGTGACCGCCACCCCAGACCAGACCAGACCACGCAGCCCGTCTCCTGGGCCTCCACAGCGGCTCTGCTGCTGGCACCCTTCTGCCCGCTCCCCGGGCGCACTGCCCACCCCTCTCCTGCCCCGCCACAGCCTAAATGATCTTCCCTAAACACAAAGCTAACCATGCTGCTCCCCAGCTGGAAATCCTGCAGGGGTTCCCCCATAGCCTCGGGAGACAAACAGAACCCCATAAGGTTCATTTGCGCAAATGTTTTCTGACCACTGACTCCCCACCAGGAACCGAGATCCCCCAAGACAGCCTCTGCCCTCCTGGAGCTGGTCGTCCCAGTGGGCCCTGCCCCCTGCCACCGCAGCCCTGCCCCAGTTCCCTCCTCACCTCCAGGTCTTCCTGTTAGGTAGATAGTGAGGGATTCCTGGTCTCCTAGGGACAAAAGTGGGTGCTGTTGCCCCCATCTTGGTCCTGCCCGACCCTAATCTCCTGACTGCCATACCTCGGGAGGAGGGGACACCCTGCAAATCGGCCAATGAATTTAGCACGCCAGCTGCAAAAGAAGGCAGAGGACTTTCTAACCCACATGCCAAGCAGCATGGGTACCATACAGTCCAGAAATTGACCTAGAATAACCTGCATGCGTAGGTAAGACTCAGTTCATGTGACTCCCAACTGTCCAATCAAAGTGGTTCCATGGTGACCTCTGAACCACAAGGGTTAAGTCCCAATCCAGGCACTGTAAAACAGGACACAGACCACAGCCAGGCCCTTTTTGCACCCTTCCTTTCACTCTCCCTTTGCTGAGACAATGGGTCCAGTCGTCATCTGTGGCGTATATATCATGCTCTGTAAACCTGTATCTTGCTCTTGTTCTCTAATCCTACCTTTCTCTCCTCAATAAACCTCATTTTAGAGCTTGCCTGACTTTGGCGTGTGTGGTCATTCTTCGGCCACGAGTGCGTCAAGAATTGACATTTTTCAGACTAAAACCTGACATTACCAGCAGCCTCCTCGTCTGCCCCCTCCCTGTCCAACAGATCTCCTAGGAAAAAGGTTTTCCCAGATCCCCTCCTGGCTTCCAACTCTGTGTTCCTACAGCTCCCAACGCTTTCCCATCATGGAGCACACCACCAGATTCCACATGGAACCCCTGGGGGCCAGGGCTTCCTCTCTTGCTCGCCACCGCTCTGTGCCATGCCTAGCATGGTGCTGGCCACGTAGCAGATGCTCGGGAAATTGTTTTTGAGTGAATGGAAAGTCCAATACAGGACAGTGCAGAATTCCTCACCAGCTCTGAGGAAACTGCTGGCAGCAGACTCCAGCCGCTCAGTGTTCCAGCCCATGGGGGCCCACACAGCACCCTCTCCCTGGCCTTGGCTGTAAACTGCAGCGAGGGCCCCAAGATGTTGCTGTCTGAGAATAAGCTATTTAAGGCATGGAGCTAACTCCACGGCACAAAGTCTGGCAGGAATGCCGTTGTTAATTCCAAGAGGCCTAGGAAAAAGGAAGACAGTTTCTGGCCATAAGAACAAAAATATGCTCAAGAATTCCATTCAGCAGTGGGAGGCGGTGTGGTGCTGTGGAGGCAGGCTTTGCACACGCACTTGCACACGCGCACGCGCACACACACTCCCGGCAAAACCCATCCAACCTCTACCAAAACAGCAAAGAAAATGGGAGGGAGAGTCTCCAACACAGGAAACATTTCCCTGATTTGGGACCATGGAAAGCCAATGGAAGAGGGCAACAGATGGGACGTGGGAGAGCCAGCCTGCCTGGGCCCCCAGGGACCGAGAGTCAGAACCGGAACAGCCACCCCACTTGGCATGTATGCCACCTCTTCCTCCTCAAGAAAGTCCCAGACAAAAAAGCCATCTGGGAAAAGCTCAGACTTTTGTTCAGTGGCCCAGAGTGAAGCCTGCCTTGACTGCAACTGGGGATCTGGGGCTGATAAAGGACTGAGTGGCTGCCCCTGGCCCCAACAAGAGCCTCCGGTTGACATCCCTCCCACAGCACACCCCCACACAGAGCGCCGCTCGCAACTGCCTTGGAGTCCCAGCTGTAAAATGTTTGCATTAGGTGGTCCCTAGGGTCTCTTTTATTTCTAAAAGTCCTCCTTTCTAATTTTATCCCTGCCAGAAATCAGAGCCACATGCTACTGCCCACTCCAGGTCACCTCACCAGCTGGGAAGGTGGAGGTAGAGTCCTGAGCCTTCCATGTACCTGGTGACACAAGCCCTTAGCCCCATCTCTCCTCAAACCCACCCATCGATTGCCCACAGGCTGTCTCCCCAGAGAGAGACGCTGGAGTCTTAATCCCTGCTACCTGTGATGTGACCTTATTTGGAAGTAGGATCTTTGCAGATGAAATCAAGTTAAGATGAGGTCATCAGGGTGGGCCCTGATCCAATGGACTGGTGTCCTTCTAAGAAGAGGCAAACACCTCGCCGCATGAAGACAGACACACACAGGAAGAACACCATGTGGTGAAGCAGGCAGGCACTGATGTGTCTACAAGCCAAAGCGCACAAGGAATTGCTGGCGACACCAGAAGTTGAGAAGGGCATGGGACACATTCTCCTCTAGCACCTTGAGAGACAGCAGGGTCCTGCCAACACCTTGATTTTGGACTTCTGTCCTTGAGAACTGTGAGACAATCCTTTTCTTTTGCTGTAAGCCACCCGGTTTCTGGCACTTGGCACAGCAGCCCCAGGAAACCAATACCTGCAGGCTGCTTGTTGAACAAATGAACACCTCTCTCCTCCCCGGCCCTCCAGCTACCATCCTGAGGGAAGCGGGGGCAGGCCCACCCTCAGGTTGGGGTAGAGCATGCAGGGAGCCCCTGCCCCCTTCTATCCTACCTGCCCCTGCTCTGTTCTGTATAGAGAGGGACCAGCGTGCCCATGTGTGGACACCTGCAGCCAACATCCATGCTCTGTGCTTGGCCACCCTTCAGATCTATGGGGACTGTTCTCCCTCTGAACAACAGATTGGCAGGGGTGAGGGGGGCAGACCCTGCTGGTAGACTCAGGGCCCACAGGGCAGGGATTTCCTGTGCCCTGAGCACAATGTGGGGAGGGATTCATGCTCAAGGTAAGAAGGAGCCCATGCAGAGCCTAGCCCAGGGGAAGCTGAGAGTGGCCTCTAAAGCTAAGGCCCAGGGCCTAAGGGTGGCATGGAAGGGACCCTCACACATCCAGCACAGGCCTAACAGCCTAGGGGCTTTCCTGGCAGGATCTTTAAATCCTCATCCCATTTTAAAGGTGGAAAAACGGAAGCACAGTAAACTTAAACTACTTGTCCAGGGTTAAAAAGCTGATAAACTGTTTTTTCACCAACCTGATGCTTTTTTTTTTTTTTTTTTTTAATTATTCAGTCTCCATAGAGATTGTCAAAAATTGCCAATGCCAACTATATTTCAAGTCATGATGGCAGGGTATTGGGAAAAGTTTTCAATTAGTAATAATCACACCTTGGATAAACCTCATTGGCTATGGTACCACCACTGCACAAAGCTCCAACTTTATGCTTTAAAAAATTTTTTAAAGTTTTTTTTTAAAGATGCGGATAAACTAAAAAAAAAAAAGAAAAGAAAAAAACGATGCTGATAAACGGTATCTGGGATTGAAATTCAGGTCTTTCTCATTCCCAGACCCTTCCTCTCTCTATGTATCATGCTTTTAAATCCTAGCCTTGGTTTAAATTGATAAACTGCCAATGCCCTGTTAGATAATAAAAATAATTTTTAAAAACAAACAAATGGGCTGGGTGCGGTAGCTCACGCCTGTAATCCTAGCACTCTGGGAGGCTGAGGCGGGTGGATTGTTTGAGCTCAGGAGTTCGAGACCAGCCTGAGCAAGAGCGAGACCCCATCTCTACTAAAAACAGAAAGAAATTATCTGGATAACTAAAAATATATATATATAAAAAATTGGCCGGACATGGTGGCACAAGCCTGTAGTCCCAGCTACTCGGGAGGCTGAGGCAGTAGGATTGCTTGAGCCCAGGAGTTTGAGGTTGCTGTGAGCTAGGCTGATGCCATGGCACTCTAGCCCGGGCAACAGAGCGGGGCCTCAAAAAAAAAAATTTTTTTTTTTTAAATTAGCCAGGTGTAGTATTGCGCACCTATAGTCCCAGTTACCTGAGAGGCCAATGCAGGAGGATAGCATGAACCCAGGAATTTCAGTGAGCAATGATCAGGCCACTACACTCTAGCCTGGGTGACAGGGTGAGACCCTATCTCAAAAAACAAAACAACAGAATACTACAGCCATCCAAGCAGTTTATGACTAGAGAAAGAACAGAGAAAATGGAAATACACCCAAATACATATTAGAATCTAGAACATAACAAAGACATTTTATTTTATTTTATTTATTTATTTTTTTGAGACAGGGTCTCACTCTGTTGCCTAGGCTAGAGTGCCAGGACATCAGCCAATCTCACAGCAACCTCAAACTCCTGGGCTCAAGCGATCCTCCTGCCTCAGCCTCCCGAGTAGCTGGGACTACAGGCATGTGCCACCATGCTTGGCTAATTTTTTTTTCTATATATTTTTTTAGTTATCCAGATAATTTCTTTCTATTTTTAGCAGAGACGGGGTCTCGCTCTTGCTCAGGGTGGTCTCAAACTCCTGACCTCGAGCAATACTCCCACCCCAGCCTCCCAGAGTGCTTAGGATTACAGACCTCAGCCACCAGGCCCGGCCAACAAAGACATTTTAAATGAGTGCAGGGAAAGAGGAAGAATTCAACAAATGGTGCCAAGACAATGGCTACTCACCTGGAAAAAAGTGAAGCTGGAACCCTGCCTTGCTCTTACGTATCAAATTAAACCTGATGGATCATTTTCATATTAACAGTGAAACAATAAAAGCAGAAGAAAATATAGGTAAATATTTATATCATCATGGGATAAAGACATTCTTTTTAAGCATGACACAAAACTTAATAGCCACAGGGGAAAAGGTTGATACATTTAACTACCTAAACACTGATTTTGATTTCACAGCCAAAAGACAAATAACAAAGTGTACAAAAAAATTTATGTATCTAGTTATGTTTGCCATACATATATATCAAGCAGAGAAAAAATTTCATTAAAGTGCAAAATGTTTTTCTAAAGCAATAAAAGACAACCTTATAAAAAATTCTACAAAAATTAGAACTGGTAGTTCATAGAAAGAGAAACACAAATGACCTACAAAAATATGAAACATTGATCAGACCCCCTCAGAATAAATTAAAATAAGACACTATCTCTACCTATTGGATTATTACCACCACCATTGCAAAAAAAAAAAAAAAAAAAGCCTGCTAAAACCCAGTCTGGGCAACTATTTGAGAGACACTATTAGAACAACTGTAAATTGCATCTCTTACACCTCTTTAGAGGACAATTTGACATTACTGCATACCTCAAATTATAAATGTTGGGGAACTTATTTCATGGATACACTCACAAAAGTACCAAAAACATTGCACAATATTTATCATAACCTTATTTTAACTAGCAAAAACACTAAAAACAAATGAAGGTCCAGCAATAGGTAGTGGATAAATAAATTATGGAAATCCATATAACATGATACTAGTGAGGCATTGAAAGAATGAGATTTATCTCTATGACTGGAAATAGAAAAAGTTACTGAGATATAGTGATAAGTGGAACGAAATTGCCGGAACAGTATATTACTGTATAATGTACTGTACTATTGTACAATAATTGTACAATGTGTATTATATTGTATAATGTATTATATAATGTATATTAAATTATTGTCATATAATATTGTATAATATAATGTATAATGTATATTGTATATTATTGTACATGTAATATATAATTATATTATTATATAATATATATTGTATATATATTACATATAATTAGATAACAGTACTTATCAGTACTATATAGTATGTAACTTATATTATTATGTAATATACATATATAATGTATACTTATATATTAAATATTTGCATATATACACAAAAAATTTAATAGTGGATACCTCTGAAGAGTCCAAACATGGGGATTAGGGGTTAGTGGGGAAGGACATTTAACTTTCCACTTTACACTCTTTTGTAGTATCTGAAAATTTTTTTTTTTGACAGTCTCACTCTGTAGCCTGGGCTAGAGTGCAGTGGTGTCATCACAGCTCACTATAACCACAAATTCTTGGGCTCAAGCAATCCTCCTGCCTCAGCCTCCCAAGTACCTGGGACTATAGGCGTGTGCCACCACATCCAGCTAATTTTTTCTATTTTTCTGTAGAGACGGGCTTTCCCTCTTGCTCAGGCTGGTCTCGAACTCCTGGCCTCAAGCAATCCTCCTGCCTTAGCCTCCCAGAGTGCTAGGATTACAGGCCTGAGCCACTGTGCCCGGCTATCTGAAATTTTTTAAACATTATTATCTTTATAATAATAAATCTTTTTTTTCCTGAACTGATAGACAATGTGGGCTACAATAATAAACCTTAAATTCCAAAGCCCAAATCTGGATCCTGATGAAACCCATCTTTATGAAGTCCCAAACTGACTTTTCCAAGATCTTAGCTTTATACGGTAAGGTGTGTTCCAAGTCACGTCTGAGGACATTTCCATCCTCCAGGACCCCACCTGGCCACTCTCTTTCCTCAGGCCATGCGAAGAATTGCTCTGTAAAAGGGCCTTAGCATCCATTTCCGAGGAGACACTATTAGTAAGAAAACCACACTGGGATATGAGTCTTCATCAGTCATCTTGACTAATACCCCACATAACTAGCCTACAAAACAATTAAAATTGATTTTAAATATATTTTAAAAATTGCATAAACTATATATATTTTTTGTCTCTTTTACTTGATTTCAACTCCTAGAGCAAGCATCTAGCTTGATAAATACAAAGTCAACTAAACCACTACACACCAATAGAATCCAAATCCAAAACACTGACAATACCAAATGTTGCTGAGGATGTGGATCCACAACTCTGGCTCATTGCTGGTGGGTATATAAAATTCGACAGCACTTTTTTTTTTTTGAGACACAGTCTCACTCTGTTGCCCAGGCTAGAGTGCCATGGCGTCAGCCTAGCTCACTGCAACCTCAAACTCCTGGGCTCAAGCAATCCTCCTGCCTCAGCCTCCAGAGTACCTGAGACTGCAGGCATGCGCCACCATGCCCAGCTAATTTTTTCTACGTATTTTTAGTTGTCCAGCTAATTTCTTTCTGTTGTTTTTTTTTTTTTTTTTGTACAGACACAGGTCTCGCTCTTGCTCAGGCTGGTCTCTAACTCCTGAGCTCAAAGGATCCACCCACCTAGGCCTCCCAGAGCCTCCCAGAGTGCTAGGATTACAGGGGTGAGCCACCACAACTGGCCCAGTGTTTCTTTTTGAAGTGTTAAAAATGTGCTAAAATGGATTGTGGTAATGGCTGCACAATTCAGGGAATATACTCAAAGCCATTTAATTGCACACTTTAAATGGATTAACTATATGGTATATAAATATCTCAATTTTTTTTTAATTTTAAAGAGATTTATTCTGAGCCAAATTTGAGGACAATGACCTGGAGCCACGCCCATGAAGCCTTCAGCAAGTGGACTCTATATCTCGATTTTTAAAAAATTCTCTCCAATTTTTTTAAAAGGTTGGACCTTAGCCCATCTAGGTCTAACTTTCTCACTTCATAGATGAAGCATGGAAACCCAGAGAGATTAAAATGACTTGCCCAGGCTGGGTGCGGTGACTCAGGCCTGTGATCCTACCACTCTGGGAGGCAGAGGCCCGAGGTTTCCTTGAGCTCAGGAGTTCAAGACCAGCCTGGACAACATAGCAAGATAGATTAAAAAAAAAAAAAAGCTGTAAGGAAAATAAAGGGTTATAGGACCCTGGTAGGAGGTCAAGGGGGACTGGAATTTTAGATAAAGTGATCAGGGGAACCCCTCTTATGGGAAACATTCGAGCGGATCCCTGTGGAAAGAGAGCGAGCCATGGGCTACTTGGAGAAAAGCAGTATAGACCGGAGAACTCAATGAGTGAGTGAGCTCCTTGTTTTGTGTCTTCCATAGCTCGCAGCAGGGTCCAGGAAAGAGAACAAAGTATGAAAAATATGCAAGAACTAAAGAAACTTTGCCAGTGTCAGACTTTACCTAAACCTTCAACACCTAGGGCATATCACCCAGAACCAGCCCAGGCCCCGGTCTGACCAGGGTCCTCAGTGCCCATCAGAGGGACGAGATTCTAAGGAGGTTTGGGATCACACTGAGCACAGACTTCGCCTTCTTCCACCCGGGTCGCAGACCCTGCCCTTTAGACGAGGTACCGCCCTACACCGCCACCGCCTCCTCCCCTCGCCCCCAGAGCCCCAGACGCCCCCTTAGACCCGCAGCGCCCGCGTCCCAGCTCCCTCCCGCACCGGGCTCCGCCCCACCACGCTCGCCCCTAGGACCACGGCCCTGACCCTCCCGGCGCTATAATTAAGGAGCTGAGCGTCGGCGATTGGCCTGAGTCGGAGGCCTCGTTTCCTAATTGGTCGTGGTGTGCGACAGTTTCTGACCGAGCGGATGACCCGGAAGTAGCTCCCGAAGCGGAGGCCGCGTGGATTCGCTTCCCGGGGGCTCGGTTTTAGCGTGCGCTGCAATGACCAAAATAAAGGCAGAACAGGACGGGCTGGAGGCTCAGGCGGAGGCGTGCTACGGGGAACGCACTTACCACGAGCTGCTGGTCAACCTGAACCCCATCGCGCAGCCCTTGGCTTCTCGCCGCCTCACGCGGAAGCTCTACAAGTGCATCAAGAAAGGTGCGGCGGGCTCCGGGATGGCCGGGGAGGCGGGAGGGTGGCAGGGCGAAGCCCCCGATTGACTCTTCTGTCGTCGCAGCCGTGAAGCAGAAGCAGATTCGGCGCGGGGTGAAGGAGGTTCAGAAATTTGTCAACAAAGGAGAGAAAGGGTAAGAACCCTCCTACCTCCGGATTTTGCATTTCACACTAAGGAAGGAATCTCTGGGTTTTTTTTTTTTTTTTTTTTTTGAGAGAGAGTCTCCCTTTGTTGCCGGGGC
This sequence comes from Eulemur rufifrons, assembly GCF_041146395.1. Lineage (NCBI taxonomy): Eukaryota > Metazoa > Chordata > Mammalia > Primates > Lemuridae > Eulemur > Eulemur rufifrons. Next base: position 191,173,794 of record NC_090989.1, on the reverse strand, counting down.
TAGAGTGAGTGCCGTGGCATCAGCTTAGCTCACAGCAACCTCAAACTCCTGGGCTCAAGCGATCCTCCTGCCTCAGCCTCCCGGGTAGCTGGGACTACAGGCATGCGCCACCATGCCCCGCTAATTTTTTCTATACATATTTTAGTTGGCCAGATAATTTCTTTCTATTTTTAGTAGAGACCATGTCTCGCTCTTGCTCAGGCTGGTCTTGAACTCCTGACTTCGAGCGATCCTCCTGCCTCGGCCTCCCAGAGTGCTAGGATTACAGGCGTGTGCCACTGCGCCCGGCCAGGAATCTCTGTTATTTAGTAGGTAAAAGTCAGGTTGACTCTGACCCAACCCTATATACAGAAGACAATCAAGGCCAGGCGTGGTGGCTCACGCCTGTAATCCTAGCACTCTGGGAGGCCGAGGCAGGAGGATCCTTTGAGCTCAGGAGTTTGAGACCATCCTGAGCAAGAGCAAGACCCCGTCTCTACTAAAAAAAAAAAAAAAAAAATAGAAAGAAATTAGCTGGACAACTAAAAACATGGAAAAAATTAGCCGGGCATGGTGGCACATGCCTGTAATCCCAGCTACTCGGGAGGCTGAGGCAGGAGGATCGCTTTAGCTCAGGAGTTTGAGGTTGCTGTGAGCTAGGCTGATGCCACAGCACTCTAGCTTGGGCAACAGAGTGAGACACTGTCTCAAAAAAAAAAAAAAAAAAAAAGGAGTGGGGGGAATCCTGCCAGAAGAGTGGGTGGGTCCTAGGACAGGAGAGAGGGCAGTGGTGGGCAGAGGAGCTGCCCTCTCTTGGAGCCTAAACCATGGCTAGTTTTTTTTTTTTTTTTCCTTGAGACAGAGTCTCACTCTATTGCCTGTGCTAGAGTGCTGTGGCATCAGCCTAGTTCACAGCAGCCTCAAACTCCTGGGCTTGAGCAATCCTCCTGCCTCAGCCTCCCAAGTAGCTGGGACTAGAGGCATGCACCACCATGCCCGGTTTTTCTATATATTTTTAGCTGTTCATATTTCTTTCTATTTTTAGTAGAGACGGGGTCTTGCTCTTGCTCAGGCTGGTCTCGAACTCCTGAGCTCAAACGATCCACCCGCCTCGGCCTCCCAGAGTGCTAGGATGACAGGCATGAGCCACCGCGCCCAGCCAAGTTTAGTTTTTGTACTCAGAGCCTTGAGAGGCCATTGAGGGTTAAAGCCAAGAAGTGACATAATTATGTTTAAAATTTTAAGATTTACCAATTGAGGATAGGATTGGACAGGCAAGAGTGATTTGGGAAAATTCAGATGGGAGGCCTCTGTAATATGAAGAGGTGATGGTGGAGATAGAATTAAAGTGGGTGGATTAAAGAGGATCAGATTTGGAGGATGAGGAGGTGTGCATGACTTCTGGCTTCTCACATGACTAGCCGAATGGACAGGGCCCATTGTGAGGTTGTGAACAGTGGAGGAGGACCACGTTTGTGTGTAAAGATCACAGGTTTGGTTTTAGGCTAGATTTGGAGGTGCCTTGGAGACAAACAACTCCCTGCCCCAGCAGAACTGGCAGACAGGAAGATGACTATATGGGTTTGGAGCTTGGAAGAGAGGACAAGGCTGGAGAGCAGATTTGGGAGCTGTCAGCACATATGCGGCACTTGACACCATGAGGATGAGCCAGGAAAAAGGTGCAGAGGGTGAAGGAAGCCCAGGATCAGCTGTGAGAGCACCAACAGTTTAAAAGCTACTCAGAGGAAGAGGAGCCTGTGGAAGGTAGCCTGGAGGCTAAAGGAGCCACTAGGAGTGAGGAAGCAGCACTTGGACAGGGCTCTTTGTGTCTTCAGGCTCTTGAGGCCTGCCCCAGAGCCCTGACACCTTGCCAGCCAGGAGCCCTAGGTGAGGCTTCTCTAGCAAGCTTGCACTGGTTCCTTGCCACTCCTGGGACAGAGCCCACACTTCTTACCCTGGCACTCAAAGCCCTTGGATGTGCCCCCGGCCAATCTCACCAGCTTTATTGTCTGCCCTCCTCCCTATCCTGGATTCCAGAGCCAGCCCCTCCAGGGGCTGCCTCACAGACATTCATAATCCAGCTTCCGGTTCAAGTGTCGGCTCCCAGTTGAAGTCTTTTTTTGACTCTCCCAGGAGAGCTAGGCTCTTCCTCCTTGGCATCTCTCCCATCCCTCATCTATCCCAGCACTATGCCACTTGTCACACTTGGTGGCATTTACATGTTGTCAAGACACAGAGATCACATCCCCAGAAGAATGCACTTCATCAAACATAATTTTGCATCCCCTTCAGAGGTTGGCAGACCCACATTAATAACTGGGGTCCTTGAGGGTAGGGGCATCTGATTCAAGGCCCGGCCCAGAGGTGGTACTTACAATTGGAAGGAAGGACAGTGCTAGGAATGACAGTGATGCATCTCATTTCAGGATCATGGTTTTGGCAGGAGACACATTGCCCATTGAGGTGTACTGCCATCTCCCAGTCATGTGTGAGGACCGGAATTTGCCCTATATCTACATTCCCTCTAAGACGGTAAGGCACACGTGGCCCCAACCTTGGTAGGCACTGGGGAGGGGTCTGGGCCGTGGTCTGCAGCAGCAGGCCAGGGGGAAAGAACACAAATGCCGGAGTTAAGACAGGCTCCACTACTTCCTAGTTGTGGGACTGTACAGAAGTTACATCTCTACAATTTGGCTTCCTTCTTGTAAAATGGGAATCCTCTCTGTGGACCTGAGAATGAAGTAGGAGCTGTATGTGAACATGCTTTGTAAACTAAGATGCTTCACTTGTGTTAGTCCTGTTAGGTGGTTTCATACTCCAGGGACCTGTAGCTGTCCTTACCTTTACATAGCAGGGGCCAGGCCTGGGTCACAGGGAGTGGGGGATGACAGGGACCTGGAGACCACAGGCCTCCTGCTGGCCTTTAGCCCTTTCACAGTGGCCATGTGGAAACATAGGCCCAATGTTGCTGTGCCATAGCTTGAAAGTTTGCTTGAATTTAAATGATAGCAACTAATTAAAAATGTTTTTAAATATAATGTGGACCCAAGAGAACATGGCTGTGGGCCAGATTAGGCTGCTGATGGGTCATCAGTTTGTGACTCCCTGGCACACAGCTTGTGCTGCATTTTTCTCCAAACAGCCCTTTTTTCCCCTTCTCCTCTGTAGGACTTGGGTGCAGCCGCAGGCTCCAAGCGCCCCACCTGCGTGATAATGGTCAAGCCCCACGAGGAGTATCAGGAGGCCTATGATGAGTGCCTGGAGGAAGTGCGGGCCCTGCCCCCACCCCTGTGAAGGACTTGGACAGCACCCTGGGCACCTGCTCTGGAAGCTGCTGGGCTGGCGGCAGGCCGACGGGCTGCCCTCCTGCCACCCACACCAGCGGCTTCTTCCCGGCTCCCCGAGGCACGTCTTCTTCCCAGGCAGCTCCTGCAGCTCTTTGATGAAGGTAACACCAGCAAGTCTTCTCCATCCGTGCTGTTTCCTGTTGTGCTTAAGTGAACCAGTTCCAAGAATGTAGAGCGGGGAAGTAAATGCTAAGTCTAAAATGAAGTGAGTCCATGGGTGTTTTTTTAAGCAGTGGCTGCTGGTGGGGCCAAGGAGTTGGCGGGCAGGAATGGTGGAAGCAGGCTTTCTCAACGGGAGAACCCAAAGGACTGTGAGCGTTCAGCGCTAATGCTCTGCTGCCCAGGGCCAAGCTCGGGCTCAAGCTGACAACCAATTCTGCTGCTCACCCCAGGGCTTTCAATTCCCCTTGGTGGGGTAGGAGGGGAGTGTGAGATAAGGCAGCAGGGCCCAGACCCACTTCATGGAAGCCTGTAGCCCTCAAGTCAGGGACACCTCCGTTCCTTTCTTTTCTTCCCCCAGGAGCCTTAAATGGCACTGTGAAGCTTATGGAAGCAGTTTAGTCACCCACGCAGTAAACTTTAAATAGGAATGTGAAGCTAAATATGAGCCCCCAGGCCATCTCTCTTGCCTAACGAAATGGCCCTGGCAACCCAATCCCTTCAAACATTTTACACTTGGGGTCCCTTCCTATCGTCAAAGGCCCCAGATGATACTTAGGACACATAGCAGCCAAGCTTCAAGTACCCTGGAATAAACTGGAAAGGGCTTGGGCTTGATCTGGTTTGTATTCCAAGCTCTCTCCTCTCCAAGCTGTGAGCCCTGTTACACAAGGCATTTCATCTTCCTAAATCCCTATACGGACTTCTACTGTGTGTATGTGAAAGTACTTTGCCCGGGGTCTGACATCCTCCAAGGTTTCCCCCTGAGCCAGAGGTGCAAGTTAGGTTTTTTTCTGCCTGGGTATTGTTGGCCAGCCACATTCTTACCTGTAGCCACTGCCAGGCCACGCCTGGTACCTGTGTGCAGATGTGTAGTAATGATTTGTCAGTGAGGCCAAAGGCTGGCCAGGAAAAGGGCAGTGAATATATTTGCTCAACATTATAAAACAATGGCATTCAGATCTAACTCTGACTATTTACAGTGGGAAATGGATACATACAGTTGGGGCTGTACAGAGGAGGAGGTGGGCCACAGCTGGACACCCTTGGGCTGAGGGGCAAGAATGGACAAGTGTTGGCATGGCAGTAAGAGACATGGCTGAGGGCAGGGATGGAAAGATGTCTGCTGCTGAAGGCCAAGTCCTTTGCTATGCTGTCAGTTCCTACTAAGTCAAGAGAAATATAAACAGGAAGAGACAGAGCAGGAGCACAGCATCTTCCTTTCCTTACAGCCAGGGAGCCAAGTGCCAGGTGTGGGCTGGTTCATCTCTGTCCTCAGGCTCTGCCAAAGGGCTGCTCTGGCTCTCCCACGGTAGCACTCCTCAGCTGGGTGCTCTGAAATAAACCAGAGTCCGCTGGAGCCACCCACCCTACTGAGGCAGACCAAGGCTCATGGGTGAAAAACCCCTTTTAACAAAGTTCCGGACAGGAATCAGAATATGATGCGTTTCCCATCTGCTGGGTTTTGCTCCATGGGACAGTAGGGACACTTCAGCCTGCAAAGGGAGGAGAACCAAGAACATCTCAGGGCTGGCAGCAGGAGAGCCCAGCCAAGTTGGAGCAGAGCATAGGGAACTTACTTTCCTCCATTAATGAGCTTGTTTAGTGCGTCTCTGGAGATAACATGGCCGCAGATGAGCTTGATGGGAGGGTTGGAATCCGACGTCTGCTGGCGGAGGATGGGGCAAGCAAACACCGAGTGGTACCAGCACTTCATGCCTAGTTCAATCTCAATCTAGGAGGCCAGCAAAGGGGTCAGTTCCACTTCGTGTCATGGCTGTCCTCCCCAATGCCTTTGGCCCACACTTCCCCGTCAGGCCTTACCGGTAACTCATCCTTGTGACTCCAGACCCCGGTGCACTGCCTCTGCTCAATCACAGCTTTGATGTTCATCAGCACGGGCAGTGCCACACAGCCAGAGGCAAAACTGCAAACAAACAACAGGGACTAGAGTGGCTCCCATCACAGCACAGGACTTGAGATAGGGTTCTAATGTGGCATAAAGTCAAATCAGTCCTCAAAAATCCCTCAGATTGTTCATAAGGTGCCACATGTGTATGTCCAACTCCAGAGGATCATTCTAATGTACTCCTAAATTGGAGAACTTATGGGAAAGACAAAGGGACGCTCCAGGGGCAGATAACTGCTCATCCAAACTACTGAAAAGTCCTTGGTGTGACTGGGAGACAGTAACCAGTTCTAAAGGGCTCCAGCCCACTTGCAGGATCTACCTTGCTCTGTTGTCAGAATATACCTCTATAACACTGGCTACCAACTACGACACTTCAAAACGGGGGAGGGCTGGGCGTGGTGGCTCATGTCTGTAATCCCAGCACTTTGGGAGGCTGAGGTGGGACCCTGAGTGAGACCCTGTTTCAAAAACAACAGGCCGGGCGCGGTGGCTCACGCCTGTCATCCCAGCACTCTGAGAGGCTGAGGCGGGTGGATTGTTTGAGCTCAGGCATTTGAGGCCAGCCTGAGCAAGAGCGAGACCCCGTCTCTACTAAAAATAGAAAGAAATTATATGGACAGCTAAAAATATATATAGAAAAATTAGCCGGGCATGGTGGCGCATGCCTGTAGTCCCAGCTACTTGGGAGGCTGAGGCAGGATTGCTTGAGCCCAGGAGTTTGAGGTTGCTGTGAGCTAGGCTGATGTCATGGCACTCTAACCCAGGCAACAGAGTGAGACTCTGTCTCAAAAAGAAAAAAAAGAAAAAAAAAAGACCAGCCTGAGCAAAAGCGAGACCCCATCTCTACTAAAAATAGAAAAAATTAGCCAGGCATGGTGGTGTACACCTGTAGTCCCAGCTACTTGGGAGGCTGAGGCAGGAGCATCGCTTGAGCCCAGGAGTTTGAGGTTGCTGTGAGCTAGGCTGACGCCACAGCACTCCAGCCCAGGCAAGAGTGCGAGACTCTGTCTCAATAAAAAAAAAAAAAAAAAAAAAAAGAAACAGGTACTTCTTCTTCCTCTCTCCAAGAATAGCTAACAAAGCCAGTTTAGGTCTGAAAGCACTGAGCGCTGTCCCTGGTAGGTGGTAGGGCCTTGGCAACATGATGTTCCCCTCTCGACCAACCCTCCCACTGTGCTGCCCACATGGGGCTGGGTTGTACCTGACACTGAGGGGGGACTCCACAGAAAGCCCCAGCAAGGAACATGCATCCCGGGTAAAGGTCTCACAGATCTCTGCCCAGTGGCTGTTGTCCAGGAGGTGGCAGTAGGGTGACTTCTCTAAGCCCAGCCGCAGGTACACCAGACTGCCCATCATCACCTGGATCTCTACAAGGCAACCGGGTGGCAGCTCAGGGGGTGCAGGGGCTCTGGGTCGATCCCTAAGGGGGGCAGCAGGACTGCAAAGCACAGTATTGTGAGCTCGACTGAGCCCCAGACTCCCAGAACCCTGGCCCCTGGCCCCTGGCCACATGGAACAGGGATTGAAATGCTCTCAGGCAAAACTGACTCTGTCTGAAATCCAGTAGGGAGGTAGAGTCTCCAGGCTGCTTCTGTAGGACAAGGATAGGCATTACCAACACAGAACTGGGTAGGAAGGTGAGTCTTTTTCTGTTTTCTTTGCATCCTTCCAACTGCATCAAGGAGCAAATGAGACAGGCTATTCTCACACACTAGCCAATCTCCCCTTCAGAGCAGATCCCCGGTTCAGAGCTTTTAGAAGGCAGCAGTATCTAGTTAAACCTTAAAAACACTGCTTGGTTTTCACATTTATTTTTAAATAAAGTTAGAACAAGAAAGAATATGGGTTACTACTTGTGAACATCTTCAGGGTGAGACTCAGATTACAGGTCTGGAAATCCTAGTGTGAAGGAAGAGGGCCAAGGAAGGATGCTACAGAGGAGGTGCCCAGGTGAGTCCTAAAACGAGCAGGGCTCTCCCAAGTGGAGGGAGGCATGTGCAAGGCAAAGCAGTGTGAGTGGGCATGGCTTGAGTGTGGTGTGGCACACAGCAGGCGCTGGGGACCCACAGTGGTCTGAGGTGGAGCTAAAAACATGGCCGAGGCCGGGCACAATGGCTCACACCTGGGAGGCCGAGGCGGGAGGATCGCTCGAGGTCAGGAGTTCGAGACCAGGCTGAGCAAGAGCAAGACCCCTGTCTCTACTAAAAATAGAAACGATTTGGACAGCTAAAAATATATATATAGAAAAAATTAGCCAGGCATGGTGGCACATGCCTGTAGTCCCAGCTACTCGGGAGGCTGAGGCAGGAGGATCGCTTGAGCCCAGGAGTCTGAGGTTGCTGTGAGCTGGGCTGATTGCCACGGCACTCTAGCCTGGGCAACAGAGCGAGACTCTGTCTAAAACAAACAAACACACACACACATATGGCCAAGATGAAAGAGGAAGAGCCTTGAGTTTGGTGGCACTTGGGACACAACGTGGGATCACAGAGGTTTTCAGGTTGGGGAGAGGCACCAGAGTAACAGCCCCACATGGGCAGAGGGACTGGCAACCTGACGTAACCTGCCACATCCAGACATCTGTCAGGCCAACCAGCACCAAGCCTGGCACCCTGGGCACTCACCCCGTTGGTGCAGCCGAGCAAAGGGCTGGAAGCGCCGGGCATAGCTGAGAGCCTCCAGCTGCTTCTCGGGGCCACCTGCTAGGAGGCGGATGAAATGCAGTCGGTGCAGCTTGAACTCCAGGGAGCTGTTGAGTTCCAGCAGGCGCTGCCTGTGGGAGACAGCCCATCTGCGAAGAAAAGGGCCAGTTAAGTGTGGAGCTTGTGGGGGCTACAGGAGTGCCCCCAAAGTCTGTATGAGGCCCTGGGGTCAAGGCTGGAGGCATGTCAAGTATGTCTGGGAGAACTGAAAGACCACAGACAAGCCCTGTGCACGGGGAGGGGAGAGCAGAGCAGTGCTGGCCCACCTAAGGGCCTGCTTACTCCAGTGCAGGCCCTAGGTCTTGTTCATGCAGAGCTTCCACGATTCGATTCAACTCGAGGAAAGGCTGCTTGAAATCCAGGTCCACGTTTAGTGTTGATTCCTGTAAGGAAAGAGAGAGATCTCACCACTAGAAGCCAGTGTTTCTAAAATTTTGTTATGAGCATAATGAGACCTCACCCGCTAAAGATAGGCTGGAGAGTGCCAGGCTTTGTGTGAGGAGCTGTGGTCTCCTGCCAGCCACTTGGCCCCTCTTACTCCCATCTCAGTTCCTAGAGTGCAGACTGCACACACCCCACCACAGAGCACTGGAGACAGTCCCCAGGCTCCACATTGAGTGGCACAGTGAGGAAACTATTCTTTTTTATACTCCTAATTACATTAGGGAAAGGCTCCTTCGCTTTTACCGCCAGTGTGTCTTCAATACCTAACAAGTGCCACTTTGTCTTTTCACTAATCGCCCTTTTTAGTAAAGGCATATAAAGCCTCAGCTCAGAACCCCGGCTGGCAACCACCTCTAACTAGAACTGAGTAACTTCACTTTTCATCATATATGTTTTTAGAGCTACCTTTTATTTATGGCAGGGGCACTGATTTCCTTTCTAAAATAAATTTATTTAAAGAATGGCAGGGACTTAGTATTAAAAAACTATCAGATAAAAAGCAGAGCAGGCAGGCCCTCCTGTGCCCTCCCTGCCTGGCCAGTACCTGGCACAGCTCCTCGGCAACGCTGAGCATGCCCTGCTGGTACAGGTGTTCCACAATGGCCATCTGCAGGGTCTGCTGCTGCCTCTCCCGAGAGTCCCACACCGCGTCTGAGACTACACCGCAAATCTCAGAGTCGAAGTTCTGGCAAGGAGGAGAGACAGGGCCCTATGACTCAGGAACTCTCACTTGCCCTCTTGCTGAGTCCTTGTACATACCACTCCAAGGTACTCCCACCCACAGGCTTGGGTTTGTCCACATGCTCACCCTATCAATGGCTTTGCCTACTCGGGACACGCTGCTGTGAATGTCCTTGTGGTCCGAAGCCAGTTTCTGCACGGTGTCTTTGATCTTCTGGCAGCACTGTGACATCACCACGGAGAGGGTGGCTGAGAGAGGGGTCCCCTGGAGGGCTGCAGAAACAGCGGAGTGAGTCAGACACAGAGGAGGCAGACCCAAGCACCTGCTTCGGCAGCAGACCCGTGTCTGCTTCCTCTGTTCTGAGGGACAGCCTGGCAGCCCAGGAGGCAGCCCTGAACTCTGGAGTAAAATACCTAGCTTCTACTCCAGGTCCTGCCACTTTTTAACTGCATGATGTGGAAATGGTCAAGTGGGACAAGCCATCTTGGAGCCTTCATTTCCTCATCTGTAAAACTGTAGGCTGCTATGAAATGAAGATGATTTGGCACTTACAGTGGTTAAGTATTTTAGCTCATGTACTATATCATACATAGAATTCTGTGTGTTTAATTGTCCAGTTACCATATGACCCAGCAACTCCACTCCTAGGTATATACCCAAGAGAAATGAAAACACATGTCCGCACAAAAACTTGTATGTGAATATTCATAGTAGCATTATTCCTAATAGACAAAAAGTGGAAACAACTCAAATGTCTATCAACTAATGGGTAAACAAAATGTGGTACATCCATACAATGGAATATTATTCCACCATATAAAGGAATGAAGTACTGATTCATTTATCATGGGTGAACCATATAAACGTGTTACGAAAGGAGCCAGACACAAAAGGCCACATATTGTATCACTGCATTTACGTGCAGTGTCCAGGATAAGCAGATCTATAGAGACAGAAGAGATTAGTGGTTGTCAGGGGATCGGAGAGAGAGGACTGAGAGATTGTCAATGGGTTGGGTTTCTTTTGTGGGTGATGGAAATGTTCTGAAATTAGGTAATGGTAATGATTCTTCCACTCTGTAAATATACTAAAAACCACTGAATTATACTTGAAAAGATTAAGCTTAATGGAATGTGAATTACAGCACAATTAAAAAAAAAGACATAGGAACCAGGGGTCCCCTCTGGTCAAATCTAAAGACTATAAACTAATAAACTATTGAATAAATTCTGATGTTCGTTAAAATCGGAAAAAAAAAAAAAAAACTATTGAATAAAATAGGAAATTGCGAACCTGCCTGGCTAGCCCAGCCAGTAGAACTCTTTTTTTTTTTTTTTTGAGACAGAGTCTCACTCTGTTGCCCAGAGTGCCGTGGCGTCAGCCTAGCTCACAGCAACCTCAAACTCCTGGGCTCAAGCAGTCCTCCTGCCTCAGCATCCCAAGTAGCTGGGACTACAGCCATGCGCCACCATGCCCGATTAATTTTTCTACATATGTTTAGTTGTCCAGCTAATTTCTTTCTTTTTTTTTTTTTTATAGGGACAGAGGTCTCGCTCTTACTCAGGCTGAGGAACTTCTGACCTCAAGCGATCCTCCTGCCTCAGCCTCCCAGGATGCTAGGATTACAGGTGTGAGCCACCATGCCTGGCCTCCCTAAATTAATTACTGTTGGGCTTTTTGAAATAGCTGAGACTGCCATTACCCCCCTTCAAGGAGGTCTAGAGAGGCATGTACCAACATCCTAACCACGCTCTTCTGGAACCCTCTCACCAAGTAGCCTTGGGTCTCCCATGTCTACAGGGAGGCTGGTATGGGGATCTTGTTGGGGGCACACCAACCTGCGCTGGCCAGCTCAGCCCGTAGCTGGCCTACGTAGTGCAGCAGCTCCTCCAGGCTCTGCTCACAGTGCTGCCCATAGGTCAGGAACTTCTGCAAGACCTTGTCCAGCTCTCTCTCTACACACGCACACTGCTCCATGGTGGTCGTAGCCTAGGGAGGGTCAGCTGGGTTAGGCCTCATCTGGGCCTGGGTGGCACAGTGGGGAGGGTACCTGGACCACAATCTCTGTCACCATTCCCATGTCATACACCAATGCTCAGAAATTCCCTGCTTAACCGAATATAGCTGTGCACAGCCTCCCAGCCAGGGTGCGCAGTGGAGGACGCAGGCTGGTATGAGGGCAGGGGTTTTCTGAATCATGGTAAGAAAACTACTGTCTTTAACACTTTTCATGCTGTTATCCTTGTTCATCTTCCTTTTTTTTTTGACAGAGTCTCACTCTGTTGCCCAAGCTAGAGTGCCGTGGCATCAGCCTAGCTCATAGCAACCTCAAACTCCTGGGCTCAAGCAATCCTCCTGCCTCAGCCTCCCAAATAGCTGGGACTACAGGCATGCACCACCATGCCCGGCTAATTTTTTCTATATATATTTGTAGCTGTCCATATAATTTCTTTCTAGTTTTAGTAGAGATGGGGTCTCGTTCTTGCTCAGGCTGGTCTCGAACTCCTGAGCTCAAACGATCCGCCCACCTCGGCCTCCCAGAGTGCTAGGATTTCAGGCGTGAGCCACCACACCCGGCCCATCTTCCTTTTTGATCAGAAGGGAGAGCAGGCCTTGCAGAGCCCACAGCAGGCAGTAGTGACTAGAAATCCATATACTATACATGGCCACAGTTGATGTATTTTCACATATTTATTACAGCTAGAGGAATTGCTTTTCCATGTACTACAGTGAAATATGCCGTGAAGGCAGCCCTTGAACGACTCATATTTGGAAACTCGGCTTAGGGAATAACTGCCAACCATGCTGACCTGACGGGCCTTTCCTACCACTCCAGCCTAGGCCTCCTGTAGTGCCCACCCATGGATGGCACCCTGTGTCTAGCCAGCCTGAAGCCTTGCTGTCTTACAGCTCCGTGCCCTGGGCTGCTCTTCATCTGCCCTCACCTCCCGGACTACTCCAGAAGCTGGCCCATCCCTTCCCAGGCAGCTCAGATATCATCCCTAGTCTGCTCCCACCTGGCTCCCTCTGCTCTCCCTTTGCACCCTCTGATGCCAGTTTTGATCACTGGGTAACGATCTGTCTGAGGGCCTTCCTTGCCCACCAGACTAGAACCTTTCTCGTTGTGACACAAACTTCCCTCCTCATTATACCATTGAAAGAAGGGGCATCGCTCCCCTCCATTCAGAACAGCCTTTGACACTGATCACATGGACAATCCTCAAAATGCTGGTGAGAGCTGATTTCCCTCCCCATCCTTCCATCCATGGGATTTGAAATGAGAGGGCTGTCACATGTCCTTCTAAAACATTCACATCTAAACATTCACATCTAGCCTGTTGTGCATTCTCTCAAAGAAAGGTGTGGAGTAACAACATAAAGAGAATCTTTAGGATGCGGGAATCTTACCAGGTAGAAAAAAAAAAAGAACCTTGTGTCCAAGGTGACCATCGGGATCCTCCCCACTTCACCACTCTCTTCCCCATTCCCACCAACACTGTCAGTCCTGGCCTCACCATCTTGGCCCACCTGTAGCCACTGTCCCCCTACCAGAGGGAGGGGGACGGGGAAATGGCACCCAGGGCCTTGAGATGTTTATGCCCTCTTTCCTTTGGCTGATGCAATCACACCAGAATCTGTAATTTAATCATGGAGCCCAGAAAATGTGCCACGCCCCATGCCCTGCCACGAACAAATACCCTGTAATTGGATATGACCCATTATGGGCAACATATAACAGGGACTTCTGTCTGAAATATTAGTATTATTGTTATGACTATTATTAATAGGTAACATTGCATAGGGACTTATGCACCAGGCACTGTTCTAATGACTTTGCATGCGTTAAACTCATTTACTTAATTCTCACAAAAACACTATGAGGTAGGTACAGTAATTGGACCCACTTTGCAGATCAGCATCTTGAAACTGTATTTAAAAAGGTGAGGAAGGAGATGGACAGGATTTTCATCCCAGCATTGTTTGTTGTGGTAAGGAGTTGGAAACACTCTAGGGGCCTCATCACTAGAGGAGTTATTCCATCAAGTGAGTAAATTGTGGGGGATGCATCTATAGAAACCTATGTAGTATTTAGAAACTATGTTCCAGATACATCCACAGCAATATCAATAAGATCCCAAAACATGGTACTGAGGAGGAAAAAAAGAAATAAAATGAAATCTAGGTGGAATACCATTTATGTAAATTGAAAAGATATGCATACAACCAAGGCAAATAAAAGATATACACCAAATACATCAGAGTGGTTTCCTACGGTGAGGAGAGAAGGGAGGAATGGAGATAAAAAGAAATACATAAATAAATACAAAGGAGAAAAAGGCCCTGTATGGACCAATTAAAGGTATCATGAACTGAGGAGTGTGATTAACTCAATACAGTATTTAAAGATAAAATAAATGAGCTGGGAAACAACTGCGGGCATTCCATCCAAAAAGCCCAGGAGGCTGATTGGGGCAAGCGACTGTGCCTGAACCACACTGGATCATCTTTACCAGGTGCAAGGATGTGTGAGTGTGTTTGTGTTTAACAAACTACATGATTAATACAAGTGGCAACGATTGGAATTTCATGTGCACTGGTCCTAAGCCTTCCTCCCCAAGGTCTCACACGTACAGAAATTATCCACCAGGGTGATTTCTCCAAAACACGCATCAGATCCTGTTACCTCTTTGCTCAACACTACCATGGACTGACATACAAGCCCTTTGTAATTATACATTCACTTCCTTTGCACAAGTTGTTCGTATTTCTAGAGTGCCCTCTGCACTTCTTTGCTTGGAGAACATAAGCTGTACTTTAATCCTCAGCTCCCCGGGAGGCCCTCAATGAAAACTTCTTGCTTCCTTTTCTGCTTCACAAACCTGTCAAGGGTGCCCATACCACACACATCTGAGTCCCTACTACTGCAGCACAGTAACTGTCTGTCTTTCCCACTGGTCTGTGAACTGCTCAAGGCCTGGAGTCTAGTCTCATCCTCTCTCTCCCCTCAGTGCCCGTCTGGGACTTGATCCAAGGTGCTGCTTCAGTATGCATTTGCTGGTTAAACAGAGCACCTATTTCCTAATCTTTGGCCTAGAGGGCTTCAGCTCAAATGGGGGTCGAAAGGGGTTGGCGATGGGAAGAGTCATGAGTGAAATATTAAAATCCCTCCCAAGCCGTGTATGGAGATTTTGTCCCCAGCCCTTAGCATCCTGAAACAAGAGGGCTCCTTGGGCAGGGACAAGGGAAGTTTGTGCAAATCATGGAAAACTCCCCTTTGCCTGACACAGAATTGGACAGCCTGCACTGACCCAATTCTTATACTTTTGCAGCCCTTCTCTGTCCCTTCTCCACCCTACATATCATTCCTCTGCTTAACACCAATAGATTTCCATTGTACTTAGAACAAACTCCATGCTCCTTTCTATGGTCTGCAGGCTCTATGTGAGCTAATCCCCAACTCTCTCTCCAACCTCATCTCCTACCACTCTCCCCCTCAATTGCCATACTCTGGTCACACCAGCCTTTTTTCTGTTCCTTGACTACATCCAGTTTACTTCTGTTTCAGGGCCTTTGCACTGGCTGTTCCCTTTATTCGGCTCTCAATGCAGATGTCATCTCTTCAGAGATGCCACAGTATCTGCTGCTGACCTCTGCCCCACCTTACACTGTTTTTTTTTTTTTTTTTTTTTTTTTTTTTTGAGACAGAGTCTCACTCTGTTGCCCAGGCTAGAGTGAGTGCCGTGGCGTCAGCCTAGCTCACAGCAACCTCAAACTCCTGAGCTCAAGCGATCCTCCTGTCTCAGCCTCCCGAGAAGCTAGGACTACAGGCATGCGCCACCATGCCCGGCTAATTTTTTCTATATATATTTTTAGCTGTCCATATAATTTCTTTCTATTTTTAGTAGAGGTGGGGTCTCGCTCTTGCTCAGGCTGGTCTCGAACTCCTGAGCTCAAACGATCCGCCCACCTCGGCCTCCCAGAGTGCTAGGATTACAGGCGTGAGCCACCGCGCCCGGCCACCCACCTTACACTGTTACCCTGTCATGTTGTCCTGTTCCTTTTCTTCATTATACACCTCTTTTTGAAGCTTCTAATCTTTCTTTCCTCTCCTTAACCAAAACCAGAGGGAGGAAAAAGTCCATCGTTTTCCCTGGACAGCAGCCCCTACTGGGAGTTTCATGTGCATTAACGTGCAAATGACTTACAAACTCCTACTCATCCTGCAAAAGACCCTTTCAAATATCCTGCCCAGCCCCCGGTCCGCAGCTGGTTACCTCCGACCCAGGCGGGTCGCACTAGGACAGGACGTCTGAGTTCGAGCGATTCCCCCAGCTGAAGCGACTTTTCGAGGGCTGGGCCCGGGTCCTGTGAGTCCCTGGGACTCCAGCTCTGGGCCCGGGGCGACGACTGAGGAGACAACAGCCCAAGAGCGGACTGGTACCGGGGCTTAGTCGGGCGGGGGTGGCCGCCGCGCCCCGCCCTCCGCCCGCGCCTCCCGGCCCAGAGTCCCCCCGCCTCACCCAGTCCCGCAGCCCCAGCCCCGACTTCCGGCGCCGCAGACATCGGAACCGGAAGCCGCGGCGGTTGCACGATGGATCCGGACTCGCCCACTCGCGGTTTCGCGGAGGGGTGGCCGTCCCTCGAGCCGGGGCGCGAGCCTTCTTCCTCCCCGCGTGACAAGAGTGGAGTCGCCCGCAGGAGCAGGGAGGCGGCGCCGCCACCTGGCCGTCTTCGGGCGCGCCTGGCTCCCAGCACCGCGGCTCCCGGCCCTGAAGCCTCGAATCCCGGCCGGTCCTGCTGCCCCGTCCCCGCCCGCTCGAGTAGAGACGGCGCGGAACGGCGCGGTGCATGTAAGGGGACTGATGGGCGCTTCCTGCGATGGCCGCACGGTGCTTCCTTGAAATACCAAGCGGCCACCCTTGCTGGTCCCTGCACCCGTACTTAACCTGCCCACTGGGTATTCTACCGGAGAATTCGATTATTGGCGGGGCAGGGCGCATGTAGCCCCTGCCCGCCGCCCTCTGTTGGTCGCTCTCCTTGGGGAGCAAGGAGGTGGGGTTAGGGGTTGCACGTCTGCCCTAAGGAGGAAAGATGAGGGCCAGAAAGGAGAGAGGCAGCGGTGACCCCAAACCGATGCCTGGACTCAGCGCCCAGCCCTTCTTCCGGCCTCAGACTAGGACTAGAAACAGCCCAACCACCTCCGGCTCCCTTTTCCGGACCGGTCTCATTCCAGGCCACTCTCCCCTGGAACCCTCCCCTTCTCCCCCGGCGCCCTTGCACAATCTTTTTTTGTTTTCTTTAGCACTTCACTTGCAATTATCTTGTATGTTCGTTTTGTTTATTTGTGGATTCTGTTTTCTGGCTTCTAACCCCGCCAACACCACTTTTAGGACAAAAACTCACTGCAGTATCCCCAACACCTCGTATTTGGAAACATGGAGGGTACTCGGAGATTCTCTAGGGAAGCCGGTATCTTCCACTTATAAACGAGAAAACCGCGTCTCAAAAACCTTATGAAATACGGCTGGGAAGAGGGCGGTCCACAGTGGGACCGTGAGCCCGCGGGGGCACCGGGAGCGTGGGTGGCCCAGGCCAGACGCGGAAGCCGCGGGGGCGGAGAGTTGAAGGAACTTCGCCTGGGGCCGAGGGGCTCAGGCCGCTTCCTAGCCCACGGGACCTCACACAGGCTTTGGCCAACGCCCCCGGCTTCCCCACTTCCTCTCCAGGATCCCAGGCCTGCCTCATAAGCCAAGCTAAGAGCTCGCACGTCAGGAGCCTTTTAACCTTTCTCCTTGTTTTCCCGAATACGTAGCTAACCTTGTGCCTCAGTATTGTTACTTTCGGAAATGTGCCAAGTTTTATTACATAGTTGATATTGTCAATCTTTCTTCATTGGGATTGTTTTTTGCTGGGGCCAGGGGAGAAGGGGAGGCGTAGAGGGTGGGGGAATTGCTTCAAAGCAGAGAAATTTAGCTGTTCTCCATTAGTTCAGTGATAATCTATTTAACTTTCTGCCAGTATAGGGGAGTTTTAAACGTTCCTTCTATTTTCTGAAGGTTCAATAATTTGTGTCTCTGGAATAAACTTGACAGTAGACAGATTAAAAGGAGAAAAGACTTACAAATTTATTACCAGGCATGTGCATGGGTCCCACACAATGAACCTCAAATAAGGGCCAGATGACTGCAGCTTAAAAAGCATTTAAGCTACGGAAAGAAACAAGGGCTGGGGCTTCTGGGGGAGGTAGAAACAGGTTCTGAGAGGTTGAGGGGAGGAAATGCACGGTGAACAAAGGCTGTGTTATGTAGATAAAGTCTCTCAGATGGCAGCCCTCCGAAGAATTGATAGTATCTCCGTTAGTCTTGTTAGTCGTCTTTCCCTCGAGTTAATCTTCCCCTTTTGAGATTATAGGCAGGCCTGGATACAACTGCACTCCTGCAGGAACCTCCCTTAGTCAGATAAAGGAAATTCAGAGGAAGCTCCTCTCCGTGCTTCAGGAGGGCAAAGGGGTGAAAGATGGTCAGAGACCTTGATTCTCCTTCAGAACACTCAGCATGCCAAAGTGTACGCTGTAGCGCATCCTTTTATGAGCCCCAACACTAACTTCGTAGGATTTGATTTTAAAACTGTAACTCAGTAAACATCCATTTTATTTTGACAGGGATGATTCAAAGTATGACCTATTTTTTTCCCTAAATTTTTGTCCTGTTATCCCAGCAGCTCTTGTTAAATAATCCTTCCTTATTCTCGTTTTGAGACCCCTTATTGTATAAGATCTTCCACAGAATAGAATATATTTCTGGTTCTTCATTCTTTCCATGGAGAGGTAATTTATTTTTACACCATTGTCAAATTGTTTTTCTTGCTACTTTGTAATACGTTCTAATATTACATATTAGAGCAAAGGGATTAAACACCACTTGCGAACAGGAAAAAACATCACAAGGTTTTTGAGAACGATCAGTGGTTGCCAGGGGCTGGGGAAGAAGGGTTGACTGTGGAGGGGCATGGGGGCTTGAGCTATTCTCTATCTTGATTGTAGGGTCATACAACTCTGCATTTGTGAAAATTCTAAAAACCGTACCCTAATATGGGTGAATCTTCCTGTATGTAAATTATACCTTAAAAATGGGACAAGAACAGGTACACCTATCACACTATATAAATCTTTAAAACAAACAAACAAAACCCCAAAAGTAAAAATAACAGTTCTTGCAGAGAGGAAAAGCCCTCCAGGGTCAAGCATTCCCCTGAAAATACAAGCTTCCCTGCCTCCCAAAGCCAATCTGGAAGGCTGAGCTAGAAGGCAGACCACCTCTGCGAGCTGCTGAGGCTGGGGGCAGCGGTGGGTAATGCAGCCATGGCCTGCCCTCCTCTGCAGAACCTGGGAGCACCAGGGCTCGGCCCAGGAGAGCTGCAGCTGCCCTCCCTGGCCAGGCCCAGGACCTGCTCAGACCCCAGTCTTCTTCTTCCACCTTCCAGGTGCCTCTGAAAGTCCCCTGCCTCCTCTCCCTGTTCTCTCCTTCCTTAGAAGTCTTTCGTTCAGGCCTGGATGGCCTACATAATTTCCAGGACCCAGAGCAAAATGCACATGTGAGGCCCTGTGTTTTAACAGTCTCAAAGAAGCTCAAGATGGGGATAGCAGAGCATCACACCAAGCTTAGGCTCCTTCTAAGCATAGAGCCCTGTGCGATAACACAGGTCACACACACACAAAGCTGGTCCTTGTTCTGGCCTTCCCCTTGGCTGCCTTAGGGACTCCTGTGCTGACAGTTCCAGGCTGTCTAGGAACTACCCTGTCTCTCTCACCCTCTTCCAGGCAAGACCCCTCCCTGGGACCTGCCCGACACTTCCTTGTGTCCAAGCCCAAGCCCATTTTGGGATGTCCTCATTCCACGCTGCTCCTGGGGAAATCCCTCCAATCTTTGTGAAAACCATCCTGGCCTTTCCCTCCCCACCCCTTGGAGCAAGTGAGCCAACCCTCCTGTGGCCCTCAACCTCACCTCTCATGACACACATCACTTTTGGTCTTATTGCGAGAAACACCACATTCATTTTCTTTTCTGAATCCAATATGGAGGCCTAAGCCCCAACTCACTAGGGTGGTGGGTTATCTGCTGGGGCCCAATGGCCTTGGCCACCCTGGCTTTCTCACCCGAGAACCACACCTGGCCCTGAGGAAGGCCCTCAGTACTTCTCTGTGGAATGAATGGCAATTGGCTCTGGAGCCCCCGGGCTTGGCACAGACCTGGCATGGAACAAGTGCCCAGGAATGGTGAACGAACATTCAGAGTTGGAGCCTCCCCCCTCAGCCCCCATCAAACGCATTCTAGACGGGGAGAGGGGTCTGGTCACGGTTGACTCCACATACCCACAGTGCCCTCTGGGGCTGCAGCCAGAGCAGGCTTGGGGATAAAAACAGAAGACACTGTGCCCTGCCCTGGCAACGCCCACTGCCCAACGGAGATGGACACAAACCAACATGACAGCAGCATGGAAAGTGCTGATGGAGAGAGGAGGCTCTGGGCACAGGGTTAGGGGGTGATTTCAGGGACGGCTTCCCTGAGGCGGCAAGACCTGAGCACCCTGAGGACTCTGCCTGGAGGACAAAAGCCCCAGAGGGCTAGCAGGGACTGCTGAGGCCAAAAGGGGGCACAACCATCAGTGACCCTGGAGGCCAGTGTCAGAAGCCTCAAGTGACAGGCACAGGGGCCCAGAGAGCTGCTGGAAGGTATGACACTATCTGAGCAGAGAACAGGAGGCACCAGAGGCAGGGAGCCCAGTGTGGAAAGGTCGCCACATTCCTGGACAGAACTGGCTGCCAGGGCCTAGTCTGCTGGGGAGGTGGCTGAATGGGAGGGCTGAGCCTGAGGGCAGGAGGGAGAGGCTGCCCTGAAGCAGTAGCCACTACAGTGACACCTGTGATCAGCTGGCCCCAGAGCTACCCAGCCTCAGAGCCACCCAGCCTGCTTGGGGACTCGAGAACTGGTTTGCCCAGCATGGATGAGCTAACAGGGATCCGGTTCCCTCTGAGACGCCCCAGGTCTGGCTCTCTCGTGCCCTCCCCCTACATCTGG
The DNA here is from genome assembly GCF_041146395.1 of Eulemur rufifrons. NCBI lineage: Eukaryota > Metazoa > Chordata > Mammalia > Primates > Lemuridae > Eulemur > Eulemur rufifrons. The sequence continues at coordinate 191,153,491 of NC_090989.1, read as the reverse complement.
GCCTGGCCTTGGTTTCTGGCACAGCTGCCAAGTTTTGGTGCCACCCACCCACTCCTTGATGGCTGTACTGGCCGGCACAGCTCCCTAATTGCTGGGTGGGGAACTGTTCTGCAAAGCTGCTGTACTGAGGTGGACCCCAGCCACTTGGGGGCACATGGGCACACAGCCTGACCTGCCCCTGGCTACGTGGAGGGTATGATCCAGGCTTCAGGCCAGCACCCAGCTCCGGGGGAGCCCTCTGGAGGAGCCACTGGCCCAGAGACCTGGGCTTAGAGGAGCCTGTGAAATGGGAATGGGTACCAAGGTCTGTGGGGGACTGACCTGCCAAACCTGGATGCTCCCCCTCCCCCTCCTCAGGCAGAGGAGAGTTCAGGTGTGGGCTGTGATGGCTGTCAGCTAGGCCCAAGGGTCTGTCTGGGTTATAGGCTCCACCCAGCCTGGCCAGGGCTAAGAAGGACTAGGGCTGGCAGGAAGGAATGGGGCAGAGGGAGGGGCCAGGAGCTGGTTTCCAGAGGCCAGTGCTCCAAACACACCCCCTAGGATAGACACACCCACCAGCCACAGGCACATCTCTACACACACCTGCCACTTACAGAGCCATCAACACACTATCCCCACAGCAGATAGCTCACACACCCTACTCTGCCCTAAAAAGGTAGGGCCCCCCTGCTCACAACTGGCCATCCACATCCCAGCACAGTGACTCCACTCCACAGCCAGGACCCACCTGCTGGGCCCGAGAAGCTGTCAGGCATGGCCCTGAAAGACAGGAGGACAGCCAAGGGGAGCGACCTGGGGTTCTCAGCAGGCAACTTCTCAGAGTTGCCCTGAGCTGTCCTATTACGGAAGGGACTGGACAGATGGCAGACGTCGTGTGCCAGCTCCCCTGGGGCACAAAGCACATCTAATTCAACTTGTGCCCCATGCCCACAAGGTCCCAGCACAGCACCTGGTAGACAGTAAGTGCTCAATGCACAGCAGCCGGTCCAATGATGCATCCATAAGGAAGGTGAGCTTCCCGTCAGAGGGAAGCTGCATGGCCACACAGGCCTGTGCTCCAGGCCACCAACCCAGGAAGGGAGCAAAGGCCTAGAGGGGAAGCTGGACCTCTGAGAGGCCAGGGTGGGTGTGGTTTTTAGAGAAGCCGGGACAAGCCTTAGCTAAGAACAGGGATCAGAAATGACTGACAGTCCTGGAGCCTGTTACAGGACAGGAGACAGGGTGCTTCCTTCTGGGAGAGTACTTTCCACAGTACAAATCAGTCATATTTTATCCCACAGTCCCACTGCCTATGGGGAAATGTTCCCATTCCTTGCTGTGGTAGACGCCCTTTACCAAGTGCCCACAGCTTCCCCACCTCTTCTCCTGCACCTTCCTAGGGCTCCCACCTCTATGGAGGGAGGTGCCCACAGCCAGACAGAAAGACAGAGGTGGGTTCTGGGAGGGGAGGGGAGGGCAGGGCCTTTGGATGCTCCAGCCCAGGCTGTCATAGGCTGGCCCCAACCCCAGCAGGGATGGAGGCACCTGGGGCCCAGACTTCCCACCAAGAGAACGTTTCACATTCTCAAAGTGGCTTGATTGACTTGCCCTTTTATTTTTCTGGAGCTTCCTGGTATTGTTCCTGCTGAAAAATCCACTGGTGCTGAAGAAAGGAATCTCAGCCCACACAGCAGCCGAGAACTGTGTGCCACTGGCGCAAGGAGTGTGACCCCTCCGCCCCAACACACAAGCCCAGCAGACGCCAGACAGGTGCGGGGAGCCATGGGATGAGCTGCAGCCCTGGTCAATGCCCAACCCCATCCACAGTCCTCTGGACTCAGGCCAGGGACAGGCTCAACCTATCCCCTGGGGACTCCTCGTGAAAAACATGGTTTCATTCTGAGGGAGGTCAATGTTCCCAGCCTAGACTCCTTCTGTGGAGATGGCCTTGGCCCAGGGCTGCAGCCTCCCTCCCTCATGCCTGCCCTTCTGCACTGCCAGGCTCCAGACTCCCCAGCCTCCTGCCCTGGGCCACACCCACTCCAGGGAGCAGGGCTGGGCCCTGCCTGGGTGCTCTTCCACCAGGAGGGTCTTGCCCTGGCTCCTGCTGCAGGCACCCTGCCCAGCCCATGGCCCCATTGGATCCCTCCTCTCCACGGGCCTCCCCCGCCCTGGGCTGGCCTCTGCAGATGCCGCCCTACACCAGCGTAAGGGAGGGCTGAGCCGGCATCTCAGGGCACCTTCTGACAGTGTTTCTGCTGTCAGCTTGCTCCGCTGGCCTCAGATCTTGGAGGACTCAAGCCGAGGACTCCAGGGCTTGGGGGGCTCCCTCATTGCCCGCAGTTCCTGCTCCAGTGCCTGGTTGCGGCGGTACATGTCCATGTAGCCCCCCTGGATCTCCCGCTGGTAGCGCAGCACACGTTCCTTCTCTTCCTGCCAAATCCGCCGCTCCTGCTCAAAGCGCAGTGCCTGTTCCTGGCCTCGGAGCCGCTCTTGCAGCAGCTCAGCTCGCAGCTGCTCAGCACCATCTCGGGCCTCACTGCTTCCTACCTCCCCCAGCAGCCCCCTGCTCTTACAGTCATCGGTCTCACAGCTGCCTGGGGCCTCCTCCCGAGGTGCCTGCTCCTGCAGGCTGCGCACAGCCTCCCGCAGCTGGGCCAGCTCTGTGTCCTGAGCCTGGGCTTGTGCCCGGCTGCCCCGAAGTTGCGTCTTCAGACTGAAGATCTCGGCCAGCTTCTGGGCCAGTTCCGCTTGGGCTTCTCGCAGCTGCTGCTTCAGGAGGCTAATCTCCGCTGTCTTCTGGCACACCTAGAGTGGGGACATGAGCAAACCAGGTGAGGCAAGCTGGTCATGGGGGCAGGCAGAGGATTGGGGCCATGGCAACGGGGATGGGATGGCTTCTGAGCCCCCGGTCATCTCTCACCTCCCATCGGGCTTCCTCCTCTGGTCGTGTGCTGGGGTCGGCCTCTGGGAAGGTGCCAGGGGGCCGAGGCTCGGGGGCCAGGCCCTGCTGAGCCCGCAGTTCCTTACGCAGGCGCCGCTGCTCCTGCTGGGCCATGAACAGCTGCAGCTGGAGGTTGCGCTCGCTGCGCTCAGCCTTCTGGGCTACCTCATGTAGCCGCTCCACATACAGGCGCTTCAGCTCAGACAGCCACAGCCGCTGGCGCTCCTCGAGCACCTGCCGAAGGGAAGATGTGCCCAATAGAGCCAGTGCAGCCATGCCTGGCATCCACATGTGGCCCACCCCATCTCCCACAGGGCCAGGGCTCAGCGCCCAGCCACACAGATATCCTAACCTGGATGCCCTCTAGAGGTGAAGTGTCCCCAACATATGTCCCTCCAAAAGAGCCTCTGTCCCTCCTTCCCATACAGCTCCCAGGCAAGGACCACCAGGGACATGACATCCTCTCTACGTGGGATGCAGGGGAAAGAAACAGAGACATCTCCCTCTTTTGTACTCTCTTGTGTCCAGAGCCATGTTTGTGAGCTAGCTGGGGCCCCTGTCTGGCCTGCACCTCAACGCCAAGGCACAGAACAAGACTCCAGGGCAGGGGCTTGCTTACCTGTGTGAAGGCGTTGGAGCCATCCTCAACACCAAGGCCCCTCTTCAGCTCCTCAGAGGTCTCGGGCAACACAGCCACCAGCTCCTCGGCGGTGGGGCAGGAGAACTCATAGGGTGGCGGTGGCTCGGGCAGGCAGCCCAGCACAGCCAGTGGCCCGGCCTCCTTGGGGCTTCTTGAGGCCCGGTCCAGGGAGCCGCCAAGACGGTTAATGTGGCCCAGAGAGGAGCTGAAGGGGCTGGGGCCAGTGCCAGGGCTGCGGCCAAAACTACCCCCACTGGAGGAGTCAGACAGACTGGGTTCGGGCTCGGGGCCGCCCTCGTCCAGGCTGAGGGCATGAAGCAGCTGCGCACGGGCCTGGCTGGCCCGGGGCCCTGGGCTAAGGGGCGGGTGGCAGGCCAGCGTGTGCAGGCTGCCATTGCTGCGCCACAGCTTCTGGCCCTTATGGGCCGCCAGGCTCTGCATGGACAGGACGCCTTTCCCATTGCCCGCTGCAGGCTTGAACACAGATGGGCGAATGCGGCACTGCCAGGAAGAGAGGGTAGGCATGAGGCCCTGGGGGATCCTCTCTGAGAACATGGGCATAGGCCACTAGGAAGCAACCCTTAGCAGGACTTTCACATCTCAGCCCACCCTGTCCCCACCCCACCCCCGCATCAGGGTCTCCAGGGAGGCCCACCTTCCCCATGCCACGTAAAGGGTGTAGGCAGAGGCACACCTTGTCAAAGCGACCCCGCTCAGGCAGAGAAGTCTTACTGAAGTCACCAGCCCAAGGATGTTCCCTGTAGTAGGTGGCATAATCAGCAGGCTCGTTCCGAGGGGCCCGCTTGGTGGTCTTGCCATCCTTCTTGGGGAGGTGTAGGTAGCTGAGGAGCTCACGCTGGCCCAAGCCCTTCCGGAGGAGCCCATCAGGCTGGCGGGAGCCCCGGGACCCGGCGAGTGCTGCCCGTAGCTCTTCAGAGGAAAAGTCCTGCCGTTCCAACAGGCTGCCCACGCTGCCCATGGCAATGTCAGCAGGGCTTGGAGCTGTGGCCATGAAGTTTCAACAGGGCACAGGCAGCTGCTTCTGGGAATTGGGAGGCTCCATTAGGGGCAGGTGGGCACTTGCTGCCCAACTCCCCTGATACCCAACAGCCAGGTGCTTGCTCTCCGTAGCTCCCACACCTGGCCCAGGAGAGGCAGATGTGGGCCCTGGAAAGAATCCCAGGACAGGATTCCTAGACGGCCAAGAGAAAACGGTGCAGGCTCCAAAGCCACCTGCCCCTCTATCACCCTGTTGGACTAAGTCTAAGGAAGAGCAACGGTTCTCCAGCTGGGGGCCTGTGTGTGATTTGGAGGTATGGGGGCGTCTCTGCAGCTACAGGACAAGGGCCACCCTCCTCCCAGGACTGGGTCAGCAAAGGGCTAGGGAGGCCAGACTCAGGCTGTCCAACCCTGACCTTGCCACTTTCCTGCTGGGTGCCCCTCATGTGTGGGGTGGGGATAACCCACTGAGCCTTTCCTCCTGCAAAGGGGCAGAGCTCTCTGAGGGAAACATCTGGCATGGGCCGGGTGGGGGATACAGGGGGAGGGACACAAACAGGAAGGGCCAAGGGGAGGAAGGATGGCACGAACAATGGCCACAGTTTCCGGAACAGGTGTTCTGTCTGGGAAATGGTGGGGGACAGAGGGAGGGGGTAGGTGGACCCCTGCCAGCCCTCACATACCCTGTTTCTCCAAAGCCCACCACCAGGCAAGGTGATCCCAAATCCTGACCCTGGCAGAGCCAACTGGTGTGTGACCTCGGCCAAGCCACTAACCTCAGTGAGCTCTGGCTTCCTCACGTGTACAATGGTGGTGACAGCACTTAGCACTCTGGGATGCTGGAAGCATGGATGAGATAATGTGACAAAGCACCCAGTCCGGGCCGCCCACTGCCAAGGGTCAGCACAGGCTGGCTGAAGCTGAGCTCAGTCAGACACACAAGCACCACCGAGCGACCAGGCTGATGGACCAGCTCCCACCTGTGCTGGGCCCGGTGCTTTGGAGGAGGGGGCTGGCACCTAGCCCCCATAGACCCCGTGCACAGCCCGGGGCCCAGCACATAGTAGGCGCTCAGAAAGGTGCTGCCGAGTGAAGGAATGCCACGTTCTCCACCTCCCACCCCTGAGCAGCTGCTGCCATTCTGGAACAGCACAGCAGACAGGCAGCAGCTGCGAGTCCCTACCGCCCACCCAACATGCTTCCGGGACACCCACTCCCACCCCAAACAATGGTCCTTAGGAGGCTCCATCTTCCTCCAACATTTCCAGGTTTTGTGTTTGTGGAAGACAAAGCTCTCCAGGAGGGGTGAAGTGGGGGCAGGCCATGGCCCTTAACCTTACGCTGGGCAAAAATAACCTTTTCACCCCCTCCCACCCCTGAGATGGGGCCAGTCTGAGTTTGTATGGCCCACTCCCCCAGCCCTGTGTGAACAGGCGTCGCACCGCACGGGCTCAGGGGACTCATCCAGGTCCCCGAGGATGCTGGGCCCCTATGGCCATGCAGCCCTGCACAGCAGTCTCAGAGTCCTGTGACATCATTGTTATTGTCCCTTTTTAAAGGTAAGGTCACAGAGCTGGTCAGGGCAAGGATGCCTGGGATCCCAGCACCACAGCTGCCCAATGTCTGGGGGGGGCCAGATGTCACCTCCCACAGTCTAAAGAATTGGCATTGAATCATCCCGCCTCTCCACCTGACACCTCCTCACCATGGCGAGCATACCCACAAGAAACACTGCTTGGTCCAGGAGCACACTGAGCTCTCCTCACTGCTTCTCGAGGAGGGGACTGGGCTTTAACATCTCTGAGATAGGAAAGAGTCTGCCTGCCCTGCCTTCCTCATTGTATTATCGAGACCATTGGAGACAATGAAGGCGAAAGGGCTTGTGAACCGTGAGCTCTGTGTGGCCACAGGGGTGGGGATGTCAGCAGCAGTGCCAAACACCACCTCAGCTTCTCCTGGGCAGATGCTCAGTTCCTGTCTCAGGGAGATATAACCAACAACCCATCTTCCCCACGAAGCATCTCAGATCTGGGGGAGAGTCCCTGAACTAGAGGTGGCTATAGGCCACGGCAGTGCATACCACCATACACACAACATAGTGTGTTACCTGTCAGTCTCACCCAGCAGCACCGAGACACGGTGGACAGTCATGTCCAATGGCAGACACAGTCATGCAGTCATGCACTAGGTCACCCACACAGCACTGAGCACCTCCCAGGACACAGGCATGACACAGGACCACCCCAGCATGAAGATCCAGAGGATACAGGCCCATGCATGCATCCGTGTGGGGAGTGTGGCACGGCTATCACAAACAGCTAGGGAGCCTGACGAAGGGGGAACAGTCAGCCCCTTCCCTTTCTTTCCTGAAGCACCCACTCCGCCCCCTCTGCCCCTCCCAGTAACTCCTCTGGCTGTATTGTCAGCTGGCCCAGCAGTGCCAAGGGCCCCCAGCTTTCAGGAGGCTCCTTCCTGCCCAGGTCAGTCTGGGGATAGTCCCTTTGTGTAAAGGGGTCCATCCCACCTCCACCCCCTCCCTGCAACACACACATTCCTTCCTTCCTGTTGCTTGGAAGCCCAGGGACTGCTCCATCAGGCCAGGGCAGCTGTGCAGGCTGGGCTGGAGAGGATTTGTCGGGGAGGAGGGAAGGAGGACCGCAAGTGCCTTGCGGCCTCACTGGTAGGTCAGTGCAAAAAGCTGAGGCTTCTTCCAAGTGCCTGGGCTTCCCTGCCCAGAGCGGAAAACCCTCCACACCACCCAGCTGGCTAGGTTTGGGCTGGGCCACTCCAGCCACATTCTTCACAGGTCCCAGCTGGCCCCAACAGGGTCCCTTCACTCCTGCTCTCCTCAACCCCCATCCCCGAGACTAGCAGCAGACTGAAAGCACAGGAGGAACATCTCTTGTGGACCAACGCTTGCATGCAGATGTGAGAACAGGCTGCCCTTGCCATGAAGCAAAGAAAGAGAGCACACGCAGAGGGCGTCCCAGTGCCTGTTAGTGTGCCATCCTCACAATGAACACAGGTGGTGAGTTTTGTCACCTCTTACTTCAGAAGAGGACACTGAGGCCCAAGAGGTGAAATAATGTGCCTAAGGTCATGTTCAGCTGCATGGGAGAAAGTACACAGGCTCTCCAGGTTTAGAAGTTCCCCCCTGACCCCACGTTGCATCTCCTCTGGGGTGGGACACCCCAGCCCCCACATGGGTAGGAGCCTTGGCCTGGCCCTAGGGGAGCGTCTCACCACCTGCTGGGGATCAGCTCAGAGGAGGGGTGTGTCTGCAGCTGCCCCAGAGGAATGGGACTGGAATGTCCCAGCTCCAGAAGAGGGGGCAAGGGGGCCCAGAGAGGGGCTGGGAGAGGCTGGCATACCCTACTCCCACAGCAACATTTGAGGAGGCAGAGTGGCTAACCCCTCGCAGGAGTGGTTCTTAGTATCGCTGTAGTCATTTGCAGTTGCACGGCACACTACAGTTTTTCTCAGCCTGCCTTTTCATTATCTCACTTCATCTCCACAAGAGCCCTGTGGGGACTAACAGGACAATTACCCTCACTCCATTTTACACACAGGAAAACTGAGGCCTAGAAAAAGGGAGTGAGTTATCCAAGATCCCACAGCAAGGAGCAATCTCAACTCCCTGGGCAAGGTCCTCCCTACTGCACCGGGCTGTCCCAGCCAGGGCTCACAGGTTCCCCTCCACAGGCACACACGCTGTGTACGAATGTCCGCCCAGCCCTTCACGCGCGTCTCTCAAGGGCATCTGCAACCAGGCTGGCTTGGACTGCAGTACCCTCGGCCGAGAATCCCTCCTGCCTGACCCCCAGGGCAGGAAGAGAGAGGAAGCACTGCAAGCCCCCATGCTAGCTCCAGCCCTAGAGACGGGCGGCGGGAGCAGGCTGGCCGCACGCATTCAGTCTCGCACATACACACCCACACACAACCAGTCGGTGGAGGAGCCCTGCTTGGGAGGGCGCTGGGAGGAGGCTAATCGCCTGGCCCAGGACGGCCGCCTGCCTCTGCTCCCAGGCCAATCTGTTCCTACGTGGCTGGGATGGGTGTGTGTGTGTGTGTGATGCCTGATTGAAGACAAGTCCCAGTCTCCTTTCTGGATACAACCAGGGCCCTGATTTCGGCCTGGCCCCTGGCCGGCCCTCACTTTGGCCAAAGGCTGTGGCCAGGACTGGAACGGGTGCTCCGACCGCCAAAACCTAAGACCGGTCCGCAGCTGCAGCCCGGACGGAGCAGGGGGTTAGGGGAGGAAAAGGGTAGAGGGAGGCGAGACAGGACAGGTGGGAGGTCTCATGGGGAAGGCGGAAGGGCAGACGAGATTGGCATCCCTATGGAATTGCTCTCTGTAGGCAAGAGTGGAGGCGAGGGCTCCCCAAAACTACGGGAGATCCTCGAGATACCTGGGGGGCGGGGGGAGCGGCTCCTTCTGGCCCCTCCCTGGGGCCAGCCGCGAGCGCTGAGCAGGGGGGCGGAGGCCGAGGTCAGACTCCGGCGCCAAGGACGCCTGCCTGCCCCACCCAGCGTGGTGCAGGGGTCCCGCGCGCTGCTCCAAGGAAAGCGCCTCTGCAGGGGTTGCGGACAGGAAGGTAACCTGCCGCCTGTCCCTCCAGCGGAGCGTCGGGGTCGGTCCCCGATCCGGCGCCTCGGTGCCTCAGTGTCCAGGAGTAGGGGCACCTGGGCGCACACCGCACCCTGCCACCCCCGCCCATTTCTCAGATCGAAGCGTGGGTCAGCGGGGGCTGCGGCTTGGCCGAGGATGCCGGAAAAGAGAGACCTCGGCGACCCGCCCCACACCCCAAGTCCAGCCCCCGATCCCCGACCCCGCTTGCGCCCCACTTACCATACTGCCGCCGCGCTAGCCGGCCCGCTGCGCCGCACCCTTCGCCCGCTGCAGTTCCCTCGCGCGGATTTGAACCCTCCTGCAACACGCCGGCTCCGGCCGAGACTGCGACCCAGGTCGGAGCGGCAGTGCGGCAGGCGCCGGGAAAACGCGGGCGGGCCGGCGGGCGGGCGCCGGAGCCGGATTGGCGAGGGAGGGACGCGCTCGGCGGCGCTCGCTCGCCTGCCCCAGAGGCGGAGGGAAAACCCGGCCTGACTCACCGGCGCGCGTCAAGCCCAGAGCCCGGCCCCGGCCCCCGGATGTGGGGGGCGGGGCCGGGGGGCACCCCGGCCCACCCGCAGGCCAACCTGATCTCCGCCCGGGCTCGGGGCGCGCAGCCGGGTCCCGACCCCTGCAGGCGCCGCGCGGCCCAGGCGCCCTGTGCGGGCGGCCGCGAGCCGGCGGGTCTGCAGCCCCGAACGCGGCGGACCCCCACGGGGCGCACAGCCCGCCGCCTCCGGCCTCGCCTGCCTCTGTTTCCAGGACCGAACAGCTCCCTGGCCTCGCCGCCTCCTCTCAGGTAAGCAGCACTTCCCCGTTTTGAGGCTGAGCCAAAGTAGTACTTCGAGAATGAAGAGATTTTACCCGATGTCTCTGGCTAGTTAGCAAGTGAATTGGGCGCTGAGGTGGTTTCTTGTTTGGTTTTTGCCGCCAGAGCCGTCCAGGGGCAGCAAATCGGGTGCCTTCAGGGACCAGAAAAAATAATGTAAATGAGTCAAACGGCCTGGGTGTAAGACAGTTGGAAGAGGTAGAAACAGACCAAAAGAGATGGACACCTAAAGGTATTCACGTTCAAAAAATTAAAACAGCGTTTCTTTCTCGAAAAGTTAAAACAAGGAGTTACCATGTGACCCACAACTCCATTCCTAGGTGTATACCCAAAAGGATTTAAAACAGGTACTCACACAGGCACGCCAATGTTTATAGCAGTGGTAGTCGGCAGTGAAACAGCCAAACGGTGCCGACAGCCCGGCCCAACGACAGACCAATGAATGGGTCAACAAAATGTGATCTGTCCACAAAGTAGAGTATTATTCAGCCATAAAAAGGATTGACATGTTGACACATACTGCAACGAGGCTGAACCTCCAAAACGTACGATAAATGGGAGCAACCAGACACAGTGGCCACATGTGGTATAATTCCACTTGTAGGAAGCAAATTCATAGGGACAGAAAGCAGGTTACTGCTGGAGGCTGTGGGCAGGGGGAAATGAGGAGTGATTGCTTAATGGACATGGGGTTTCCTTTTGGGATGAGGAAAATATTTTGGAACCAGGTAGAGATGGTGGTTGCACAACATTGTGAATGTACTAAATACCATTGAATTGTGTGCTTTAAAATGATTACTTTTATGTTATGCAAATTTCACCTCAGTTTAAAAAAAATCATGTCTCTTATGGACCAGGGGCTACCAATTTGCAACCCCTTGCCTTCTGTGCTATCCTTACCAATTTCCTAACAGCTGAAGTGCCAGACTTCAGAGGATGCGTTTAAGAAAACTCATTAATAGCTACCCTGGGTCTCAGCCCTGTAGGGGCCCTCAGTCTAGTAGGGATACTCACTGGGACAGTGTTTGACCATTTTGGAGACTTGAGGAAAGGCCCTGGGTGCTCTGTGGGGGAGCAGTTGCAGGGCTGGAGAAGGCAGCTCACGTCCAGGTGAAGACCCGCTTACTAGTGGGGCTGGAGCCCCGGGGGTGGCAAGGTCAGTGGGAGAGAAGGTGGCACATAAGACAAAACCATTTCAAGGGAAGTGGGCCCTGGGGGCCTCTGAGGTGTTAAGAGAGGGGCGCTTGAGCACCCGGCGGGGCTTGGAGGACTGTGAGGTGGTGGAGGCTGGGTGGTGGAGGCTGGGTGGCTGAGTTATTGGCGTCTCATGAAAGAAATGAGGGCAAGGCCAGGCGTGGTGGCTCACGCCTGTAATCCTAGCACTCTGGGAGGCCGAGGCGGGAGGATGGCTCGAGGTCAAGAGTTCAAGACCAGCCTGAGCAAGAGCGAGATCCCGTCTCTACTACAAATAGAAAGAAATGATCTGGACAGCTAAAAGTATATAAATATAAAAAAAATTAGCCAGGCATGGTGGCACATGCCTGTAGTCCCAGCTACTCGGGAGGCTGAGGCAGAAGGATCGCTTAAGCCCAGGAGTTTGAGGTTGCTGTGAGCTAGGCTGACGCCATGGCACTCTAGCCCAGGCAACAAAGCCAGACTCTGTCTCAAAAAAAAAAAAAAAAGAAAGAAAGAAAGAAAAGAAGAGAAATGAGGCCAAGGAGGGCAAGGGCAGCAGGGAGAGAAGAGATGGGGAAGTTCATGGGACGGTTTGTAAGAAGAAACTACTTGTAAGAATTGACTTGCAAGAAATTGCAGGAGATAAAGGAGGGAGTCATAGATGAGTTCTGATGCAAACTCAGATTCAGGAGCCACAAGCCCTGCTCATTCCTCCTCCTGGGGGGGTTGCTGTGACTAAATGGAACACCAAGAAGGTGGCTGAGCACCCAGGTAGGAGGCTGGGGTACGGTGCTCAGGGGTCTCAGGCAGGGTGAAGAACAGCCTGACCCCGTCCTTGTGATGATACTGTGAAATATACATTTGGTCCTCATCCCAGTTTCCTGGCACACAACTCCTTAAATCCTTATAATTTCCACAGTGCTGTCTTTTGTATGCTAATGAGTTGATTGATTGGTGGCTGGCAGCCACCTAGGCAGCTTCAGGATTGGGGCTGGTCACCCAAAAGACCAAGGCAGGTTTAGGATGTTGGGACTTCCAGCCCCACCCCCAACCTCAAGGAGGGCAGGGGGCTCAAGGTTAGGTTGATGGTCAATGGCCAATGGTTTAATCAGTCATGCCCATGTCATGAAGCCTCCATAAAAACCCAAAAGGACAGGGTTTGGAGAGTTGTGGGGCAGCTGGACACATGGAGGTGGCAGAAGGGCATGGAAGCTCACTGTCCCTTCCCCCATACCTTGCTCTACACATCTCTTCATCTGCATCCTTTGGAATATCCTTTATAAGGAACCAGTAGATGTAATTAAGTGTTTTCCTGAGTTCTTTGAGCTGCTCCCACAAATTAATCAAACCCAAGGAACGGGTTGTGGGAACCCGGATTTCAGAACTGCAATTTCAGAAGCACGGGGAAAACACCCTGGAGCTTGCAGTGGTCATCGGAAGTAGGAGGCAGTCCTGGGGACTGGAATCTGGAGCTGCCTCCATGTAGATAGTCAGAATTGAATGGAAGGACATCCAGTGGGTGTCCACTGCAGAATTGATTGCTTGCCTGGTGTGTGGGGAAGACTCCACACACGTTTGGTCCCAGAAGTCTTCTGTGTTGATTATGGGGTGAGAGCAGAGGAAGAACAGTTTGTGTTTTTGTCACTCAATCCTTCTAACAGATGTCATTCAACAAAACAGAACTCAGGCCCCCAGCCCCTTTGGCCGGGACCAGGCTACCTGTTAACCACCTTCTACGTAGATTCTGGACTCCAGGCTGCTAAGAGCACCTTCCCTTCCAGAGGGTGGGGTGTTGGCCTGGCAGATACTCTTCCTTCCTTCCTGGTTTCTCTGAGCCTTTTGAGGTTGCCCTGGTTGCCTGGATGGCGAACAGCGGGCTGGGGGGACTGGCTGCCCCAGGGGAGAGGCAGCTTCAGTCCCCAATCCAGAGAGTGCCTCCTCCCCTCCTGTGCAGCCCCTCCTGCCTTCCTCTGCACGTTCTCATGCATGAACCATGGAGCCTTGCATCAGACCCTTGGGTGCCCTTGGTCCAACCTCCCCTGCTGGAATAACTGAGGTCCAGAGAGGGAAGGGACGTGATCTGTCTCCCCCAAAACACATCTCAGAGCTGATTCCTGGCAGAGTTGGGCCTGGAAGCTGGGTCTCTTGCTGCCTAGTTGGGTGCCCACTCTGTCAACTGCACTCCTCTCTCTCTGCGGGCTGCCTCTTGTTCTCATCCCACCTCTGTGACCCTGGCCTCCCATCTGCCTTGGGGAGGCCTTTGAGAGAAGGTGGGCTGGACAGAGGTGGGAAGGGAGAAGCCAGCAGGAGGCCAGACCTCTTTCTTCCCTCCCACGTTTGCCCGAACAGCATGGGAGAGGCCAGATTCCTGGGGCATGTGGTGGGGGTGGGCGGCAGTGGAGGGTACGTGATGACTTGTATTCCATGAACTTTACTCACCTTGCTGGGCTTGCAGGGGCAGACACCCCTGCCTGGGGCCACTTGCCCCCAGACTTGACATTCTTGTGGAATTGGCATGGGAGCCACACTGCCCCAATGCCAAGGGTGAGGCACTTAGGGCGCCAGGCCAGGGGAAGTGAAACCAAGCTCTCTGGATGCACCCACTTCCTGAATTGGCTGACCTTGGACGACTGAATTCGTCTCTCCAAGTCTCAGTTTCCTCATCTCTAAAAGGGGATTAAGTGACCTAGCGTCTGTAAAGCACCCCACACAGTGCCTGGCAACTGTAGGCGTCTGTAAATGTTAGCTGGCCCGTCTCCTTTCTCCTGACAGGGAAAGTTTGTCAGGAGAGAACTCTTGCTGTGGTGCCTGCTTCGGTGGCTGGGGAAGCTGTGTGCTGCACCGTCCTTGCTGTGGGTGTGTCTCTGTGGTCCGGGTAGCGTGTGCATCTGTGCTGCCTGTGAATGGCCAGGACTGCAAAATCCTGCAGCCGCCCACGTGAGTAGGAGTTTCCCCATCTTTCTGGCCATCACCTCTGGCCTCATCACCTTTCTTCCTGACTATTGCAATAGCCTGCCTGGGCTCCCTACCGCCCAGCCGCCCCCCGCTGTGGCCCAGAGCCTAGTGGCCTACAAAGTCTGTCCCCATACTCCTCTGCCTGAGAGGTTGAGTCCCAACATCCAGACTGGTCCTGCGACTCCTTCAGGCTCAGGCACTGCCATTGCGTCTGTGCACCTGTGCTCTGGGGACTGCCCCGTGTCCTCATCGGTAAGTGGTTGGTTGTTGGGACAGTCCATTAAGAGCACCCAGTGCCCTCAAGGACCCTCCTCCCACCCTCAAGGCAAAATTAATCACCCCATCCTCTGTCGCTGCTGCTTGCTCCAGGCTTTTTCCATTTCTTCACTATGGTGGCACTTGTCACAGTGCATCATTGTTTGTGTCACCTGTCTGTCGTCCTAAGGAGACAGTAAGCCCTGAGTGCACAGGGCTGGTGGCCAGTCTGTGTCCAGACTACCCCCACGCCTCTTCCAGGGCCTGACAGTTGGCCAGACTCAGCTCCAGCCCACCGCCTGCGAAAAGCAATCCCAGGGCTGTTTTCTAATGAGGGGGATGAAGAAAGACAGAAGATGGTTCTAAATCAGCTCTAAATCAGGAAGTCAATAACTTTCTGGTGACTTCTCTGAGCCGCAGATTCTTCATTTGTAAAACAGGCAGTTTCCCCTGGGCATGTCCAGGGGCTTGACAGCTGAGTGCCCCCCCAGCGCTCTTTATTCCTCCCCCTCCCCTGTCCTCTCTCCCCTGGTGTGGGGCCAGCCCCGCCTGAGGTGGGGGAGCTGGGTGTCCCTGGAGAGGCAGCCTCTGAGGATTTCAGACCTTGCAAAGAGCAGGCCAACAGATAATTTCTGGTGCCCACCTAGTTCCAGCCCATTCCTCCAAGATTATTCTAAACCTGTGTCTCAGAGGGGACATGTGCCTACAGGTTGAGCTGTGGGACCCTGCACCAACCTGGCCTCCCCTGGCCTCACACCTGGGGTGAAAGTGGACTCGGGACCTGGACTGCCCTCCCTGAGTCAGCAGAGCTGGGAAGAGCCTTTGTTCACTCTTCCTGCTCTGCTGGGGTGACCTGGGCAGCCCCAGGCAGGAGGTGGGGGTGGAACCTTAGAGAGTGGCCAGGGCTTGCTCAGGAGCCAACCGGGGCTCATGCCCCACTCAGGGGTCACCAGAAACCTGGCCCAGCCCCACAGCCAAGTCTAGGTTGAGCTGCTGCCCCAGATGGTAACAGGGCACTTGGCTGTAGAACTCCCGGGCTCCAGCACCCTGGTTGCAGTGATTTATGGCGGGGGGGTGGGGTGGGCTGGGGGACAGCGGGAGAAGCCTGGGGAAGTTACTGCAAAACTACAAGGGCAAGATGAAAAGAGCTCTAGAGATTGGTTGCACAATAGCGTGAGTGTACTTAACACTACTGAACTGTGCACTTAGAAATGGTTGAGGTGGTAAATGTTATATGTGTATAATACCACAATTAAAAATGTTTTAAAAAGAAATGAGTTTCTGGATAGCTGAGCACGTGGAGGTTCCTGGAGGATGGATGTCAGGAAAGGACACAGGAGCTTCTTGCCCTTCCCACACACGGTGCCTGCGCGTCTCTTCAGGGTGTGCTTCATGCCCTCGGCTGTGCCCTCGGTGAGCTGGCGACGCGGCCACACAGGCGCGCGGTCCACAGGCCAAGGCAGGGCTTCTAAAGGCCACGAGGTCTGAAAGTTGAAATCCCTCCAAGGACCCTGCCTCTCTTTCTCTTGGGGTGTCTACCTGATGCTGCCACAACCAGTTGAAAAATATAGCATTAACAATAAAAATAAATTTACAAAAAGAAGGAAAAAATTCTGTACAATAAAGTGAGCTTGGATTGTCATATTCCAGAGTTATTCAAAAAGCACTCGTGGGGGGGGCACTCATTGTTTTTAACAAGGACTTTACCCAGATTACTTTTAAACCTTAATTATGGAAAATTTCCAATATACAAAAGTTAGAAGAGAATTTTTTTTTTTTTTTTTTTTTTTGAGACAGAGTCTCACTCTGTTGCCCAGGCTAGAGTGAGTGCCGTGGCGTCAGCCTAGCTCACAGCAACCTCAAACTCCTGAGCTCAAGCGATCCTCCTGTCTCAGCCTCCCGAGTAGCTGGGACTACAGGCATGCGCCACCATGCTCGGCTAATTTTTTCTATATATATTTTTAGCTGTCCATATAATTTCTTTCTATTTTTAGTAGAGGTGGGGTCTCGCTCTTGCTCAGGCTGGTCTCGAACTCCTGAGCTCAAAGGATCCGCCCACCTCGGCCTCCCAGAGTGCTAGGATTACAGGCGTGAGCCACCGCGCCCGGCCCAGAAGAGAATTTTAAAAAGCCTCCATGTGCCCATTGCCTGCCTTTAATAGTTACCTACCGGAGACTGGTTTCGTTCACTTCTACATAACCTCCACACTCCAGGGTTATTTTAAACCAAGTTCCAGACATTAAGACATTTCACCCATAGATGCTTCAGTGTAGACATATATTTAAAATTGTAGTAACTGTGCATTTATTTTACAGGGGATGATTTCACAGGTACTGTTGCCTCAAATGCGGCTTGGTGCTAAAGGCCAGGTGGGGTCTGCCGGGGCCTCTCTGTGCAGCCATCTTTCTGCTGTGTCCTCCGCCAGCACTGGGGGCCACCTGCCCACTGGGGCCCCTCTCCTTCCCTCCAGGGAAGGCCAGGAAAAGTGACCCTTGAGGTTGCCAGACAGATTCCTGCCCGTTTGGACAGATGGCTGCGATGTAGCTGGTGGCCTTAGAACTCAAAGGGGGACAATTCCCACTGGCATATGGAAGCCACAGGCCTCAACTGGTCTTGAGGGTCTCAGCCACCTGGCCACCCATTCCTGCCCTCACTTAGGTGTCCACCCAAGTGGGCCCCTCAGCTCCCCTGCCCTCTCTCCACATCCAGCTGGTCAGCCAAGCCAGGAGCGTAGCCCTCTCTGCTCTGGGCCCTGGCTCCATGAAGCATCACAGGGCTTGGAAGACCTCCAAAAATCAGTCCCCTCTCCCCAGTATCCTTTGCCAAGGCAGAGGTTTCCCTGGGCCCCTGCTCTGTTCCACTTCCTTGGCCCCGTGAGTAGATGTGCCTGACACAGCCTGCCTACCTGGCTTCTATGCCAAACCCATAGCCAGGCCACGTGACAGCCACTGCCTGTACCCAAACATTCATCCCGCCCCACCCTGGATGCCAGATAGCACGCACACACCCTCACCTGCCTGCCACTGCCATGCCCCTGCTCCACCCTCCCTGCAACCTACCAGGGCTACTGCCTCCCCCCACCTCCCATTTGCTCCACCTCATCCGAGAGCCAGGCCACACACAGATTCCCGTGCAGTCCTCTTGGTCCTTGAAGCATGCGTTTGTCATCACGCCTGTGGCAGGACTGATGGGAGGATGGGCATAGGACTGTGTGCATCATACAAAGGTCCGGAGTGCAGGCCCTGAGCAGCCTCCTACCCTGCACCAGCTGCCAGCCCCTGGGTGGGAGCTTACCAGGCTGATGGGGACAAAGGCGGTACCAGAGGGGACAGAGACCACTGTTGCTGGGTTAGTCCACCCACAGAACTAGTGGGAAGTTCACACACATTTAGCTTTGCTGTGTTGGTCCTCTGGGAAGCAGATGCTGAGCTGGAATTAGGAGGGCAAGGGGAAGAGGTGGGATTTGGCAGAGGGCACCACCTGTGAAGCTGCAGATCCAGCTGCCTATCAGGGGAGTCCCTCATTGGACTGCCTTGCTCAGTCACTGGCCACCAGAGAAGAGGGTGACCCTGATCTGAAAGCTGAGGGGACCCTGAAGGTGCTAACAGCTGGGCACTGTCAGCCAGCCTCTCGCCTTGCAGCTGGGCAGTGAGTCCTTTCTTGAAGGATCATGTAACCTTGCCCCACCCAATCATGCTGGGCCAAGCTGTGTGCCAGGTGCCCCCGGCTGCAGACAAAACCTTTAGAATGGAAGCTGGCTGATGGCAGGGCTAGGGCCTCCTAGACTCTGTCCGCCCCCCCGTTTGTCACAGGGCAGGCCCTCTGCATGGCTGAGTGAATGCATGCACACACAGACAAGTGGACAGACTAACTCTTTAAGAGTTGGGTGTTGTGAGATTCTGGAATTTGGCATCAGGGGATCTGCATTCACATCCAGTCCTGGGCCTTAATTTCCCTATTGGTGATATTTAAATGTGGCGATGTAAAATCGTGTGTACACCCTGACCCTCCTTAAATGGAATATAAAATGTCACCCTGTGCAAGAAAAAGGACCAGAGGAAAATATGCCAGGAATGTTAACAATGTTTCTGGGTGGTGTTTTTGGTTTTAAATTTTATTTAGAAATAGTTTGGGATTTAGAGAAAAGTTGAAAAAATAGTATACCCTTCACTCAGCTTCACCCAGTGTTAATAATTTTATGTAATCACAGCACTATGATAGAAACAAAAAATTAACATTAGTATAATACAGTGCTATAAATTATTTGGATTTGACCAGTTTTTCCAGTAGTGTCCATTTCCTGGTCCACCAGATGTAGCCGGTATCCCACATTGAATTTGGTGTCATGGCTCCTTAGTCTTCTCCAGCCCCTAATGGCTCCTCAGTCTTTCCTTGTTGTTCACAACTCACCTGTGGAGGGGTACTGGTCAGGTGGCTTGTGGAACACCCCTCAGCTCGTGTCTGTGAGAGCCTGTGCAGTAAGGGGAAGGATGCTGCAGGGATGTCCCCTTCATGCAGATCTGGGGCTACGTGATACCAATAGATCTTAGTACTGGTGATGGGCATCTCAATCTCTCTTTTTTTTTTTTTTTTTGAGACAGAGTCTTGCTCTGTCACCCTGGGTAGAGTGCAGTGGTATCATTGTAGCTCACAGCAACCTCAAACTCCTGGGCTCAAGTGATCCTCCTGCCTCAGCCTCCCCAGTAGCTGGGACTATAGGACCGTTCCACGATGCCCAGCTAATTTTTCTATTTTTAGTAGAGACAGGCTCTTGCTCTTGCTCAGGCTGGTCTCGAAATCCTGAGCTCGAGCAATCCTCCCCCTCGGCCTCCCAGAGTGCTAGGATGACAGGCGTGAGTCACCGAGGCACCATGCCTGGCCCTAAAAGCTGTAATTTAATTGCTTCATTTTAAAAAATATTTTCCAACTTTTTTCTTTAATGAACTATTTTTTTGTTTTGTTTCCTAAAAACTAATTTATTTATTAATTTTTGCCCTGGACAATATATTTGTACTGTTTAAAATGCAAAAGGTGCTAGAGGCTGTATGATGAAGAGTCATCCAGGCCCTTGTTCCTCTTTCTGGAGGACCCTCGTTACTAGCTGCTTCTGTGTCCGTCCGGAGACACTCTCCACGTGTGTAAGAAACAGGTCTGTCTGCTCTCCACCCACTGGCCTCTTGTAGACGTATACCATAAGCACGGTTTCTGTAGCTTGTTTTTTGTTATCAAAATATCTTGGAGATTGTCCATATTGGTCCCTAAAGAGATTCTTTTTTTTTTTTTTTTTTAGGTCTGCTACATAGTATCCCACTGTGTGGACACACCGTAATTTATTTACCCATTCCCCTACTGATGAAAATTTAGATCACATCCAGAATTACATTTGAATAAACAATGCTGCAAAGAAAAACTTTGTACATACATCATTTCACACATGTGAGGATCCAGTTGGGTCAGAAGCTATGTGGATTTATTAATATAATTTGGGTAGCGATTGCAACCAGACCTCCACCAAGGTGACCCCAATTTACATTTCTAGCAGCCATGCATGACAGCAGTGTAAGGGGGAGGTTGTTCTGGAGGCTGCAGGAGTGTGTTCAGTGTGCGATAACTCATTGAGCTGTATATTTATGTATACGTATGTTTGGGGCACTTTTCTGTGTGTGTGTTATACTTCCATAAAAAGTTTTTAAAAACTCAATTCAAATTAAAACAACAACAAAATCATGCCCTTCAGTTGGGGGGTAGGGTAGAAGCATGGGGAGAAAGGGCTGGTTACCATCCTGTCCACACTGGGATGTCCCTGAGGCCTGAAACTCCAGTGAGGCTGAGTATGGCTGCCTCAGTACCTGATGTGGGGAGCGGGAGTCTGAGCCAGAGCGACCCCTGACTGGTGACAGCCCTCCTGTCTCATTACTTCCTGCTGCTCCTAGTCCTGCTTGGTCATGCCTTGACAAGCAGCGTAACAACGAGTCACTTTAACAGCCCCCTTTGAGGGGCACTCCCCATCCCCCACTGCAGCAGGAGCCTGCTTGGGGAGATCAGTGGTTCTCTCCATGTGGACATATTAAGGCCACCTGCTGTCCTGCCAGCGATCCAAGAGAGATCATCTGCAGAAACACGGGGCCCCTGGAGGTTCAGCCTGTTCTGTCTCTCCAGACTGGTTCTGTCCCCAAGCTGCCTCTGAAATTGCACAGACCTGGGCCACTCCTCAGCATGAGCAATAACAGTTCTCTCTCAGCTGCTGTCTCAAGTTTCCTTCTGGAAACTTGACCAGAGCTCACACATAGCTGAACAGTCTAGCAAGACTCCCCTGTGTCCCCTCAGATTTGAGATCCTGAAGAAATACACGGGTAAATGTTGGAACCAAACGGATAGAGTGAGAATGTGGAGAGGGACAGAGTGAGATCAGAGGCTCTTTAAATTTGTTTGTTCTGGGCTCAAATCCCAGCTGTGGAATTTATATATAGCATAGGTCCTTCAGCCTCAGTTTACTCACCTCTGAAATGGGAATGATAAGTTTTAACTCATAGGATTATGAGGAGTCAGTGAAATGGTGTGTACAAGGGCTGGCACAGTGCCAGAACACAGCCTGGTACGGGATGGTGGTTACTGGTGGTGGTGAAATGGTAGGAAGGTGAGAAAAGAGATCAACACACTTGTAAATGCTAGTCCCATTAAATTTAAGTGAGGAGCCCTCTGTATCTGGTCAGACCCAGATGGAAGTCTTCAAACGGGAAGAGGCTCAGAAAATAAGGATTGGGATAGGACAGCGAGGGCCTTGGCGGTGTCCAGTGAGAAACAGGGAGAGGGGCTCAGTGCTGCACAGGCTGCAGAGACAGTGTGGGCTCGCAGCGAGGGCGGGAACCCTGCCTGCAGGTGTCTGAGGAGCGAGGACCGTGCTTGCTCTTCATTCCTCCCTGCGTCTGTGATCCTCCATCGCAGATGACTGGACTTCTCTCTGTCTTTAGTGTAAGGTTTTTTGGATGGGCCAGCGCCAGAGAAAGAAAGACGAGCAGAGTTGAAAGGGGTAAGCAACGAGGCTTTATTGGGGTGCTCCCAGGCGAGGTTCACCGGCCCCGAGAGAGAGACCCGGGAAGTCGCATCACCCAGAAGTTTTGAGTGGACTTATATATGTTTTTAGGGCTGGGGGTAAGGGTTTCTTTGGCAGGAAGATTTATGGTGGGGAGAACAAGGAACTGTCCCTTGCAGTTTTAGGGCGGGTATTGAGAAATAGGAGGGGCCAGTGGTATGTGTGGACTCCAGGAACTGAGACCCTTATCAGGGTAACCATCCAGGTGTGGTCTCCTTTAACTTAGCTGGGCCTCCGCAGGCATTGTTCTCGGCAGGTCTGTGGGCTTCTTCTTTTTCCATTAGGGAGGGGAGGGGTGCCCACCACCAGCCTTACATTTAGAATTTCCTTTCATGTGTAAGTGTCTGCGGCTGGCATATTCTCTCAACTTTGGTCTGAAAAATGTCTTTAGGTTTTCGTCCTGAAGGATATTTTCCCCAAGTACAGAATTCTAGATTGGCAATCAGTGTCTTTTAGTGCATCGAAGCTTCCATTCGGCTGTCAGCTGGCTCCCGTTTTGCTGTTCAGGAGTCAGATGTAGTCTAATCTCATGAATCAGTCAGATTCACTACATTATGTTTCTCAACAAGCATCCCCGAAATCACCTGTGCTTGCAACAACAAAGGTTTATTTCTGGTTCACGGTCCACCTCCTACGAGGGTTCGTTGCAGCTCCTACCTGGGACAGGAGAGTCCTTGGTGGAGGGAAAGGAGCAACAACAAAATCATGTGGGCCGGGCGCGGTGGCTCACGCCTGTAATCCTAGCACTCTGGGAGGCCGAGGCGGGTGGATCGCTCGAGGTCAGGAGTTCGAGACCAGCCTGAGCAAGAGTGAGACCTCGTCTCTACTAAAAATAGAAAGAAATTATCTGGCCAACTAAAAATATATATAGAAAAAATTAGCCGGGCATGGTGGCGCATGCCTGTAGTCTCAGCTACTTGGGAGGCTGAGGCAGTAGGATCACTTAAGCCCAGGAGTCTGAGGTTGCTGTGAGCTAGGCTGACGCCACGGCACTCACTCTAGCCCGGGCAACAGAGTGAGACTCTGTCTCAAAAAAAAAAAAAAAAAAAAAAAAAATCATGTGATGGTTCTTAAAGCTTTTGCGGAGAAGTGACAGACATTGCTTACCCCAGGTCACTGGATAAAGCCTGGCAGCGGGGTGGGAAAGTACTGGCCTCCCACAGGCATTGGTGGCAAATAATTGGAAATAATAATGCAACTTAGCACACTGTGGCTCCCTTAAAGAGCTCTGTATCACTTAGGGTCCGCTCAGGAAAAGATGAACCATGCTAGCTTTTTCAAACAAAAGGGATATAATACACAAGGTGGATTGTTTACACAGATTTCGGAAGCTGCAAGAGCAAAAGAGGATGCTGAGGTAACCCAGATATTAGTAATTACAGGAAGTGGCAACACCCCTAGACTAGGAGGATAAAAGGCAGGATTAACAGGACCTAGGATCTCGGGAGAGAACCCCCAACTGGGGTTCCACCATTAGGGTGGTCTCGTCCCCTTCCCCCCCACCTCCCCTTAGTCTGTTACCTGCGAAGGGTTCATTATGGCTGGTGCAGGAGTGTTGAAAGGAGCTGGAGGCTCCTGCAGTGAAGCCGATGGGAAGTGGGGACAGGAAGGAATCCCCTCCGCCCGCCTGCTGTTCTCCCTTTAGTGCCTCCCATTGGCAGGCCCTAACAGGAAGTCAGCTGGCAAGGGGGTCTGGGAAACGTGGTTTGCAGACCCTAGGCCCAGCATCATGGAGCGGGTGATAGAAGGGTGCGCTTAGACCTGAGAGACAAGCGGTGAATAACCTGCACTATTATCTGTTGTTTTCCTTTGACTGCTTTTATGAGTTTTCTTTTTGTCTTTGATTTTCTACATTTTCACCATGTCGGGTTGAGATATGGATTTTAACACTTTTTTTTTTTTTTTTTTTTTTTGAGACAGAGTCTCACTCTGTTGCCCAGGCTAGAGTGAGTGCCGTGGCGTCAGCCTAGCTCACAGCAACCTCAAACTCCTGAGCTCAAGCGATCCTCCTGTCTCAGCCTCCCGAGTAGCTGGGACTACAGGCATGCACCACCATGCCCGGCTAATTTTTTCTATATATATTTTTAGCTGTCCATATAATTTCTTTCTATTTTTAGTAGAGATGGGGTCTCGCTCTTGCTCAGGCTGGTCTCGAACTCCTGAGCTCAAACGATCCGCCCACCTCGGCCTCCCAGAGAGCTAGGATTACAGGCGTGAGCCACCGCGCCCGGCCGAGATATGGATTTTAAAAAGTTTATTCTGCTGACAGCCATCTGAGTCTTAAATCTACAGATTGCTATCTTCCATCCACTCTGGAAAATTCTCAGTCATATTTTAAAATATTGGTTGGTTGGTCCCTCTTTCTCCTCTTCTTCTGAGACTGCAATTAAACATAGGTAAGATCTTCTCATTATAACTTCCATATCTGTAACCTTTTCTTCTGCATTTCCCATCTTTCTGTCTCTCCGTACTTCTTTATGGATCAATTCTTCTGACCTGTCTTCCAGTTCTCTAATTCATTTTTCAGCCATGTCAAATCTGCTGTTAAACCTATCCCTTGAGTTTATAATTTTAGTTTGAATTTTCAGTCATAGAATTTCCACTTATTCCTTTTTGACATATGCTTATAGAGTTTCTAGTTCTCTGGTGAAATTTTCAATTTTGGCATTTAACTTTATGACAATAGCAAACACAGTTTATTTTATAGTCTTGCGCTCCTTTGGCTTTATTTCTGTTGACTGTTTGTTATTTCTGATGACTTTAGCTGAAGGAATCTTCCTCATGTGTCTGGTTATTTTTGTAGGTTAATTATTGTGTTTCTGAAATTATCTGTAGAAATAATTTGAAATGGGGTGATTTTTTCATTCATCGAAAAGACTTCTCTGTTGCTTCTGCCAGGCGCCTGGAGGGATTAGCAAACTCAGATCATCTTAGTTCATACTTAGGGACTGATGTTTTCTGAGGTACCTGGATGACTCAAGCTGGTCTACCGTTCTGGTACGAGCTGGTTGACATTCAGTTCACCTTTACTTCCAGAGTACAGTCTTGGGGGCTGAGCCCAGGGTGGGAGGTGGTTTATCAGTCCTTCATTCTTGGCAGGCCCTGGACTCTGATGTTTGTCTTTAACTGTGCAAAGCCACCAAAAGTGAGCTTAGCCTCTCATCCACTTTCCAACTGGCAAAAGCTTCCAGGGCAATGGTGGCCTCTAGAATCTGGGTCGCCTTTTTGGAATCCTGTCCTCTCTTGGACCTCAGCACAGCAATTCCTCATTATCTTGTTAGCTCGTTGATGCTTTTAAGATTGTGTGTGTGTGTGTGTGTGTGTGTGTGTCTAAATTTTTAAAATATTTGAACAGCTCTTTCAGTTGTCTTTACCAGGAGGTTTTGTCCAAAGTACCTAGTCTGCCTTTACTTATTTTTTTTTTTTTTTTTTTTTTTTTTTTTTTTTGAGACAGAGTCTCACTCTGTTGCCCAGGCTAGAGTGAGTGCCGTGGCGTCAGCCTAGCTCACAGCAACCTCAAACTCCTGGGCTTAAGCGATCCTACTGCCTCAGCCTCCCGAGTGGCTGGGACTACAGGCATGTGCCACCATGCCCGGCTAATTTTTTTTCTATATATATTTTTAGCTGTCCATATAATTTCTTTCTATTTTTAGTAGAGGTGGGGTCTCGCTCTTGCTCAGGCTGGTCTCGAACTCCTGAGCTCAAACGATCCGCTCACCTCGGCCTCCCAGAGTGCTAGGATTACAGGCGTGAGCCACTGCGCCCGGCCCCTGGTTTGCTTATTAAACTATGAGTGTGGAGGATGGATCAGAGAGTGCAAGAGTAGTTGCATCGAGACCGGTTAGTTCTAGAGAAAACATGGAGACGATGCCATGAGCTTGGATGAGGGCATTGGAGGTAGAGCTGGAAAGAGGACAGATTTGAGAGATACTCTGGCTGTTGAGTTGACAGGACTTGGCATTAGGTTGTGTTTGGGAGGTGAGGGTGGGGGATGCCCCAGATTTTTGGCACGAGTAACAGAATGGGTGATGGTCCCAGTCTGAGACAGGGTGTCTCAGAGGAAGAACAAGTTGATGAGAGAAAGTCAGTGGTTTGGCTTTGGGCATAATATTTGATGAGGCTTTGGGATGTCCAAACGAGAATGTCCCGCGGGCAGTTGCATGCTTGAGTGTGGAGTTCAGGCAGAGCTATATAAAATAGGGAGTCTTCAACAGGTAGGGGGCCTTTTGACCCTGTTTTGACCTTATGATCATCTTGAATAGAAATATTTTAATTATAATTTTTGCTAATACTGATGTGTTTTTTTTTTTTTGTCAAGAAAGTATTTTGGAATAAATTCATTAAGGCAAATTGTTTTTTTGATAAAAATTTAAATACAGCAGTCAAACCATTTCTTACTTTTTGCATTTAAATTTTATTTTGCTGAAATTATTTTCACGGGTATCACCTCTTTTCAATTTAATTTTATTCAATTTAATTTTTTTTTTTTTTTTTTTGAGACAGAGTCTCACTCTGTTGCCTGGGCTAGAGTGCCGTGGCGTCAGCCTAGCTCACAGCAACCTCTAACTCCTGGGCTTAGGCAATCCTTCTGCTACAGGCATGTGCCACCATGCCTGGCTAATTTTTTTCTATATATATTTTTAGCTGTCCAAATAGTTTCTTTCTATTTTTAGTAGAGACGGGGGTCTCGCTCTTGCTCAGGCTGGTCTTGAACTCCTGACCTTGAGCAATCCTCCTGCCTTGGCCTCCCAGAGTGCTAGGATTACAGGCATGAGCCACCGCGCCCGGCCTAATTTTAATCAGTTTAATTTTTAAAGAAAGTCGATTTCTTCATCATCAGTTTGCATTTCCTTTTGCGGCCATTATTTCTACCAAGCTCAATCTCCTAGATCAGGCTTTGCAGATGGAATTTATTTCAAGAATATTTGGCAATTCTATCATTTACAAGTCAATCTTAAATTTTACCGAGTGCAGCTTCACCAATGGTCAGTTTCATTTTGTGCCCTTGGGTGATTGTGTGTGTTTCTTAGGGAATCCGGGAGAAAATATCCGGCAGTTTTGTGACAAGAAGGAGGAAGGGAGCAACGGAAGGCAGAGAGATGGAGGTGGGGGTGTGGCATGAGAGGATGCACAGTACCCTGCGTTAGTCCTCAGTGCAGAGATGGCCACTAAGGCCCTGGACGAGGAGGATGAACTCAGGATGAACTCGTCCAGAGAATGGAGGACAGGGCTCAAGGTCACAGCACGAGGGACCGCCAGATGTGAAGGCGGGTAAAGCAAGACCTGGGAGGGAGCAGGCAGAGTGGAGGAGGAAACCAGCGCGGACCCCCCCATCCAGCCCCCCACCTCCCCGGTGGCTCCCGAGGGTGGGGCAGGGAGCGACCCACGGGCCTGGAGATGCCGCCGCAGGGGCCACCGACCGCCCCCCCCCCCCCCCCGCCCCAGCTGCGGGCAGTGAGTGCTCTGCTGCGCTGGGGACGACGTGAGTCCGCCTTCCTAATCTCCAGGCACCCCTCATTGTCCTGCAGGTCACCCTGCAGAGTATGGACTGGGAGAAGAAACGGGGTGGAGGCTTGTGGACAAAACGGGCTCTTTTGTCCAGGACTGGGGACCGCCTGGGTTTCTGAGTCCCAGCGGCACTTGCCCGGGTGTCCCCAGGGAGCACGGCTGCGTGCTGCCCAGCCCTGCCTGCAGCCCACCCCGACTGTGCGCCCACACCGTTCAGATCCTTGTCAAGTGCCTCAGCCGCAAGGAGGGTATGACCCCTTTCTAGGATGACTAGATTTGTTAAATAAAAACACAGGACACCCAGCTAAATTGCAACTTAAGATAAACAACTAATTTTTTGAAAACTGTTTTTAATACTAAAAAAAATGTGCTGTTTATCTGAAATTCAGATTTAACTGGGCGTTCTGTAATTTGTCTAGCATCCCTACCCCTCTCCCAGCTCTGCCCACTGGTGTCTCAGGCCCACCTGAACAGCTGCAGCCCCTCCCCATGGGCTGGCTGCTCCGGCCTCGCAGTCTGTTTCCACACCAGTCACCAGTGTGGGCATCAGACCCGAGCACATAACTGGGCTTGCCATCTAGCCCCTGCATGGAGAGGTACAAACTGAAGACCCCAAAGCATGTTTGGTGGTGGTGATGTTTTCATTCAGGAATTCTGGCTATAAAGACGGGATTTCTGGCTTCTCTTTTGAAAAAATGTGAAGCTGTGGCTGCCCCGAGCCCGAGCAAGCCCGGTTTTCCACTTGGCCCCATCACCAACAGCTAAGAGCGCCTCTCCTTCTTAGGCTGGAATCTCCACTTCCACTGGGTCAGGTGGCCTGGGCCTCCCTCCTCTCCATAAGCTGCCTTTGTCCTTCTGAGCTTTTGACCGCTGACCACCTGAGTCAGGGTCCTCAGCTTGACATCATTCAAGGCCTTTCCCACTCAAGAGACAACTCCTCTCTGCCAGTTTCTCTCCCTGTTCTTTTCCTCTTCTCACCTTCCTCTCCTGGCCTGGGAAACACTGGGTGGCTCGGTAGCGTGGCCCATGCCTCTGGCCTCCCTCTCTCTGCTCCTCCGGCTCCTCTGCCCAACAGGTGGTTCTCCTTCCTCTGGGCATATCCGCCTCGTTCTTCCAGGCCCAGGACACCATGTCCCCTAGGAGACCCTCCCTCTTCTCTCACTGGTGGAAAGTGCTCCCTGCTCCTCTCCTCTGCCATGCACAGAACCAGCCATTGGATGACCCTCACCAGCTGTTTCCTCATACACCCATGGCTAATCAGCCATTGTGTAGAAACTGGGGAAACAACTAGGAAAGTGACCTTTAGGAGTGTTAAAGAAAAGCTGAGGCAGAGCGCGGCAGCTCACAGCTGTGATCTTAGCACTCTGGGAGGCCAAGGTGGGAAGATAGGATCGCTTGAGCCCAGGAGTTTGAGGTTGAGGTTGCTGTGAGCTATGATGATGCCACTGCACACTGGCAGGGCGACAGAGCATGGCTCTGTCTCAAAAAAAAAAAAAAAAAAGAAAAAGAAAAAGAATAAGAATCAATCATTCTCACTTGACCAGCCTTAAAAAACAAAAAGAATAAATGATTCAATGATACTTGCTAAAACTTGATAAGGCACTCTCTGTTCATGCCCATCTAGAATTTTGCAGTAGGGGAGGGAGATTGGGTTCAACTCTGAACACGGCACAGGCAAATGGGTCTTTGGAGCCAGGGAGCAGGTGAGGGCTGGTGGATGGGAGATGGCTAAGAGGAGACATCAGGTGTGAGGGGATTCTGGCTCAAGAACCCTAACAGGACTCTTGCTGAAGACAGGCCAGGGTGACCAGACGCCACCTGGTGGGGGGCGGAGGATGAAGACTCTAGTCAGATATCAAGGGGGTGGAGGGTTCTTGCTAGAACTGGATTTTACCAGGAATTGCACAGATGGGCGCAGAGGTCTCAGGAGCCTGACTACAGTTGGGGCAATCAGAGAGTCTTCGACAGGACCCCCCAGGTGAGTGTCTGTCAGCAGAGCTCATGGGGAGGGGAGGCCCCTGACCTGGGCTGGGAGCAGGCTCCTCTATGGAGAACATGTTCAGCTGCCTCTAAGAAGAAGAGTTTCCAGACTGAGAAGACAACCTGGGCAAAGTCCCTGCATCCGAGGGGGTGTGGCCCACCTGGAGCCAAGGGAGCCTTCCCTCCTGGGCCTGGGAGGAGGGGTGTGAGAGGGGAGGGAACCCCACCACAAACGGTCCTGAGGCCATGCTCAAGACTTTTGACTCTAGCATAAGTAATTGGAAAACATTGGAGTTTTTTTGTTTTTTTTTAGACAGAGTGTCGCTTTGTTGCCCTGGCTAGAGTGAGTGCCGTGGCGTCAGCCTAGCTCACAGCAACCTCCAACTCCTGGGCTTAAGCAATCCTACTGCCTCAGCCTCCCAAGTAGCTGGGACTACAGGCATGCGCCACCATGCCCGGCTAATTTTTTTTCTATATATATTTTAGTTGGCCAGATAACTTCTTTCTATTTTTAGTAGAGACGGGGTCTCGCTCTTGCTCAGGCTGGTCTCGAACTCCTGACCTTTAGTGATCCACCCGCCTCGGCCTCCCAGAGTGCTAGGATTACAGGCTTGAGCCACCGCGCCCGGCCAACATTGGAGTTTTTAAAGCAAAGAGGTTCTGTATTTTACTAAACGTAAAACCCATGAGGGCAGGGGTTTTGGTCTGTTTTATTTCCAGAACGCCTGATGGTAACTGAGTAAACAACTGTGTAAGGCATGAACGAGGGAAGAAATGAATGTGTTGCAGGCAGCGGTGAGGACCGACTGGAGTGGGCAGAGCCTGGGAATGCCAGGTAAGGGTGAGAGGGCCCACCTGCATGGACAGCAGCCAGGGACAAGGTGGGGACGGGACCAGAGGAGAGTTAGAGGTAACTTTACCAATGCCCTTTATCACTGCCGTCACTTCATCTCTGCGGTAACCGCCCGATGTCTGACCCAGGGTAGCTGCTACAGAATTATTTGTGGAACATTAAGCAAATGAACATTCTAGGTCTGATCAAAGGCAGAACCACCTGACTCTTGACTCTTGGCTGGTCTGGAATTTCTTCCTCCAGAAACTTATCATTTGTACAGCATTTCTTCACAGTTACTTAGAGCTTTTGCAGACGTTGCCTCATCTGGCCCTTATCACAGCCCTGGGAAGTGGAAATCATTAGCTCCGTTTTACAGACACGGAAACTGAGGTCGAGCGTGTACGTGACTTCCCCAGGGTTAAATATGGGAAAGATGGAATTCAGACCCAGGTCTGCCAGGCTCCACGTCCAGGGTCCTTTCTGCTTCATCACTTAGTTGGAAAGATATGATGAGAAATGTGAAAGAGCACAAGATGCGGCGTGCATTCAGTGCACAGTGGGATAGTGACAGTCATAATAATGATTAATTACCAGCACTGGCTGGGCGCAGTGGCTCACGCCCGTCATCCCAGCACTTTGGGAGGTCAAGGCAGGAGGGTCACTTAGGGCCAGGAGTTTGAGACCAGCCTGGGCAACATGGTGAGCCCCCATCTCTACAAAAATATAAAAATTGAAAAATAAAAACAGTGCTGATGTTCATGAACACTTCCTGTGTGCCAGGTTCTGCTCCAGACAGTTGGCATGCGTCACCTCATTTATCCCTCAAACACTCTTTGGAGCTGGTCTGTCCTTTTCCCTGTTTTATAGATGTAGTGCTGGCCATGCACAAGGGGGAGACAGCACTGCGGGCTGACACTGCCAGGGAAGGCCTTGGAGAGGAGGTAAGAGGAAGACGCCCCGGGAGGGAAGCTTGGTTTGAGCAAAGGCATAGAGGAGTGGGCAAGAGAGGAGGGGCTCCTGCTTCTATCAGAAGAGAGGGGAGGAGCCAAGGGGGCATGTTAACCAGGGCCCTGGTCTGCTGCTCTCCAGGAAGAGAGCTTGGCTGATTGAGGACTGGCCACAGTAGGCCCCTAGGGCAGGGGCTTGGGCGATGGGGTGCACTGGGCTGTGGTGAGGAGGGACTGCAGTGGGAGAGATGTCTGCCTGATCAGGACACTGCAGGCCTGGCCTGGTGAGAGACAGTGAAGATGTGAAATTGTGGACATCAGGTGGGAGGGATTAGGTTTTCCCAAGGGAGGATTGATGGCACAGGTCAGCCACCACATCTGAGTGTCACATCCAGCTTTAGGTAGCATATTTTAAGATGGCTGTAAACCAGAGGTTGCATCCCGGTGCCCATAGGTTTTCGTTTGCACAGTGTTGACGCATATAGTGTTGGTTTTTTAAAAATCAATTACCAACTTAAAAATTCAGGACATTTCAAATCCAAATCCTAATTTTCTGTTTCTGTTGGAAAATGAAAACATCTGGCAATGCTGGGGACTCACTTCTGCGATTGGCTAAAACTCCTCTTTGGCCGCAGTCCCCACTACTCCCTATTGTTGTTCCACCCTCCTCACTCACTGACGTCACTTGCTTGGCCCCCATAGGCATGGAGTGTGCAATACCTGATTTAGATAAACTGCAGCACGTTTGGAGAAGGGGCCAGACTGGCTAGTGACTTGAAACTACATTATATGAGGACAGCTGGAGCGATGGGGCATATTTACCCTCTGGGGGCCTGATCATAGCCTTCACACTTACAGGGCAAAAATGGAGAAGAGGGGCAGGTCTGTTCTATGAAACCCCCCAGAAAAACCAAACCAGTGGAAATGCCTGTGGGGTGGGAGGCAGCAGGGAGGCAGATCATAGCTCAACCTGAACCTTACATCATAACCATTTCAAGATGTAACAGGTAATGTCAGAAAGTGGCGAGCTCCCTGGCACGGAGGTGGGGGCCGTGCTTAGGCTGAGCCTGAGCAGCAGCTTCCAAGGCCTCACCACGACCATTTAGAGGAAGTCCAAGTATTGCGTGGGCAGCTGAACTGGGTGCCTTTTGTGGTTTCTCCCTGCCCTCGAGGGCTGTGTTCTGTGCCCACGGACGGGATGTCAGGGCCAAGAAAGAAGAGATCCTATGCCATTGGTCTAGACGTTTGAAAGGCTGCTGCTGCTGCTGCTGCTGCTGCTGCTGGCGGAAGCTGGGAAATTTAGGATGAAACTGATTGGCGGGAGAGGCAGTGTAAAAAAAGGGTTTTGGGTTCGACCAGTCAGGTCTTTTAAGATTTTCATGCCTTTGTGTCTTCCTTGCTAAAGTATCTCCCAGGGTGGCTAGGAGGGTCTAGATGAAAATAGCCTGCCCGGTGCTGGGCTCATAGAAACAGCTGCATAAAGGCGGCGGCCCCACACCATGCTGCCGCCTGGGCGGCCTGAGTCAAGTCCTGGACGCAGCAGGGCGCGCAGCAGGGCCTGGTCCCTCCCGTGTGGCCTGGAGCCTGACATCCTGGTTGCCGTCTGTCAGATGGAGAAGCATCTGACATGTTGGGTGACCTCTTCTCTAGGGTCCCTGCTGCCTCTGTCCACTTCCTGCCTTGCAGAACCTGGACGGTGGAGCTCGCTGTGCAAGAGGGACCGGCTGGGGGCGGGCGCAGTGGACATGGGCCCCTGGAGGCCGCGCTGTGCGAGTCCCACGGGGGGACTCTGGGTTCACCTTGTGATATGGTTTTGACTTTTGAATCATGAACATGTTTTGTGTACGCAAAAGTAAACTTAAACCAAAAAAAGAGAAAAAAGCAAACCTGAAACAATATGAGTAGGAAAAAATGAACTTAATTATATATCAAATTAGTAACAAAAAACCACGCTCATTTAAGCAACTTTTTGAATCCACTACTCTGACTTTACACAATGAACAGGACATTTTCTTTTTTTCTTTTTTTTTTTTTTTGAGACAGAGTCTCACTTTGTTGCCCGGGCTAGAGTGAGTGCCATGGCGTCAGCCTAGCTCACAGCAACCTCAAACTCCTGGGTTCAAGCGATCCTACTGCCTCAGCCTCCCGAGTAGCTGGGACTACAGGCACGTGCCACCATGCCCGGCTAATTTTTTCTATATATATATTTTAGTTGCCCATATAATTTCTTTCTATTTTTAGTAGAGACGGGGTCTCGCTCTTGCTCAGGCTGGTCTCGAACTCCTGACCTTGAGCGATCCACCCGCCTCGGCCTCCCAGAGTGCTAGGATTACAGGCGTGAGCCACCGCGCCCGGCCTGAACAGGACATTTTCTAAGGCTAAACAAGAACTGTCCAGAAATCCTGACCCTTGCTTGGTAGATTTGTGGTAGAAGTGGTTTGGTGGTGTGTTTCTGAAACGATTGTGTGTGTATTGTGGGATACATGTATTTTCATAATTTTAAAGATGAGTGTTATTTGCTTGAGCTCGCGGGAACTGCTTAGAGCAAAGAAAACGTTTCCACGAATAGATGAGCAGATGCACAGCAATAACCCCGCAGCCTGAGGCCTGCGGGCAGGGAAAGCGGCCCCCACCTCCCAGCCCGAGGCCCTGCGGCTCACTGAGTGGACAGCGCCCCCTGCAGGAGAACGCTTGCCAAGCGCCTGCCCCAGAAACATCTTGTCATTGCATGTTTATTACAAATTGCAATTTTTCTAACACCAAAACTTGTATACTTGCCCCCACCCCAGGTTTATATTGGCAGCGACGTCTGCATTCATAAAGTCCGTGTATTTTCTATGATTCACAGTTATGGGCTGTCAGAGAGACCGAGTCCTGGTGTTGCCCTTCAATAGTCCACACACATGTTAACCAGGGAGAGTCCAGACTCCATCATGCAGAGATTTGAAAATGTGGCTCTCAGGATGGTGGCGGTGATGAAATCAGAAATGGGATGAGGCTGTCCCAATGTGAGTTGGGTTGTGAAGCCAAGGGAGAGGGGTGAGTGAAGCGGGGGTGGGTACAGATCAGGGGCAGCGGATGAGCAGGGCTGGGCTTTTCACGGGCGTCCAGGCAAGGGAGGTGTAATTTCCAAGAAGGCAGAGTGGTTCAGTGACTGGCCAAGGTCACTCAGTGAGTCAGGGCAGGGTGCCCCGATCTACCTGACTCCAAATGTTGTGTTCTTTCCCCTGCTGATCTTCATGGATTTGCAAGCAGAGCTCCACTCTCCAGTGATTTCCAGTCGGGTTAGGAAGAAGCGAGGGTAGAAGCTGCCCAGCCTGATCCTTTTCTCTGCAATTTCTTCACCAGATCTCAGCTTCCTGCCTGGAAATGGGGATGCTTGGATGGCCACCTGAGATAACTGGCAGCCTCCCTGCCCACCCACATGGACCCTCCATCTCCATCTCACAGGGCCTGAAGACCACCGTGGCATCCTTAAGCAGTTAGAGACAGGGCGAGCCCTGGGGCCAGCCCGGGGCTGGCGTGGGGTGTGCACACACTTCACATCCGAGCCACTGCAGGCTCTAATTCAGAGCCTTACCTTGCTAGCTCAGGAGCAGCAACTCTGCACCAAGTTACCAAACCCCTGCAATGGCATGTGAGCCTGAGAGGCCTGCCTGACTGAGGCTCATGCTTGTGAGGTGTGGGCTTTTTAACAGCTCTCGTCTTGGTGTTTACTACCTGATCGTCACTGTACTTCATAGGTGCAGTGGGAACAAGAGTTTTGTTTTTTTGTTTTTTTGTTGTTTTTTTTTTTGAGACAGAGTCTCACTCTGTTCCCCAGGGCTAGAGTGCCATGGCGTGAGCGTAGCTCACAGCAACCTCAAACTCCTGGGCTCAAGCAATCCTCCTGCCTCAGCCTCCCGAGTAGCTGGGACTACGGACATGTGCCACCATGCCTGGCTAATTTTTTTTCTATATATTTTTTTTAGCTGTCCAGATAATTTCTAATTTTTTTTTTTTAGTAGAGACGGGGTCTCACTCTTGCTCAGGGTGGTCTCGAACTCCTGACCTCGAGCGATCCTCCTGCCTCGGCCTCCCAGAGTGCTCGGATTACAGGCATGAACCACCGCGCCTGTCCGGGAACAAGAGTTTTGAATTGTATCTTTGTGATTTTCTTTCTGTTGCACTCCCTTGTACGTGACCTCCTGTCAAAGACAACTTTGCCTTGGTGCTACTGCCGGAATGCAAAGCTTCTGCTTCAGATGGGAGC
The DNA here is from genome assembly GCF_041146395.1 of Eulemur rufifrons. Taxonomy (NCBI): domain Eukaryota; kingdom Metazoa; phylum Chordata; class Mammalia; order Primates; family Lemuridae; genus Eulemur; species Eulemur rufifrons. The sequence continues at coordinate 191,118,490 of NC_090989.1, read as the reverse complement.
TGAGAGCCAGCAAGGCTGAAAGGGAAAAGGATCATGTGACTTTCTTTAGTTCTCAGGTCTGGTGACAAGCTCAGAGGTCTTCAATGAGAGGGTACACAAACTCCTGGGGTATACAAAGTCTTTGTGGGGGGAACAAGAAAATAGATGTTGCTGCTTTATTGACTAATACATGGAAAAAATCTTGTAAAAGATTTATCTATGGCTGGGCACAGTGGCTCATGCCTGTAAGTCTAACACTCTGGGAGGTTGAGGCAGGAGGATTGCTTGAGCTCAGGAGTTCGAGACCAGCCTGAGCAAGAGCAAGACCTCATCTCTACTAAAAATAGAAAGAAATTAGCCAAACAACTAAAAAATAGAAAAAATTAGCCTGGCATGGTGGCATGTACCTGTAGTCCCAGCTACTTGGGAGGCTGAGGCAGGAGGATCGCTTGAGCCCAGGAGTTTGAGGTTGCTGTGAGCTAGGCTGACACCACGGCACTCACTCTAGCCCAGGGAAGAGAGTGAGACTCTGTCTCAAAAAAAAAAAAAAAGGTTTATCTATGAGCCTTAGCCAGCATATCTTGAAAATTGGGTAGTGCCAGAAAATATTCCTGTGTTACTGGATTTTAGGTTTACACTCCAGTTATGTGGACAGTTTAAGGGAATCAGTCTCCAGAACCTCAACTTCCATGTGACCAGCCTGGAATGGCATCCAAGGTGATAGTCTCCCTTCTCTACATGGCAGCCACCCCAGGTCCCAGGTCTCACTGTGTGGGGTGGTCCCTCCTTTGATGGCTACTCAGGGCTTCCACGGGACTTCTCCTGCTCTCTGTTCTTGCACACACTTCTCCCAGGGTGAGTCAGGAACTCTGACCTGTGTGAAGTTCTGAGGGCAGAGGTGTGGGACTCACAGCAGTTTGTATGTAGTTAACTGCTTCGCAGTTTCCATCTCCCCTCTCGTCTAGAAATGCATTGCTCTTGAGGACACCCCCTGGGAGCAAAGCTAAGAGAGCACAGGAAGGAAACACCGACCTTAGCAGGCAGTGCTTGTCCTGTTCGCAGCACCCATCCGGGACGTCCTGGGCAGGACCAGCCTCAGAACTGCAGGAGCTACAGAGCTGAGAGTGGTGCCGAGCCTTCTGCCGGCTGTTCTCAGGGCATGCCGGCGTTTTCAAGACACATCGGCTGGAACTCAAAGGTGATATTTTTGTGAGATTTCTTTCAGAATGTGTATGTTATTCAAGAAAAGAGTCAAACCTATATTTACCAAGTCATATCATGAAATGTTTATCCTTCCCATTATTTTATCTTATAAAATATTTAATATTTTCCATTTCTATGATAAAAAGAATATGCTCGCACCAGAGCAATTAGTTTTTAGCAGTATATACTTCAATTAAAGGTGCTGTCTATTTACAAGAATTATTAAAACTTACAATAACTTATATTGTTTTACTCAATTGTGTACAAATCTTTTTTTTTTTTTTTTTTTTTGAGACAGAGTCTCACTCTGTTGCCCAGGCTAGAGTGCTGTGGCGTCAGCCTAGCTCACAGCAACCTCAAACTCCTGGGCTCAAGCAATCCTCCTGCCTCAGCCTCCCGAGTAGCTGGGGCTACAGGCATGCGCCACCATGCCCGGCTAATTTTTTCTATATATATTTTTAGCTGTCCATATAATTTCTTTCTATTTTTAGTAGAGACAGGGTCTTGCTCTTGCTCAGGCTGGTCTCGAACTCCTGAGCTCAAACAATCCGCCCTCCTCGGCCTCCTAGAGTGCTAGGATTAGAGGTGTGAGCCACCACACCCTGCCCAAATCTTTATATTAATAACTTAATTCAGTGGAATTGATTAACACTTAGAACTTTACAGTTCACAGGAAATAAAATAAATTTCAAATTTTCAATTTATATGCCTTTTTTTTGTTATACCTAAGTATGATAAGGTGGTCAATAAAAGACTACGAGGCCTAAAAAGATATTATCTTACCATGAAGATTCACAGAGGATGTGGAACGGAAACATGAGTTTGAGGAGAAAAGGGAAAACAGGTAAAATTTACAAATGTCGGAAGAAGAGCCTGTTCATGAATTTTAAAAACTAACAGTATTGGCTAAGAAAATGTTTCAATATTTAGATTTCATTGAGTCTATTTAAAAGACCGATGTAACAGTTTTGACTTTAAATGTCAATATTTACAATAGGTGGAAGATTACATCTCTTGCAACAATTTAAATGTATAGTGAGAATTTTAGATGTCATCTTAAAAATACACAAGAGGATACACAGTTTTTTATAAACTTCTTTTAGCAGCTACATAAAGGTATCAGTCAGGAGCATCCAGGCTCTGCTGCAGTAACAGACAAACCCCAGGCTCAGTGGGTATAGCAGCAAAGGTCTAGTTCCTGCTTGCACGTCTTGTCCATTGAAGGGTTGGTGGTGCTCTGAGCTCTGAGGAAAGTGCACCTGCCGGGATGGTCACATGGCCCACCCAACCACAAGGGGGCAGGGAGTGCAAGCCTCCCTTGTGTCCACTGGAAGGTGGAGGGTGGAAATACATGGTGAGCTGCCTCTGTGAACTACCACAGTGAGCACAGCACTTGCAGACCACTGGGCTGGATCATGAAGTTTCTTCCGTGGTGTAGAGAGGCCCCACTAAGGCTCCTAGGAGGAAGGGAATGTGGCAGAGGGAGGTCCAGGTTGGCCCTTCCTCCAGCCCCCACAAAATGAGGGAAGCAGAGAGGCAGAGAGAGAACAGGGGAGTCCAGGGTGCATGTCCTGTTGGCTTCCTTTGCTGGGTAAAAGGGGAGCCCCAGGAGCCAGGGTCTGCAGGTATACGTGTAGAAGCCTTTTGCAACTCGGCAGTGGCAAGGGCAGAGAGAAGCAGCAGCTAGATGAGCCCTGTGGCCTGGGCGAGGCACACAGGGATCCAGAAGTGCCACAGGCCCCGTGGGAAGACAGGGAGTTGCTCAGGGGCCAGTGGAGGCCTTGAGTGAGGACACCTGGGCCACAGGACGCATGGCCTTCGTGGTCACAAGCAAACATGGGGGGACCAGAGACTCCAGCAGTGGCCCGAAGGCCAGATGGGACCAGTCACCCCATGGCAGTCACTTGTCCAAGGCCAGACCAAACCAGACCATCCACTGCAGAGGACAGCATGGGCCTCGGTAGATCTCTGGCCATTCTCTCCTCACACAGGTCGCCTAAGTACCACCCGCGCCACACACACATACGTGTACCCAGGTGCCATTTCAGAGGGGGGCACCCAGAGGGGGTCCAATTCATTTCCTGAAAGACACTGTCCTCCAAAAGAGACTGTTAAACTATCCCTGGTTTCAAAGTTGAACTTTTGTAACCGACTGCATGAACAAAAACACCTTTTTGCAGTTCTTCGGTTTCAAGTTCCCAGGCCAATAAGATTTGCTGACCAGCACTTTGGAATTTTCTGTTTCACTGCTCCCTTCCCCTTTGAGTTGTTTTTCAGAAACAGTGGACCCTCCTCGCAGTAACAAGGCAGTCACAAGGCTCTCTTCTGCCCGATTGTGTGTCCCGCCACCAAGCTGGCCCAGGGCCCCACTGAGCAACCTACTCCCCAGCACCCGCATGAGCACAAAAGGGTGACCGACAGTGCCCCCAGCCCATTACACTGCTAAAATCTCCACCAGGAGGGGCTTAGCCACCATTTTTTGATCATGCGCTGTATGTGCCAATGTAATTTCTCACTGCGCTTGCGTGCCCTGCACCCCACCCCAAACACGTAACGATTTCACTCATGTAGTGCATTGTTCATTTGACCTCTCGCAAAACCTCTGACCCTGTCAAGAGGCAGACTTGAGACTCCCACGTCCTGGTTGACATGCTCTACAATAAATTTCCTTTCCTCCTTGACAATCCCCATGGTCTCAGTCATTGGCTTTCTGTGCAGAGAGCGACTGAGCCTGGGAAAACCGCTTTGGCAGGTTCGTTCTCACTTTGAAAGGAACTCAGAGAGACTGAGATGCTACGTTTCAGTCGACACCCCCACCCCACCCCATGACGTGTGAAGAAGATTCGCTTGACCACATTTCCTTCGCACAGCTGAGCAGCGGTGAGCAAATCCCAGCCATCCTCCACACGGGTCCCTTCCTTGAACCTGTGCTCTGCCTGCAGTGGGTGCTGGTGTTCCCCCCCCTTTCCAATGTGAGAAAAAGACGCTTTGCAGGGTAGGTCGGTTTCCCAAGGACGTGTGATTATTTTCAGAGCTGGGGCCTGAATCTGGGGCTCTCCAGCTCCCAGCCGAGTGTTCCTCCCAGGGGCACTAGTCGCTCTGGCTGGTCTTGCAGAGCACAAGCCAGAAAGGCAAGGCCTCCCCCCAGGCATGCTGAGAAAACACTGCTTTCCAGTCTGCTGCTTCTGGGACTCCCACAACTTGTGTATGTTGCTCCACTTGACAGCGTCCCACAGGTGCCATAGGCTCTCTTCACTTTTCTTCAATTTTTTTTCTCTCTGTTCCTCAGACCCAATAGTTTCCAGTGTCCATTCTTCAAGTTTGCCAGTTCTTTCTTCTGCCTACTCAGATCTGCCTTTGAATTCTTCTAATGAATTTTTCATTTCAGTTATTGTAGTTTTCAGCTCCAATATTTCTTTTTGGTTTTCTATCTCTTTGTTGATATGTCCATTTTGTTCAGACATTTTCTTGACTTCCTCCATGTCTTCCTTTAGTTATTTTTTTCCTTTTCTTTTCTTTTTTTTTTTTAGAGATCTCATTCTTCTTTGGACATTTTTTTAGAGTCTCACATTGTTGCCCAGGCTTTAGTGAAGTGGCGCAATCATAGCTCACTGTAACCTTGAATTCCTGGACTCAAGCGATCCTCCTGTCTCACCCTCCCGGGTTGCTGGGACTACTGGCACATGATGCCATGATCCCCAGCTAATTAAAACACAAAAAAATTTTTTAAATATGGGGTCTTGCTATGTTGCCCAGGCTGATCTTGAATGCCTGGCCTCCAGCTATCTTCCTGCCTCGGCCTTCCAAAGTTCTGGGATTAGAGGCATGAACCACTGCACCCATCCTCATGTTACTATTATAGCAAGATGTCTCCTTGTCTATATCTGAGGAGGGGGTTGGATGGGAGAGGAACAGGAATGATCAGGAAAGAGTGTCCCCAGCCCACCCATCCCATCTCTTTCCCTATCCAGTGTCCAGGTCTTTTACTCTCAGATCTGAGCTCCCTCTGAAAGGCTGTCAGGCTGTGCCAGAAAGGGCGGAATAAAAATGTTTAGTATATTTCAAGAGGAACTGCTCTGATATTTCAGGAGGCTGAGAAAGGAAAGTTCTGGATTTCCTGGGACTGAGAACAACAAGGGTTGTAGAATCGGCCAGGGACAGATGGTGGAGTCTGCCCAGACCCTGCACTCCTGATGTAGCTAGCTGTCCCTTGGGTGTGTTTGTCCCCCAAAAGACTGGTGAAGCTGGCACTGTGTGTGTAACCATCCGCTTCTGGAGGCTGATGCAGCTGGTGACATTATCTCCAGGGGGAGGGCAGCCCTCAACTGCAGAGCTTCGAGCTGGGGTCTGAGAGGCCCTGGAGCCTTTCCCTACACGGAAGGGGGAAGGGAATGTGCAGAGGACTCCCTCCCTCCGTCCCTGCTTCCTCCCCTCCTCCTTCCCTCCTAATGTGGAAAATCTCACACATACGTAGGTAAAAGTAGAATGAAGAGAAGGAGAAAGGAAGACCATGAAAAAGAGCACATATGGAGTCCTTCATGGAGATGAATTACAAACGTTTAATTTCAATATAGTCGAATTCATCAAACTTTTCATTTGTGCCTTTCACTTTTCGTATCTTGTTTATGTGAAACAGAGCAGCAAACGTAAGAAGCCGCGTTTGCTTGCTGGGCCAGCTCGCAGGATTCGAAAAGCCCCTGACCGCGCGACTGCATAGAGTGCCCTGAGGAGGACAGGCAGGACACGCACGGCACAGCCTCCCACGTCTCCTGCCCAAATCACTGCATTTTTAGAAAAGTTAAGTTCAATGATCCTCGTCCTTGCCTCTTCCTGTAGTAAGATAATGTTCCACAGGATCAGTGATTACGCCGTTGTAATCTGTAATCAGGCGTGCCCTCGCACCCAGCCTTCGGCGGGATTTTGCTGTGGCAGCAGCCCCGGAGCACGTTGGTGGAAGTTCTGGGCGCGCACAGCACGCGCGGCTCCGGCGCGGGCGGCACCCGGCTCGGGCGGGACCCGGCTCGGCGCGGGCGGGACCGGCGCGGGCAGCACCTGGCTCTGCGCGGGCGGGACCGGCGCGGGCGGGACCCGGCTCGGCGCGGGCGGGACCGGCGCGGGCAGCACCTGGCTCGGCGCGGGCGGGACCGGCGCGGGCGGGACCCGGCTCGGCGCGGGCGGGACCGGCGCGGGCAGCACCTGGCTCGGCGCGGGCGGGACCGGCGCGGGCGGGACCCGCTGCTCCGCGGCAGCCGGCGGAGACGCCCTGGGAGACGCGCCAGGGTCGCGAGGCTCCCAATAAAACTAACTGTAATTCTTAAAAAGCCTCATTTTTTTTCTTTAGTTGACATTTAGTGTATCTTGTTTATTTTCTACTCTAATGTCTTAAAGATATATTTCCGTATTGGCTTTTAAAGTTTTGTCTTTTATTTTAAATCTTTTATCTGGAATGTATTTTCATACAGTTTGTGAGATACAGATCCAATGTCATTTTTTCCCATATGAATAAGCAATTGTTCCTGTAACTTCTCTTGACTTGTCTAGTCTTTCTTCACTGAACGACAGTGTCCTTCCTGTCACACATCATGCTTCTGTGCACGTGCGTGTGTTTCTGGACTTTCTGTTTTGCTCCGTCAGTCTCTTTGTCTATCCTGGTGCCAATACCACACTGTCATAATTACCATGGCTTACCTGACAGGCAAGTTCCCCATCTTGTACTTCTTGGGAGTGCCTGGAATATTCTTGGCCTTTATTTTACCATGTAAATTTTAGAATTAGTTTATCGAGGGCTGTGAAAAAATGCTGTTGAGATTTTGCATGGAATTCCATTCCACCTATAGAGAACTTAGGGGAGAACCTACTTGATTATCATTTTGAGTCATTAACATGGTATATCTCTCCATTAACTTATGTCTTCTTTAATGTCTTACAATTAAGTTATATAATTTTTGCATGTTAAATTTATTTCCTAAATACTTTGTGTTGTTCATGCTAGTATAAGAGGCATTGTTTTTTCTTTTTTAAATTACATTTTCTGTTTGTGGTTGAAGTATAGAAACACAACAACTGACTTTTGTATGTTAATTTTATATCTAACGACCTAAACTCTCATTAATTCTAATACTTTGTCTACAGAGTATTTGGGGGGAGGGTATTTGGGCAGTCATATTGTCCATTAAAAATGGAAGTTTTGTTTCTTCTTTTGAAATTCTTTTAACTTTTCTTATCTTTTTTTCCCTCTTCTGGCAGGGCTTCCAGTTAAATGCTTTATATAAGTTGTGGACAGTAGATATGCTTATCTTGTTCCTTATGTAAGTGGAATGTTTTTAAAGTATCATTATTAAACATTATATTTGTATACATTTGTTTTTATTTTTATTTTTTTTTTAGAGATGGGGTCTTGCTCTGTCACCCAGGCTGGACTTCAGTGGCACGATCATAGCTTACTTCAGCCTTCATCTCCGGGGCTCAAGCAATCCTCCCACCTCAGCCTCCCGAGTAGCTGGGACTACAGCCATGCGCCACCATGCCCGGCTAATTTTTCTATATATATTTTAGTTGTCCATATAATTTGTTTCTATTTTTAGTAGAGACAGGGTCTCGCTCTTGCTCAGGCTGGTCTTGAACTCCTGAGCTCAAACGATCTGATCTGCTCACCTCAGCCTCCCAGAGTGCTAGGATTACAGGCATGAGCCACCGCACCTGGCCCCCAACAAACTCTTATCCATTGATGGATTTACCTAAACCAGCTTCGTCCATTGATGGATTGATTAGCCTGAACCAACTACTTCACGAAGTGTTGTAAGATGTTACTCTAATTCCGTAATTCTTTTGTATTCTTTTGAGAGAATATTTCCCTCATCGGCTAGGGTTATTTGACTACCCTATACTACAAGTCATGCAGGACAAATAGAATAAATGCTTAATTCCTCCCCTTTACTTGCCAGTTTTTCAGATAAAAATTTGGTGCCTTTTCTGGTTATCTCCAGTGGTAACCAATGATCTCTCTCCTTCTCTCTCTTTCTGTTGGAGTACAAACTCACATATTTTTATATGTTTGATATATTTCAATCAATTGCTGTGTTGTTTTGTTTTGTTTTGTTTTGTTTTTAGAGACAGGGTCTCTAGAGGGCAGTGGCACAATCACAGCTCACTGCAACCTCTAAGTTTTGGGCTCAAGTGCTCCTCCTCCGTCTCCCAAGTAGCTGGAACTACGGGTGTGCACCGCCACACCCAGCTAATATATTTTTAAATTTTTTGTAGAAACAGGGTCTTGCTATGTTGCCCAGGATGGTCTCAAACTCCTGGCCTCAGGAGGTGCTCCCTCCTCAGCCTCCCAAAGTGTTGGGATTATAGGCGTTAGCCACTGTGCCTGGCCCAATGTGCTTTGCTTGATACTTAAATTGTACTATATTTTGCAGTGGGGTGTTCCTGTGGGTTTTTTTTTGTTGTTGTTGGTTTTTTTTTTGGTTTTTTTGTTTGTTTGTTTGTTTTGACATGAACCTAAAAGTCTTCGAAGTCTTCCTTACTTTTTGGGACAAGAGATATCCCAGACTCATTTTGTACATTTCCTCAGCCAGACCTGGTACTAGCTATTCTTCCAACAAGTCCTGGTTTCTTATAGTGGGAAATGATATTTATAGACCACAGTCTGGGTGCTAGAGTGCTCATTGCTCCTGAGCAGTCATTGCAGCAAATCCTTTTCCATGGGCAAAGTTAGGGGAAAATTCTTTGTAAAAATTAAAGGCATCAGTTCACACTATTTTTTTTTTTGAGACAGAGTCTCATTCTGTCACCCAGGCTGGAGTGCAGTGGCATCATCATAGCTCACTGCAGCCTTGAACTCCTGGTCTCAAGCGATCCTCCTGCCTCAGCCTCCCAAGTAGCTAGGCACTGAGAGTTTTTAATCATTAATGGGTTTTCAATTTCGTCAAATGCTCTTTCTATATCTAATGAGCCAATCTTGTGCTTTTTCTCCTTTATCTGTTAAATTGGTTCATTTTTCTAATGTTAAAAGAACCTTGTATTTTGGGGGTAACCCTGCTTAGTCAGATATATTATCCTTTTTGTGTATCACTGGATTTGATTTGGTAATATTTTGTTGAAAGATTGTGCACCTATGTTCATGAGGAGTTATTAGTCTGTAACAGTGTTGCCCAGTAGGACTTTTGGTGTTTATATTCTCTCAGAAATGTTTGTAGTTTTAAGTACAGACAGTCCCCGATATAACAATGGTTCCACTTAAGATTTTTTGACTTTACAATTGTGCAAAATCGATACACATTCAGTTGAAACCACACTTCAAGTACCCATACAACTGTACTGGTTTTCAGTGCAGCATTCAATAAATTACATGAGATATTCAACACTTTATTATAAAATAGGCTTTGTTCTAGATGATTTTGCCAACATGTAGGCTGATGTAAGTATCTCAGCATGTTGAGGTATGTGATGATGTGATGTTCTGTATCTGTGCCATCCAGTACAGTAGCCACTGGCCACAGGTGGCTACTGAGCACTCAAAATGTGGCCAGTGAGAATGAGGAATTAAATTGTGCATTTTATATAATTTAATTAGCCACATGTGGCTAAGTGGCTACTATATTGGGCAGTGCAGGTTTGTAATTTAGCTTTTTATAATATTCTTGTCTTTTAAAATATTTGCATATTCTGGGCCAGCCTGGTGGCTCATGCCTGTAATCCTAGCTCTCTGGGAGGCCTAGGCGGGCGGATTGTTTGAGCTTAGGAGATCGAGACCAGCCTGAGCAAGAGCGAGACCCCGTCTCTACTAAAAAATAGAAAAAATTAGGTGGGTGTGGTGGCTGCTGCCTTTAGTCCTAGCTACTTGGGAGGCTGAGGCAGGAGGACCATTTGAGCCCAGCAGTGGTGAGGCTGCAGTGAGCTATGATGACACCACTAGACTCTACCCAGGGTGAGTGAGACTCTGTCTCAAAAAAACCAAAATCGCATATTCTGTTATTTTGATTTTCTTGATCAGGGACTCTTGTTCCATGCATGGTAGATCTCTCTGTCTGTCCTACATAGCTTTAATTTTTTTCTAATCCTTTTAATACCTTTAGCTCAGCTTTATCCTGATTGCTTTCTTCATGTGTACCTTCTATTAGGGTCCTTTAGGGTCATTATCTGCTTTTGAGGTCTTTGTTTTTTTTTTTTTTTGTTTTTTTGTTTTTTTGTTTTTTTTTTTTTGAGACAGAGTCAACTCTCTGTTGCCCTGGATAGACTGCAGTGGCATCATAATAGCTCACTGCAACCTCCAACTCCTGGGCTTAAGTGATCCTCCTGCCATGGCCTCCCCAGTAGCTGGGACCACAGGCACACACCACTATGTCTGGCTAATTTTTATTTTTTGTAGAGATGCAATCTCACTCTTGCTCAGGCTGGTCTTGAACTCCTGGCCTCAAGCAGTCCTCCCACCTCAGCCTCCCAGAGTGCTAGGATGACAGGCATGAGCCACCATGCCCAGCCTTTCTTTTTATGGCTGTTTTATATAAAGAAAATGCAAATTCTAAATTTATCCTACCATTTTCAACTCAGAAATCCATTTACTTTCCTTTTTTTAAATTTGTTTCCTCCCAAAGAAGCAAGAAATCTATTTCCCTTTTAATCTTAGCTTTACATTGTCTTCTCTTTTTCCCTTTTGATTAGTGTAGCCAAAAGATGGGTCCCTTTTATTATTCTTTTCAAAGAGCCAACTTCTGGCTCTTTTGATTCTCTCCTTTTTCTTTTCCGATTTTCTTGCTCTTTTTCTTTTCTTTTCTTTTCTTTTTTTTCTTTCTTTTTTTTTTTTTTTTTGAGACAGAGTTTCACTCTGTTGCCCGGGCTAGAGTGCCGTGGCATCAGCCTAGCTCACGGCAACCTCAAACTCCTGGGCTTAAGCGATCCTCCTGCCTCAGCCTCCTGAGTAGCTGAGATTACAGGCATGCGCCACCATGCCCGGCTAATTTTTTCTATATATATTTTAGTTGTCCATATAATTTCTTTCTATTTTTAGTAGAGACGGGGGTCTCACTCTTGCTCAGGCTGGTCTCGAACTCCGGAGCTCAAGCAATGCTCCCGCCTCAGCCTCCCAGAATGCTAGGATTACAGGCGTGAGCTACCATGCCCGGCCTTGAGACCCTGTTTCTTTAAAAAAAAAAAAAAAAAAAAAATTAACTGGGCATGATGGTGCTCACCTGTAGTCCCAGCTACTCAGGAGGCTGAGGAGGGAAGATGGCTTGAGCTCAGGAGTTCAAGGCTGCAGTGAGCTGTGATCACACCACGGCACTCCAGCCTGGGTGACAGAGTTAAAAAAAAAAATAGAAATAAGGAGAAGAGACCATCAAATAAGGAAAAGCAACCAGGTAAGATTTCCTTAATTCTCCCATTTGCCTGCCAGCTTGGGCTTCTACTTTAGAACTTTTCTTACAATGCACATGACCATGCTGAACTTACTTTATTTGTTTGTTTGAGACAGGGTCTTACTCTGTCACCTAGGCTGGAGTGCAGTGTCCCTTTGTTCTGATTCTGAGGGATCTCTTACTTCTAGCTCGTGATTTTTAGGCTGTCTGGTCTGCCATTTTGTCCCAAATGATATGAGCTTTTCATTCTTTACTACTGAGTGAAGGATCTACTCAGGAAGGCCATCATAGTGACATGATTAGAGATCACGGACACATTAGAGTAAAGCAGTACAAAAAAAATCAATGCCTCAAGGCTGGCGAAGGTTAAACAATGATGAACATAAAACATTTGGCTCATAGGAGGTACCCAAATATCAATTCCTTCCTACTTCTAATGCAGAAACCTCTCTCTCTCTCATACAATTGCAATTGTACATGACTTTTAACCTTTCCAAATGAAATTCCAAACCAGAATTTGTACTCACTTACTCATCCATCAATATTTCTTTAGCAGCTATGAGGTACAGATTGTTCTAGATGCTGTGGGTACTGCACAGTACAACAGTGCTTCTCAAATTTAAAAGTGCTTAGGGAATTGTGGTGTGAGGAGCTCAGTGGGCCCTCTTTCTGGCAAAACAATACTTAACTGGTGAAAATTATTTTTGTAAAAAACCCAATAATTTAAAGTCTCTGGAAATTGTCCTAAGGGCATACAGCAAATGAAGAAACATTTATTCAAGAAAATATACAAAAATTCAGAAAGAACGGTGAGCATTTGTGGCAGTCCCTCCTCCTCCCTCCCCCAGCTCAGACTGATGGAAGCTCCACTCCAGGCAGGTATGGCCAAGAGTATGTGGTTCCCTCTCCCCTTAGCTCCTAACCAAGGTTTACCACATCTCACTGGGAGGGGCAGGCCACCAGCGTGTCTCATCTCCTCCCTAGAGGAACTGCAAAGAAAATAACTAGAAAATATAGTTAAGGAGTTCTTAAAATAATTAGAATGTGAGGCAGGAGGATCACTTGAGCCCAGGAGTTTGAAGTTGCAGTGAGCTATGATGACACCACTGCACTCTAGCTAGGGTGACAGAGCAAGACCCTGTCTCAAAAAAATAAATAAATGAAAATGTTATACTGGAAAATATTTACTGAATGCAAAAGAAAGCAGTAAAGAAGGCACAGGGGAACAAAAAAGACATGAGACATAAAAAACAAATAGCAAATGGCAAACACAGATCCAACCATATCAGTAAAACCTTTAAATGTAAATAGATTAAAGAATCCAATTAAAAGATGTCAGACTTGGTTAAAAACTATATTTGGTCTACAGGAAACACACTTTATTTATTTATTTATTTATTTATTTTTTGAGACAGAGTCTCACTCTGTTGCCCAGGCTAGAGTGAGTGCCGTGGCGTCAGCCTAGCTCACAGCAACCTCAAACTCCTGAGCTCAAGCGATCCTCCTGTCTCAGCCTCCCGAGTAGCTGGGACTACAGGCATGTGCCACCATGCCCGGCTAATTTTTTTCTATATATATTTTTAGCTGTCCATATAATTTCTTTCTATTTTTAGTAGAGATGGGGTCTCGCTCTTGCTCAGGCTGGTCTCGAACTCCTGAGCTCAAACGATCCGCCCACCTCGGCCTCCCAGAGTGCTAGGATTACAGGCGTGAGCCACCGCGCCCGGCCGGAAACACACTTTAGATTCAAATATATGAATAGGCTGAAAGTAAGAGGTTGGAAAAAAGATGTACCACATAAACAGCAACCATAAGAGAGCTGGAGTGGCTATACTAATATGAGACAAAATAGACTTTTAAAATGTCTACAATGATTATAAGAAATAAAGTGGGACATTTTATAATGATAAAAGTGTCAATTCATTCAGGAAGACATAACAGTTATAAACATATGCAACTAACAAAAGAGTCCCCAAGATATGATGCAAAAATGAACAATAGAATTGAAGGGAGAAATGGACAATTAAATAATAATAGTTGAGAGACTTCAATACCCAACTTTCCAGAATGGATACAACAACTAGGTGAAAATAAACAAGGGTATAGAAGATTTGAACACTATAATCCAACTCAACTAACAGACTTCCATAGAACATGCCAACCAACAGCAGCAGAACACACATTCTGCTCAAGTGTACATAGTACATTCTCCAGATATACCAATGCCAGGCCATAAAACAATCTCAATAAATTTAAAAGGATTGAAATCATATAAAGTAGATTCTGTGACCACAATAGAAACTAGAATTCAATAATAGAAGGACATTCAGGAAATTTACAAATATATGTAAATTAAATGTCACACTCCTAAATAGCAAATAGGTTTTATGTTATTTGTATATGTCTTCCCAAAACTCATGTGTTCGGAACTTAATCCCCAATGCAACAGTATCGGAAGGGAGGGCCCAGTGGGAGGTCATAAGGGTTCCAGGCTCATGAATGGATGACTGCCACTATAAAAAGGGCTCGTGGGAGCAGGTGTTCTCTCTCTCTCTCTCTCTCTCTCTCTCTCTCATGTTCTCCTGCCATGTAAGGACATGGCATTTCTCTTCTCTCAAGAACCAGTGTTCAAGGTGCTGTCTCAGAAACAGAGGAAGCAGGCCCTAACCTGCAAGCACCTTGATCTTGGATTTCTCAGCCTCCAGAACTGTTAGAGAATAAATTTCTTTTCTTTATAAATTATCCCATCTCAGGTATTCTGTTATAGTAGCAGAAAATGGATTAAGACAATGGGTGAAAGAATAAATCACAAAGGAAACTAGAAAATACTTTGAGATAAATTAAATGGAAAACACAACATACCCAAACTTATGGAACATAGCAAAAGCAGTGCTTTGAGGAAAATTTATAGCTGTAAATACCTACATTAAAAAAGAAGCAATATCTCAAACCAATAAACTAATTTTACACCTTAAGAAACTGGAAAAGGAAGAGCAAGCTAAACCCAAAACAAGCAGAAAGGAAGGAAATAACAAAGATTGAAGCAGAAATTAGTAAGTAGAATATAGAAAAACAATTCTGAAAAGTCAACAAAAACAAAAGTTGGTTCTTTGAAAAACTTAACAAAAATTCATAAACTTTTAGCTAGATTGACAAAGAAAGAAAGTGAGAATTACTAAAACAAAGAATGAAGGAAGGGGCTGGGCGCAGTGGCTCACGCCTGTAATCCCAGCACTCTGGGAGGCCGAGGTGGGAGGATCACTTGAAGTCAGGAGTTCAAGACCAGCCTGAGCAAGAGTGAGATCCCGTCTCTATTAAAAATAGAAAAAATTAGCCGAGTGTGGTGGCACGTGCCTGTTGTCTGAGCTACTCCAGAGGCTGAAGCAGGAGGATCGCTTGAGGGAGTTTGAGGTTGCTGTGAGCTAGGCTGATGCCACGGCACTCTAGCCCCAGCAACAGAGTGAGACCCAATCTCAAAAAGAAAAAAAAAAAAAAAAAATAGAATAAAGGGAGGGCCACACAATCATCTCTATACACACTGAAAAACATCTGACAAAACCCAACACCCTTTCATGATAAAAATACTCATAAAAATAGAAACAGGAGGGAACTTCCTGAATCTGATAAAAAAACATCTACAAAACCCCACAGATCACATTACACTTCACAGTGAAGGACTAACAGCTTCCCCCTAAGACCAGGAACAAGAAAAGGGTGTCTTCTCTTGCCACTTCTATTTCACATCATAATGGAGATGTTAGCCAGGGCAATAAGGCAAGAAAAAGAAATAAAAGGCATACATATTATATAAAAGAAATAAAAATGTCTCTATTTGCAGATTACACAATCTTATATATAAAAGTTTTATGGAATCCACTGAAAAACTATTAGAACTAATAAGTTCATTAGGGTTGCAGGATACAAGATCAATATAGAAAATCCATTATCTATCCATTCAACTGGAATACCAGGACGATGAACGTAAACAGACTTCTTAGAAGTAAAGTGTATCTCAGAAGGAAATTATTACTAAGTATTGCATCCCAGCTTTAAATTGCCCTAATTCCCCAAACTTCCTTACTCTTTTTTTTTTTTTTTTTTTTTTTGAGACAAGAGTCTCACTCTGTTGCCCAGGCTAGAGTGCCGTGGGGTCAGCCTAGCTCACAGCAACCTCAAACTCCTGGGCTCAAGCAATCCTCCCACCTCTGCCTCCGCAGTAGCTAGCCTTAGAGGTGTGCACCAACGGCCCCAGCTCAGGATACCTTTTAACCAAAAAGGTGACTAGAACCAACAGAACCAAAGAATAGAATTAAAATGTAAAGCTATCTCTGGATTAGAAGAAAAACAGCCACAGGTGGGTCACTGATTTGAGTGTGAGAAACATATCACCTTGCAAAATGTTGGCTGCATCCTTTTTTAAGACATTAGGAGAATAATTAAGATTTTTTAATAAGGAAAACCATTGTAATTTGCCATAAGTTGGATTGTACATAAATAGCAGAAACAAGCCAGCTCATTTCTCTCCCTCCCTCCACCTTAGATTCCTGGGGAGCAGGAATTGTAATTAACATAGGGATGATACTTACAACAAGATCTCCTCCGGGGCTGGCTGTGCAGCTGTTTAGAAGGCATTATGTGCACCTGAGCAGGAAAAGTGAGTCGGGAGAGATGAGTCAGACCCACCAGAACAAGCCATCGGTGACAGGCCCGGCCCTCCACACTCATTCCCAAGTGGCACCCACACCTGCCTTTACACCGTCTTGGCAGCAGCTGGGGTGAGAATTCCACATGCACCTCCTCTTCCCCAGCATTTGCTTCCTACCCCATCCCCAGGAGTTTAATCGTATGCCTACAAGTTTTTAATTATCCTGTCCCGAAGTTACTACTATCTGGCAGAGCAGTCTTCAAACCCTGGCTGAAAAGGAAGTCTGGCAGAAGATTCTTCCTCCCACCCTGCTGAGCACGCTCATCCTGTGACTGTCCCCTGCCAGCCTGGTTCACGGGGCTGCAGTTCTCAGCCTCTCCACAGTCAAGTCGTATCGGTCTTCTCGCTCTCCCCACAGAAATGCAGCGCCTGGGAGCAGGGACTTTGTCTTGTGCTCCCAAGGTATGAAATAGTGCCTGGCACAGAAGTTTTAAAAATATGTGCTGAATGAAATAATTATTATCTATTATCTTATTCTTGTTTCCCTTTTCTGCATTGAAAGTCCCTTCTGTTATCCTGACATCTTCAATAAAGCTTGATTTCATATTATGTTCTCTTCTAATCTGTATTTGGGGGAATTAACAGAGGATCTCACATCCACACTCAGGCAACGTGGGACAGAAAGCAGCGGCAGCTTTGCAAAGTGACCTTCAGGGAGTGGGTGGTGACTAGTAATCCCGTAGGGTCTGGATGGTTGCTATTGGGATTGTAAAGAAAAAGGTGATTTCTGAAGTCTGGAAAGTTTAGGGCCAACCTTCCCAAAACACCTTCCTTGCACTTGAGGAGCTGCTAGTGTAGGCGGCAAGGCAGACAGACAGCTAAACGGGTAAGAAGTCTGCGGAAAGTACCCCGAGACTGGAAGCATGAGGTGCTCAGAGCACCTCACATGGTGGGAGGGCATCTAGGAAATGCGTCCAGAGAAGGTGACGCCTGAGCGAGCCTTGAAGCAGGGGCGGCCAGGTTAACGGGGAGGGAGGCGCTCAGGGAAACCTAGCATGTGTGAAGAAGCCAAGCTGGCAAAGAGAGCAGAACCGAGCTCAGTCTCCTGCTGACCTCCCGGCGCTTACTCTTGTCAAGGGGAAGAAACCAAGCTCTGTAAAATAATTTTAAAGAGATTTATTCTGAGCCAAATTTGAGGATCATGACCCGGAGTGACACCCAAGAGGCTTTGAACAAATGGACTCACTATGGCTGGGTTACAGTTTGGTTTTATACATTTCAGGGAGACAGGGGTTACAGGTGAAGTCATAAATCAATACATGGGAGGTGCACACTGGTTTGGCTCGAAAAGGTGGGCCCTCTTGAAGTGAGATGGGGGCTTACAGGTTATAGGTGGGTTTAAAGATTCTTTGGCTGACAATTGGCTGAGAGAGTTAGGCTTTATCTAAAAGACCAGAAAGGAAATAATTTAAGATAAAGGTGTGAGCGCTCTGGAGGTCCAGACAGGGGAATCTTTCAAGTTCAGACAGGGATCTGCTGGGCTGCTTGAGTTAAGATGGGGGCTTCTCCCTTTCAGGTAACCCTAATGCGATACTGGAATCAATCGGGTTGGGAAGTCAACCACTGTATTTGGTTAACAAAACCTGCTGGTGGGATTTTACCATTTGTGAGCATGACTCATCTGGCCCCCTTAGGAAGCAATTTTGAGCAAAAGAAAAGATCAGAGTTCAGTCCTCAATACTTTACATTATATGTAAATTGCTGGGCAGCCAGCCCTCCAATAGTCAGATATGGGGTAAAGCATTTATCGTTTGTTCCATGTGTTTCACTCTAGGTTATGATGTTTATGCACAAAGGAAAGCAATACCGTTTGTTTTTACCAGGACAATCTTGCTCTGTGAGTAGAAACAGGCCTATAAAACAATAATAATGGTGACAATAATGATAATATTTATTGCATGCCTACTGTGTGCCAGTTAGTTTATAACCCTCACGACTAGCCTGCAGGAGGGATAGTTATCTGTCATAAAAGAAGAAACTAAAGGCCGGGCACAGTAGCTCATGCCTGTAATCCTAGCACTCTGGGAGGCCGAGGCGGGAGGATCGCTTGAGGTCAGGAGTTTGAGACCAGCCTGAGCAAGAGTGAGATCCCGTCTCTACTAAAAATAGAAAGAAATTATATGGACAGCTAAATATATATATATATATATAGAAAAATTAGCCGGGCATGGTGGCACACGCCTGTAATCTCAGCTACTCGGGAGGCTGAGGCAGGAGGATCGCTTGAGCCCAGGAGTTTGAGGTTGCTGTGAGCTAGGTTGATGCCATGCCACTCTAGCCCAGGTGACAGAGCAAGACTCTGTCTCAAAAAAAAAAAGAAGAAGAAGAAGAAGAAGCTAAAGTACATAGGAAATAAGAAACTTAGGCAGGCTGACGCCCTGCAGTAAGTGGCTGTTATAATAAAAACTCTCCATCTAAGGAGAGTTCACTCGTCAAAGATCACGTCTTAAACAAAACAAAGGGTTTCTAGAATAGATCTGTGCCTGGGCATGACGCACACCAAAGAGCACCAGCTGTGAGCCCACGGCTGCAGCAAGCGGACATCTGAGAATTCACTTGGAGTTGCAGGATACAACTTTCATATCTGCCCAGTGCCCTCCCCCTTCTTTTTTCTATTTTTTTAACTGTTACAGCAAGTGTTACAGTGGATGGCTCCGAGGACAAACCGAGCGGCACACAGAGAGTCGGAGAATCAAAGTTAAGTAGCCAGTGGGCTCAGGAGGGGTCTCACCACCAAATTCTGAGCCCCATCTACCCGATTTTTCCCACTTTTATTAAGTTGGGGTGGTCCAAGGGGTGGGGTCTCAGGTGGCTAATGCCAGCCAGGTAATAGGTTAATTGATGCTCCAGGTAATAGGTCAGTATTATGCTGATGCGGGTCTTCCATGAGGGGTGGGGTGTTTCAGAGTGGCTGATGTGCCAAGTAATAGATAGGGATTTTCCTTATCATGACAAGGTCTCACTCTGTAGCCCAGGCTGAAATACAGTGGCACGATCATAGCTCATTGCAGCCTCGAACTCCTGGGCTCAAGTGATATTTTTAATTTTTGTAGAGATGGGGGTCTCACTATGTTGCCCAGGCTCGTCTCAAACCCCCTGGCTCAAGCGATCCTCCCGCCTGGGCTTCCCTAGTCGTTGGTATTACAGGTATGAGCCATTGTACTCAGCTCCCCTTTTTTCTTAAAATCAGTTTAACACTGCATTCTTCCTGTTTTGGAAGCTCCTCAGTGGCCTCACAGGCCACAGTGAGGCGCTGACATGTGCGTGCTGCTCGGGGACTCCTTCTGGTCTTGGTGGGCTGCACCTCGCTCTGTGCTTGCTGTCCACGCAGCTGTCCCGAGGCCGGAGACTGCAGGCAGACCTGGCGGAGCTGAAGGGCTCTCCAAGGTCCCTGGCGAGTACCGTGTTCCTGCCTCTGCGCACGGCCGGCAGCCCAGCCCCTGCGCAACTCCCCGCCCGCCCCGCCCTCATCTCAGCAGGGGCCTTGAGACCGTGGCTGGGCTCCTGCTGTGCTGTGTGTTGCCCTCGGCGGCACCACCTGCTGCGACCTCTCCCGCTGGTGGTCCCCTACTTTCCTGATAAAATGGCCCTGCCGCAGAGGAAGGTGGAGGAGAACAGAAACAGCTTGGGTTTTTCTTACTGGTTTTGTTTTTTTTCTTTTTTTTTTTTTTTTGAGACAGAGTCTCACTCTGTTGCCCAGGCTAGAGTGAGTGCCGTGGCGTCAGCCTAGCTCACAGCAACCTCAAACTCCTGAGCTCAAGCGATCCTCCTGTCTCAGCCTCCCGAGTAGCTGGGACTACAGGCATGCACCACCATGCCCGGCTAATTTTTTCTATATATATATTTTTAGCTGTCCATATAATTTCTTTCTATTTTTAGTAGAGATGGGGTCTCGCTCTTGCTCAGGCTGGTCTCGAACTCCTGAGCTCAAACGATCCGCCCACCTCGGCCTCCCAGAGTGCTAGGATTACAGGCGTGAGCCACCGCGCCTGGCCTTTCTTACTGTTTTTGAGACTTTTTCCCATTACACCAAACTGGTTCTTGAACCTTTGGGCCCCAATTTTGAACAGCCCATTGTGCACGTCTCCTCAGTGTGAACCCCACGATCCCATCGTGTCCAGACAGGCTGCGTCCTGTCCACCCTAAGCTTTCTGGATGCTCTTTTCTCCTGAGAAACTGTCTTTTAGCAGTTGGCCATTGCCCTGGTGGTGTCAGTTCCTGAAACCCTCACTTAAAAATTAGCCAGAAACACCCGCCATTGAATGAAACAAGCAACGCTAATCACACAAACGGCAGGAAAGGCGCTTAACGCGGGTGTTCTGTTGGCCACGTCCCAAGACTCTATTGCTCACTTGTGCAATGGGCGTGGTCTTCTAAAGGGCCTCGCTGGCTTTTAATATCTGCAATGTGTGAGTTGGACCCTCTGTTCATGGTATGCAGTGTCTTGTCATAAAAGACACTCTGTGTTTTTGAAGGCGAATTATATCAGGTTTTCAAATCAACCCTGCTTTAGCAGGACACTGTCAAAATGGATGGCATCTAGAAAATTCTGTCTGTATTCTCTTGTCTAGCAAGGAGCTCAGGATAGATAGCCTGCGGTATTTGACTCATGCCAGCCCCTGAGCTGCCTTGGGAGAAGATGCTGACGCTTCTTGTCCAGGGTCCCTCTTTTGCAAAGTGATAGGTTGTTGTGACAGGTGTCTTTTATTAAGTCCCTGTGGATGTGATTAGTGTAAATAATGACATGTGAACCCACATCACTGGCATCGCTCTTCTTCTTCTGTTAGTCTCTTGAAGAGCGTTTCTTTTGCACTTTTTAGCTGACGACCTACCTCTTCCATAAGTCAAGGGAAACAAGCTGACGAACTGCCTAGGACTTCCATGTAGAGCTCAAATGCACAATGATTTCTGCAACGCTCTTTTGTTCAGACATGCTGACATTGCCTCGTGTGTCACACCTTTGTAAGATCGGCACAAAGCTGGTCTCCAGGAGACCCCTCCCCCGCCCCCTCTAAATTCTTATCCTCCTACGCCCCAGCACCTGCCCGGCCCAGCGATTATATCGGCGACACGGGAACAGCCCCCGATCGGGCAGATTCCACTGTCCGCCCTGAAACCGCAACGGAAAATTCCCGACTCTTCGAGCCAAAACTCTTCACGCCAAAAAAAAAGTCATCCCCTAACTTTAAAAAATATATATAAGCCTACTCAAAACTTCTGGGTGGCGAGACTTCTCAGGCCCCTCTCTCGGTACCCGTTACCCTCGCCCCGGAGCGCTCAAATAAAGCCTCGTTGCTTGCCCCTTTCCACTCTGCTCGTCTTTCTTTCTCTGGCGCCCACCATCCAAAAACCTTACAATCTCGTGGTTGCATGCCCTGACAGTTAAGCTGACTGCAAACAGACTTTAAATATGAGCGGAGCCAACTCTGTTACGGATGCGTTCTGGGGAAATTCCTGTCCATCTGGATGGGGCAGGGCTCCGGACTCACCTGAATCAAATGACTGTCCTTACATTGTCCTACCTGTCCTCTCTGCAGGGGCTCCTTTCTATGCTCTCCCTCCGGGAGGAGGGTTCAGTAGAGGTTCAGCTAGAATCAGTGCACCCTCAATGGTTTTCATTTTGTATTTGCCAAGAACAACTGAGGAATAATTGTATTTTATCTCTTAATTCAAGGAGAAAACTTGGTTTCTGATTACTTTGTTGTGTTGTGTCTTAGTTGCCTACAGCTGCCGTTTCTTCCTAGGGTGGCAGCATGGGTTGGCGCAGACCTGGGCTCGTGCCTCCAAGGGCAGAGGGAACCTGGCACCTCCCCCAGCCAGCTCTGTGGCCCTGCACCCTGCAAGGGTGACTCACCGTGACCTACCAGAATGGTTGCTCGCAGGGACAACTTGCTGGTTTATGGTTTGGTTTGGCTGAGAATGTTGCCAAGGCTTTGATCTAAGCTTGTCATTCTATTTGCATTCTTGAGATACTCACGTTCCACAGGAAGAACAGATTCCCAAACAGTGTTTTTTGGACACAGTATGATTCTTTCACACCAAGGGTTTCAGTTTTAAAAATGTATACCTTTAGGCTGGGAGCGGTGGCTCACGCCTGTAATCCTAGCATTCTGGGAAGCCGAGGGAGGAGGATCGCTCAAGGTCAGGAGTTCAAGACCAGCCTGAGTAAGAGCGAAACCCCATCTCTTCTAAAAAATAGAAAGAAATTATCTGGACAACTAAAAATATATAGAAAAAATTAGCCAAAAAAAAAAAAAGTGTTCCTTTAAAAGAAACCTTGCTAACAAGAGTGGGAACGGGGGTGGGGCTGATTCGGGAACAGCGGTCTGAGTGTTCTGCAGTGGGGTGAGGGAGGGGACACACGGCACTTTCCACACACCGCAGTCGTGTGTCGTTTGCCCTCTTGCAGGGTCCTTACATTCCTCTACCTCCCTACGCCCCTGTGACTTTGCACCAGTGTACATTATCAGTTGGGAGTGTATGGGCAAAGCAATTTCCCAAATAAATGGATATAAATGTTTTTTAAAAAAATCAGCTTAACACTGTAGTCTTCCTCTGTTAGAAGTACTCTTGTTCTTCTTTTTTTTTTTTTTTTTTGAGACAGAGTCTCACTTTGTCACCCTGGCTAGAGTGCCATGGCATCAGCCTAGCTCACAGCAACCTCAAACTCCTGGGCTTTAGCAATCCTCCTGCCTCAGCCTCCCAAGTAGCTGAGACTACAGGCATGCGTCACCATGCCCCACTAATTTTTTCTATATATTTTTAGTTGTCCAGCTAATTTCTTTCTATTTTTAGTAGAGAGGGGGTCTTGTTCTTGCTCAGGCTGGCCTCGAACGCCTGAGCTCAAACAATCCACACACCTCAGCCTCCCAGAGTGCTAGGATTACAGGCGTGAGCCACCGCATCCAGCCGGAAGTACTCTTATAATGAATTCGTTCATTCAACAAATATCTTCCAAGTTCCCACCGTGTGTCTGGCATGGTCCCAGATGCAGGAGATAAATTACTTGCTTTCAGGAGCTTAGAGCCAGCCCCTGTTCGCCTTCGAGTGGGAGGATCCTCAGACTGGAAGGAAAACCAAGCTTACCTGGAAGCCGCTACCACAGGTTTTTAAAAATTCGGCCAGGCGCGGTGGCTCACGCCTGTAATCCTAGCACTCTGGGAGGCCGAGGTGGGTGGATCCCTCGAGGTCAGGAGTTCGAGACCAGCCTGAGCAAGAGCGAGACCCCATCTCTACTAAAAATAGAAAGAAATTATCTGGCCAACTAAAATATATATATAGAAAAAAATTAGCCAGGCATGGTGGCACATGCCTGTAGTCCCAGCTACTCGGGAGGCTGAGGCAGTAGGATTGCTTGAGCCCAGGAGTTTGAGGTTGCTGTGAGCTAGACTGGCCTGGGCAACAGAGTGAGACTCTGTCTCAAAAAAAAAAAAAGAAAGAAAGAAAGAAAAAGAAAATTAATTCACCAACTCTATTCGGGGAGGCTCTAGCCACTGACCTCATCTCCTTTCGGCCAGAAGAAACCCGCTGCACACTTCTACAGTATGTCGATGACCTCCTTCTAGCGAGCCCATCCAGAAAAGACTTCAACAGGGAACCCAGTGGCTGCTCCAACTGCTCCCTGACAAAGGATACAAGGTCTCCTGGAAAAAGGCACAGATCTGCAGGCAACAGGGAAGTACCTCGGTTTCCACATCACTCAGGGGCGCCAGACGCTGGGCCACGAGCAGAAGCACACCATCTGTGCAACTCCCAGGCCGACCAGTTGGAGACGACGCAGGGAATTCCTCGGCGCATCTGGATCCCAGGTTTCTCCCTAAAGGCCAAGCCTCTGTACGAGGCCCTCCGCGGGCCTGAAAACAAAGAATTGGAATGGGCCGAGAGTCAGGAAAGGGCTTTCCAGGAAATAAAAGCCTTACGAAAAAGAACCCCCGCACTAGGGCTACCGGACCTCACCAAAGACTTTAACCTGTTTGTACACAAGAAACAAGTGGCTCTGGGGGTTTTGACTCAAACTGTGGGCCCATGGCAGAGACCAGTGGCTTACTTGTCAAAACAATTAGATCCGGTAGCTGCAGGATGGCCACCTTGCCTCCGCACACTAGTGGCCACCGTCCTGCCAGTCAAGGAAGCAGACAAACTCACACTGGGACGAAACCTCCATGTGCAAGTCCCTCATACAGTGATATCTCTAATAAACACCTCAGGGCACCTATGGCTCTCAAGCAACCGGTTAGCGCAGTACCAAGGAATACTGTGTGAAAATCCACGGGTCACCCTGGAGACTGTGCGGACCTTGAATCCCGCCACCCTCCTGCCCACCGAGCCAGGGCCCTGGACCATGACTGCACCGAGGTGGTAGAAGAGGTCTATGCCAGCCGGCCAGCTCTGAAACATAGTCCTCTTCCGGCACCAGACTTAGAACTCTACACGGATGGCAGGAGTTTTATCCAGAATGGGAAATGACTGGCGGGCTTCGCAGTCACCACAGCCGATGAGGTCATCATGTCAGCCCTTTGCCCCAAGGGTGGTTGGCACAAAGGGCAGAACGATGGGCCCTCATCCAAGCCCTCAGGCATGCCCGGGGTAGGAAGGCAACCATATACACAGACTCTAAGCCTGCCTTTGCCACAATACATATCCACGGGGCAATATACAGGGAGAGGGGACTGCTGACTGCAGGTGGAAAGATCAAAAATAGGGATGAAATCCTCCAACTGCTGGAGGCAGTTTCGGAGCCAAAAGAAATTGCGGTCATCCACTGTTGAGGGCACCAAAAGGGCACAGACCCAATTGCCACCGGCAATCGCCTGGCAGACCAAGCAGCCCAAAACGCAGCCACCCGAGAACGTTCAGAAGACAACACTCCAACCCAACACCAAATCTTGTTGGCACCCAAGTGGCCTGAAAAACCAAAATATACTCCAGAAGAGAACCAGTGGGCAGAGCAGGAGAAGGCCAAAAAGGACGCAGACGGGTGGTGGCACCTACGAAACCATAACATCTTTATCCCCAGTAAATTAGCATACTCTATTGACTCCCGACATCACAACCTGACTCACTTAGGGAAAACAGCCCTCACGCAGCCACTCGCCCGGTACTACTACATCGCCAAACTTCCATCCATCGCAGCAGCAGTCAGTGCCCGCTGCCAGACCTGCGCTAAAAACAATGCAGCGGTCTGGCCGAGACCGCCCCAGGAATTCAGTACACTGGAACCTCTCCGTTCGAGGATGTGGAACTTGATTTCACAGAAGTAAAACCATGTCGGGTGTATAATTACCTGCTGGTAGTGATATGCACCTTCTCAAGCTGGGTCAAGGCAGTCCCTACCCTGACCGAGAAGGCCAGGGAAGTGGCAAAGTTTCTGTTGAGAGAAATCATCCCCAGGTACGGTCTCCCACTCTCCTTTGGCAGTGACAACGGACCAAGCTTCACTGCGGAGGTCACGCAAACCCTCACCAAGGCACTAGGAATCAAATGGAAACTACATACAGCCTACAGGCCACAGAGCTCAGGGAAAGTAGAACACATGGACAGGACCCTCAAGACCACTCTAGCAAAGCTATGTCAGGAAACACAATTACCTTGGGTAGACATGCTAAGCCTAGCCCTGTTCTGAGTCAGGTGCACACTGGGGCCCGCAGGATATTCACCCTTTGAAATTCTATTCGGTAGACCTCCCTCACTCATCAAGCAATTAAGGAGAGACATTAGACAACTAGGGGAATTGAATATAAACACACACTTCCAAGGCTTAGCCAAAACTATGCTCCATAGCCACCACATCGTCCTAGAAAAAAACCCCTATTGCCCTGGGTCACCCTGTCTACCCCCACCAACCTGGGGATCCAGTCTGGGTAAAGGACTGGAAAAGAACACCCCTAGAGCCCACCTGGAAGGGTCCCCATACTGTGATACTAGTTACTCCCACTGCTGTTAAAGTTGCAGGTATCACTCCGTGGATCCACCACTCCCGGGTGAAAAAGGCCGAACCAGACAAGGAAACTGACCTCTGGGCTGCACATCACCCGGGACTGAACAGGAGTAAATGGGGCCACTGGCCCTGGCCCTCACTGGGGTTGTAGTGACCTTATTGGGGCTCTTCTCAGTAGCTCTGGGAGATTGGACTGGACTGCAGAGGGCATCTCTAACTGTGGTATTTTGGCTCATCATAGGATTCTGCTGCTGCCTCAGTCCCTACCGTCCTCCTGGTTGGGGCACTCGCCCTAACAACTGTGGCAGAGAAACCCTGCCCTGAGGCTTGTTATGCTAGGACTTGGATTCCCTCCATTAACAGGATTACTCGAGGCTTCTGGACTACGGGAGTTTTCACAGTCCGCACCTACATGCCAAAGACATGCTATAGTGAGGCTCGGGTGTGCCACAGCAGGGAAAGAAATACTGGACTGGCACCAATACAGGTGATATTCGAGCCTGTATAACCCCAAGGGGAAAAGCAGCTTGTTGGACTTACTACACCCACTGGGGGATGTCTGATGGGGGCAAAGTCCAAGACCAGGCTAGAATCCAACAGGTCGAAGACACAAAGGCTCAGCTAATTAGGACAGCCTCAGTAACAGAGCCAACTTATGAGAGGCCAGATCTTACTGGCATACGAAAGATCACTGAACCCCTGGAAACCTCTCCCTTAATAACTCGGTTCCTCAATATGACCCTCCAGGCCCTACCCAACCATACTTCATGTTGGGTCTGTTTACCCCTCCAGAAACGAGTCTATATTGGGGTCCCTGTGCCTCCAGGCTGGAACTCCAGTATCTTAAACCCAGACTCAAACAAAACATCCCTGATGGGCCCAGTAGCACACAATGTCCGTTTAGCCATAACTTCCCACATGCATATCACTTGCATTGCTAACACGGGAGAAAATGAAATATTGGGATTCATACCAGGTGAGCTCTGCACAAATAACCAAACCTTACCCAGTAATGCCACTGCCACCTGCTCCCGGGATGGCATATTCTTTCTTTGTGGAGACATTGCCTACCTCTGCCTCCCAGGAAATTGGACGGAGACCTGCACCCAGGTCTTCCTCACCCCAGATGTTTCTATCTTTGAAACCTAGCAACTGGAAGCTGCACTAAGCCCCCACCCAAACACCCGGAAAAGGCGGGCCTTACTAGCATCAGTTCTCATAGCGGGAGGAATTGCTGCTGGGATGGGAGCAGGAGTAGGAGGCCTAGGAACATCCCTGAGCATCTACCACAAGTCATCCCAAGAACTAAATGAAGACATGGAACGAGTAGCAGATTCCCTACTGTCCCTCCAGAGCCAACTGAACTCACTATCGGCAGTGACCTTACAGAACAGATGGGCCTTACACCTATTCACTGCTGAAAAGGGGGGACGTGTATATTCCTAGGGGAAAAGTGCTGCTACCATACAAACCAGAGAGGAGTAGTAACCACAAAAGTCAGGGAGCTAAGAGAAAGAACCCAGAAAAGAAACAAGGAATTAGAACAAACCTGGGGTTTCAACTTGGGACAATGGACTTCATGGCTAGTACCTCTGGCTGGGCCGCTACCTATTCTCCTCCTTGTCACTGTAGGTCCCTGCATGCTGAGTGCGGTTATAAAATTCATAGAGACAACTGTAACCTGGAGAGCAACAAACAGCTCACATAATGGCCTTACGAGGCTGCCACCCACTGGGAAGTGATGCCCTATAGTAGACGTATAAGGGCATCAAAGGGGGGAATAAGGAAAACTCCATCTATTACTTGATGCAACAGCCACTCTGAGACACCCCACCCCTCACGGAAGACCTGCATCAGCATAATACTAACCTATTACCTGGAGCATCAATTAACCTATTACCTGGCTGGCATTAGCCACCTGAGACCCCACCCCTTGGACCACCCCAACTTAATAAAAGTGGGAAAAATCAGGTAGATGGGGCTCAGAATTTGGTGGCAAGATCCCTCTGAGCCTGCTGGCAAATAAACTTTGATTCTCTGACTCTGCGTGCTGCTCAGTTTGTCCTCAGAGCCACCCACTGTAACACTTGCTGTAACAGTGCAAGCCACCATTCCTGGCTAATTTTTCTATTTTTTTGTAGAGACAGGGTCTCGCTCTTGCTCAGGCTGGTCTTGAACTCTTGGCCTCAAGGAATCCTCCCACCTCGGCCTCCCAAAGTGCTAGGATTGCTGGCATGAGCCTCCGCTTCCAGCTAATATAATATAGTATATAATAATGACACACTTTAGGCTCCCAAACATGAACTTTGCTATATCCTAACAACATTAGATGGACTGAGTTATCCTCTTGCTCCGGTTTCGGTCTGGCGTTTGGCTTGTGAAAGCTTCCTCACCAGGTCTGCTCTCTATAAGGAAATGTCAACGACAGGGAAAGACAGACTGAAGGTCAGAGAGATGGGCTCCCCACTGTGTCCCCATACATCCCACACCTCTCTTTCATAACCAGTGTGCCCTTGTTTAGCATGTGTGATGTCTGACGTCTGTCGTCCTGGCCACCAGGTGGATCAGAGCCACTCTGCTTCTCCAGCGCCATGCGCAGTGCTTGCTCCAGCAAACATTTATTGAATGACCACGCCTGCTTCTCTTTCTCTCCTTGAGCGAGATGGAGCCCAGCAGCCCTGGCCTTGAGAAGGGGCTGGTTTCTGAGCCTTCCTCCCTGTGAGGGGCTAAGCAGGCACAGTCAGGGCACCAGCTTACGATGGCGTCGGTCCCTGAGCCATCAGTGGGGCAGTGCTCTGCTAGAGGGCTTCAAAGCACGAGGGAAGTCTTGAAGGTGACCCAGGAAGTCCAAATGCTTACAGTAATCCTGCAGGGACACGAGTGGCATTATTAAAATAAAATCGTCAAGAAACCAATCAGGATCAGAGCTGGAGCAGACAGGACACAGGCAGGTCTGAGACGCTACTGCCCACGCCTGAGAGAATCTGTCGCTTGCCATCCTTGGCAGCTGGGTGCACTTTACCGAGGCATGTGGGTTGGGTGAAAGGTGCAGGGTCACAGGGATGCCCAAGAGCGGTTCTCTGTATTTAGAAAGGGGAAAAGTCCAGTCTTTTTCTGCTGGCCTGCTGATTCAGAACTTCCTGCTCTGGTGTTAGCTCCGCATGAGGACCTATCCCAAGCAGTACACCTTTCTTTCCTCATTTGAAACCTCTGCTTTTTTTCTAAAGAGACTAACACTGGGTCCTGTTGAGGTCTTACTCACTTCTCATTAGTCTCTTAGCTCTGGGTGATCGCCACTGCATTCAAAGAACCAGTCTCAGCTAGGCCACCGCAGGGAGCACACGGTGCTCGAAGGGCACACTCGCGGGCCTTTCTCGCAGGAGGCATGGGGTAGCCCCAGAAAGGCCCCAGAAAGACAGCCGCCTCCTTCTGTTCTTCCTGGAGAAGGTTTAGGGGCCCGCAGTCTCTCTCTGGAGACACTCAAGTTAGATGGTGGACATGAGGAGCTATTCTACGAAAATAAGCTATTTTTTTCCCATATTACACAGCCAGAAAATATACGTCGGGGCTCCCCAGAGCCTCAGACTTATCTAAGATCAACTGAAGTTCACCTTTGCAAGAAATGGCTGAAACCAAAACGTGTGGCTCTGAACCTCTTCTAGAAATGAAGCAGGGCCTATTTAATGCTTCCTTGGAAAACGGAGAGATTGGAGTTGAAAATCTCAAATGCCTTCAGAAAAATGTAAGCAGCTGGGTAATAATAATGAGTGGTGGTGCTTTGCACAAAGGCATTCAAATTCAATTAAACAAAAACAAAACCCATGTGGCCATAAGGAAGATGTGGGGGAGACCATTTTCCTCGGGGAGACGCTGTCATTCAGTCACCTGTACTCTCCATGGTCTAGTTACGCTTGGGGTTGGGGGCAGGCTGCGTTCTGGGGCTTTGTAAGTGGAGTTAACTTGGACCAATGTGCCTAGAATGTCTTCCATTTGTTTCAGAGAGAGAAACTCTCCCTGAGTTCTTTCTGCTGGGACCATGCTCAGTGCCAGCAGGTGTCTCCTCTGGGAGGGAGCAGACGTGAAAAGGAAAGGCAGCCAGCGGAAGCTGTCAGACAGAGAACCATGCCAGCGTAGGGCTGTGAGAGGGGGAAATCTCCCGCTTAAGGAGGTAGGGTTTGAATTCTTTGTAAAGACCCATAACAGAACTGGAGAAAAAATTCCAGCAGAGTGGGTTGGAATCCAGCCTCCACTCTTGGTAGGGACCTTGAGCAAGGATCTTACTCTCTGAACCGTTTCCCCATCTGCAGAGTGGGGGTTTTCCTGGCTTCCAGTAAGTGAAATGTGGTAGTTTTATTCCTCACTCATGAGAATGTACAATGTGAGAAAAACACTCTAAAAGTAGAAGTCTGCATTCAGACCTAAAAGCCAGAAATATCTTATGTTCTAATCTCAGAATTTATCTGGTAGTCTAAACCAAACTCAGCCATGCCTTCCCTCTGTGCTCAGCGCATCACACGTCTGAGTCATTAAGGAGCGATCTAGGAGTGTGCAGCTCTGAGCTATTTTGGGTGAGAAAAAAGAAGTGTCAACACACTTTAATTCTCAATAGCTGTGATAGTACCTGGACTAGTGGAAGTTGTGGATGGAAGAAAGAAAAGGCACCTCAAAAAAAATGCTTTCTCATTTTTCTGGGACAAGACCCCCTCAGTCCCCGGGTGTGTCAAGAGTGAGTAAATTTGATCACCTAATATCTATGCTAGGTACTTCATAGCTACATGATGTCATTTAACTTTACAGATGAGAAGACTTAAGCTCAGAGAGGAAAAGTAACTTTCCCAAAGTCATATAGCTGATGAACAGTAAGGCCATGGTTCTATACCAGCGTTTCCCAATCTTAGCGCTACCTATCTCTCAGGCTGGGTGATTTGCCATGGGGGCAGTGCTGTGCATTATATGGTGTTTACCAGCACCGCTGGCATAGATACCCACTAGATGGCAGTAGCATCCTCTCGGTTATGACAAAGATATGCCCTGGGGAAGGAAATCACCCCAGGTTGAGAACCACTAGTCTATAAGCCATGCCACCGTCACTAGCAGGATACAGAAGTGCTTTCAAAGAGGTTGGGGCTGGGTGTGGTGGCTCACACCTGGAATCCTAGCACTTTGGGAGACCAAGGCAGGAAGATTGCTTGAGGATAGGAATTCGAGACCAGCCTGAGCAAGAGTGAGACACTGTCTCTTAAAAAAAATAGAAAAATTAGCCAGGCATGGTGACACGCACCTGTAGTCCCAGCTACTGAGGAGGCTGAGGCAGGAGAATTGCTTGAGTTTGAGGTTGCAGTGAAGTATGATGACGCCACTGCACTCTAACCCAGTGACAGAGAGAGATGCTGTCCCCCCCGCCACCCAAAAAAGAAAAAAAAAAAAAAAGAAAGAAAGAAAAGAAAAAGATATTGGTTCAGTACCAAAAATTCTCCCTGCAAACAAACCCTAGGCTCAGATGACTTTGCCAGTGAGTGTTACTAAAATTCAAGAAAGAAATAATTCTTATTTATACAAACTCTTCCTGAGGACAAAAAAAGGAGGGAACATTCCTGACTACTGTTATGAGGTCTTGCATAACCTTGCTACCAAAACCCAAGTTCAATATGAAAAAAGGGAAATTACAGGCCAATCTTGTTCATTTATACAGATTGCAAAATCCTAAACAAAATATTAGGAAACAAAAATCAGCAATGTATAAAAACAATTCATCATGACCAATTGTTTTTTTCTGGAATGCAAGTTTAATATTCCATAATGACTGTAATCCACCACATGAATGGATTAAAGGACAAAGGTATTGGTTCATCTCAATGATGCAGATAAAGTATTTGTTAAAATCCTAAATCTTGGCCGGGCGCGGTGGCTCACGCCTGTTATCCTAGCACTCTGGGAGGCCGAGGCGGGTGGATCACTCGAGGTCAGGAGTTCGAGACCAGCCTGAGCAAGAGTGAGATCCCGTCTCTACTAAAAATAGAAAGAAATTATATGGACAACTAAAATATATATATACAAAAAATTAGCCGGGCATGGTGGCGCATGCCTGTAGTCCCAGCTACTCGGGAGGCTGAGGCAGGAGGATCGCTTGAGCCCAGGAGTTTGAGGTTGCTGTGAGCTAGGCTGAAGCCACGGCACTCACTCTAGCCCGGGCAACAGAGTGAGACTCTGTCTCAAAAAAAAATAAATAAAATTATAAAAAAAAAAAATCCTAAATCTTTTGATAATTAAAGAAAAAAACTAGTAGCAAAAAAAAAAATTGAAGGAATTTTTTTATTAACTTTACAAACGGTACATACAAAATATTACAGTTAATGGTAAAATGTTGAAAACTTTGCTTTTGAGCGTAGGGAAAAGCAAGGAAGCCTGCATTTGCTGAAGTCTCCTCGGTGCTGGGCCGGAGGTGCTACCCAGTGTGGTAAATTGAGGGAAAAAAAGAAAAAAAATTGTCATTATTTGCAGATTACATATTTGTATATGTAGAGAACCCAAAGCAACCTACCAAAATATAACTACAAGTAGAAAGTTTAGCAAGATTACTGAATATTAAAGAAATATACAAAAAAATCAATTATTTTTATATAGTTAGCTTAAATGCATTTTATTTTTAGACAACCTACATGACATGTATTTTCCTTAAAAACGATGCCTACGGTCCAAATAAATCATGGTCAAAAATAAATGAAGAGCTCAAGATGACATCAGTCCCATTTGTCTTAAGTTCTGATGCTGTGCAGGTGACAAGCAGCCTCCAGTTACGCGATGACAGGTGATAGATCCAAAGTGATTGCCAAATTTGTTAACATCTTTCCATTTCTAAGTCATCCTTAAAGAAACTCATATGTGGGGTGGCACCATCCTCACGGTGGCCCAGTAGAGCCACCATGCCATCTGCATCCATGTTTTCACAGATAAAGAACCCGTAGTGTTTGAAATTAGCGAGCATGTGTTTGATTCGTTCTGCAGTCCCTGTCATAAAAGGTTTTACTCTTTCCGGTCTCTGTTCTTCAAGTTTGCCTTTGATTGACTTCGTGTAATCCTTGACGTACTTCTTGCAGGCTTCTTTTGTGAAGCTGGTTTCCTGCAAGTGATGGTCCCAACAGTCAGTCGACTCCAGAGATCCCCGTGCTTTCCTACCTTCGCCCTCGGGCCTTCAGCGGAAGCATTTCCTCCAGTGGGCGGGTCGCCACTGTTGCCCTGTCCTGCTGGCCACCGTCCCCTCCACCTCCAGGCACAGGCCGTGGGTGAGGCGACCCCCGGATCTTGTAACAGCTGATAGTCACCAGGCGCTGCAGGGAGAGGCCCAACCCGGAGCTGGGCCCGGAGCCGGAGCCCGCGCGGTGGAGCCCGAGCGCTGGGGGAGAGGGGACAGGCGCCAAAGCGAATCAATTATTTTTTAAAGACCAGGAAAAAAACGTGTTAAAAAAATAAAATCAGAGAGCAAGAGGTAGTATAAAAAAACTCACAAAACTATGACACTATGTTGAAAATTTTGAATGTACTTTGATGTTGTTTTTTTTTAATATTTCAGTTGGGAGAGAAGCCT
The DNA here is from genome assembly GCF_041146395.1 of Eulemur rufifrons. Lineage (NCBI taxonomy): Eukaryota > Metazoa > Chordata > Mammalia > Primates > Lemuridae > Eulemur > Eulemur rufifrons. The sequence continues at coordinate 191,084,726 of NC_090989.1, read as the reverse complement.
GGCTGCAGGGCTCGGATTTATTCCGTGCGTTCCTGCTCGTGCTTTGCCCGCTCTCTGCGCCGGCCGCGCAGCGCCTGTTGGATGAATGTCTGCAATGTGGGGGTTACCACCAGCCCTCTGGGAAACCCCTTTCCGTCTACCTTCTTTACTCGCGTAAGTGGCGCGATTGCTGCCCATTCTCTTCACTTGTCGCAGCAGAAGAGTGACTGGAAAGGAATCCACGTGTTCCTGTGGCCTCCTCAGCCCAAACCACTATTTAGCTCTTAGGGGCATCATTTCCTGAGCTTCTGTGGAGTTTTGTCCAAGCCTAATCCACCAATTCCTGCCTTGAATTTCTTCTCTAATAAACATCATCAGCTGCGGTAAACTCTGAAACAGACACTGGAACAGATACTAGAGATCTGGAAAAGAATTCCCTGGAGTCCCAGCTTCACCCCTTGCCAAGTGATATTCCCAGATTTAAACCAACACCCTGATGACGTCTACCAAACAACTCAGCTTTCAAAGTCCAGCCCAACCACCCCTCCTTCCTTTACCCTGCCAACTCCCAAGGAACCCCAAGATGTGGTGACAGGAGTAGCAATCCCATCCCTTCAAGGGACGCTAAAGTGTCAAGGGCCTGCATCTTCGGAGATCCTGGGTGGCAGCCAGTGCAGCAGAGCCTGCCCCAACACCCCCTTCCACCTGCTCCCTTCTCCCTGGAGGCCCCTGCCCCAGGCTGCGTCCGGGACACACAGCAGGCACAAGAGCAACCAAGCGGTGGCAGGGCCCTCCACACACCACTGGCCTTCCTGCTGCTGTTTAAGCTTTTTGCCTGTGGAATCGTGGTGCTCCAAGCCCTTGCTGAGCGTGGTCACTCGCAGGCTGCCCACGTATCTGCTGAAATGCACACTGTTCCGGTAAAGGAGAAAGCCTCTTCTTTCCCCATTCCACCTACTGCCGTCCTTTGTAAACCAGTTCCTGGCCAGGGAAGCACAGCTCTTTGCCTAGAACCAGAGTTCTCAACTATGGTGGGCCTTGGAATTACCTGGTCATCTTTTAAATCCCAGTGGCCCAGGCACTATTCCAGGCCAGCTCAATCAGGACCGCTAGAGGCAGCTGCGCCGTGATTCCCGTGGGCAGCCGGGGCGGAGAAATGCTGCTCTACCTTCTGGGGTCCAGGACTGTCCTTCCAGGCGCCCCAGTGATGATCTCTCTTGGATCCAGGCTGGTGTTTTACCTACATGACCGGTTTGTGTGACTGTGACTCTGCATAGACCAGCGAGGCCCTCCGGGCTCAGGCTCTGATGGGAGGAGATGGGAAGTGGGCACAGCACACTGTCCCTCCCAAAGCGGTGGTTCTCAAGTTTTAAAAATAAAGATGCTTGTGCCCCATCCCAGACTAATTTATCTAGTTGAGGATGAGCACAGGAAATCACTGTTTTTATAGCATCCTCTAGTAGATTCAGGTGCACAGCCAGGATTGTGATCCCAGATCATACCTGAATTTGTTCTCCTCGGACATAGCTCATTTTCTTACTGTCTTATGTAATGTAAATCTTTACAGCTTGCCGGCAACTTGCCTTTGCCAGCAGAGAGCCACCTCCCTCTACAGGAGGACTAGACTCCCCTACAGGGCCTACATATGAAGAAACAGATCCTGAAACACTTAGGTGTTAGAACACAGCCCCAGTTCTCTGGGGCTCTCGAAGAGCCCAGAAAATACCCATTTCTTTCTCTGGGGTTGTAGGTTTGTTTTGTTTTGTTTGCACAATCTAGCTAACAGCGATTAGCTTTACAAGTCAGTGAATTCAAGGTCTTAGGCCAAGTCTCTCACCTGTCGTGGAAATGGCCTGCACCTCTCTGCTTCAGGTTAGAACCGTTGACACCATAAGGTAATGCGACCCTCTCTAAGATAAAGGCCTCATTTATCGCTTTGGAGCCTTGCAGTGGTAATACAAGCTGCATTCACTGGGTACTCCGGCGTGTGATCCGTACACCATGCCAAACACGGGATTTCATTCCTTCTCAGCAGCTGTGCGAGGTGGACAGGTATTAATAATTCTACTTTAGAGATGTGGAAACCGAGGCTCGGGGAGGTGTAGTGACTTGCCTCAGGCTGCACAGTGAATTAATGGTGATGGTGGGATTCACACCTGGTCTGGCTGCATGGAAAGTTCCAGATCCAAGGCCCAGGCTGACCCAGGCCGGGGGGCCTCTCCCTCCCAGATAAGTCTCACTAGACCTTTAGTTCCTGCCTCCTCTACTGCTGCCTTCTTCATGTCTATGAAAAGCAAGATGATTTAGTTATGTGTGGGTTTGTCTTCTGCAGCGGCAGGAGAGAAGGATGTGACGGCGTGTCAGCGAGGTCTGCGTTTCCCGTTCTGGGTGGGATTCTGGGCCACTACACAGAAAGACCAGCTCTGGGAGGGCAAAGGAACGTTGTGACGCTGCCTTCTGGTTTTGCCCATGGTGAAGGAGAACCGCAAATACTCCTTGGGGACAAGAACACTGTTCCCACACCTCTTTCTCATTTCAATTTCCAGGCAGCAGAACAGCCCCTCCTCCTGGGTTATGCCCCCAGGCCTGCACTGAGCTCCAAAGCCCCTTCACGAGGATACAGGGTGGGTCACAGCCGGGAGGGAGGACAAGTCACTTCAGGAGGCAGGTTAGCCGCAAAAGCACTCGGGCTTCGCAGCCTTTTAACATTCAGAATTTTTACACGTTCCCTTGACCTTCAGCCCACAGGAACCGAGCATCCCTGAGCGGCTCCGGCCTCCTCCTGGCCAAGGGGCTTTCGGGGAAACACCTGCTGCCCGGCCTGCAAACAGGCCTCTGCTCCGCTCCAGCGAGTCCCCGCAGGAGTGGGAACTGCCATCTGGGGAGCACCTTCTCTGAGCGGCACTGCGCTGACCAGGGAGAGGGAGACTCAGCCGCCCAGAGCACGTGCTGCCCTTCGGGGCACTGTGGCGGCTCTTCTCACAAAGGACACGGTGCACATGAGCTTACTGGAGGTGGCGTGGAGGCTGCTGGCAGACAGGCAAGCAAACAGGAAGGGGAGCCCAGGTGTGTGGGGGAGGGTGGTGCCTGGTCCTCGGGGCAGGACAGAAAGAAGAGCAGCAGCTTTGGGGCAGGGGATGCCTGAGCGCCAGCAGCAAAGCCATTGCTGGAACCTGCTGCCAGGGTGACCTCAATGCAATTCCATGACAACTGGGTGTCTCGCAGCCAGCAGGCGCTAGTCTGGGCGCTGGCTGGGATGTCGCAGTAAACCAGTCCCCAGGTCCTGCGCCCAGTGGGATGGGGCAGGGTAGAGAAAGAAGATTCTAGTTAATGATAATAGCTGTGAGAGCAATGGGACCGGTGGGGTGTGTGTGTACTCTTTGGGATGGGCAGTCAGTTAGCCTCTGGGAAGGAGGGGACACAGTGGGTGGTCGTGAAGGGGGAAAGTCATCTTCTTCCCTTCCTATGTGAAGGAAACACCCAGTGCTGAGCTACCAGATGACAACAGTTACCTTTGCCCTTCGATGAGACGGTCTCCTTCTAATCCGGTATCACAGCCCGGGAAGCCCACAGCTAAGCCTCGTTTGTGGATGAGGGGCCTGAATTCTGTCTGCTCCAGGGAAGGGTGGAATCCTGTCATTTATTGAGCAATTAAGATATTGATCATATGAAACTTATCTTTAAAAAATTTTTCCTTGGGAGTGTTTTATTTTCATAAGAAAATTGCAGTTGTGATAGAAAGTTCCTATATACCCTTCACCTAGCTTCCACTAAGGTTAACATCTTACATAACCATGGTGCATTTGCCAAAACTAAGAAATTGACAGTGGTATAATACTATTAACTAAACTACAGATTTCTTTGGATTTCACATTACTTATCTTTCAGTATGTTATTTAATCCTCCAAAAACTCTGGCCAAAGTGAAGTTCAGAGAGGTTGTGACTTGAATAAGATGATACAGCCAACAAGTGGGGAAATTTGAATTGCAATCCAGGCCCGTCTGACTCGGAAACACGTGCGCTTTCTGTTACGGTGTCTCTTTGCAGGAGGAAAAGTCAGTGTGTTTGTCCAAGTCCTCAGAGAAGCAAACACCAAGACACGATTGACCACATGATTAACCACGTGAGGATTTTATCCAGGGAAACGCCAGACATGGGGAGGGAGCCGGAGAGGTGGAGAGAACAGTCAGACTTCCTGTGCAAGTGGAAGAGAGATGACTGGAGACAGCTCCGCCAGCCTCGCTAGCAGAGTCTCATCCGAGTCTGAGATCAGGCAGGTCTCTGTGGAGTGCGGAGTGGGCGTCAAAGTGCAGCGGCTGGGCCCTCTGCAGCCAGGGACCTTGGCGGTCGGAATCGGGCAGGGGGCAGGCTCACGGCCCCCACAGTCGTAACTGCAGAGAGTTTCTGTAGCTCTTCTGCAGTCTACTCACGCAAGAGAGACCAGCAATCAACAGGGTAAGGGCCATGGAGGCGGGCAGCCAAGCACCCTTCCTTTGCTGGCCCCTCCGCCCCCTGGCAGGGCCTGGAGCTCAGGATTCCTGAACAGTCTATTGCCTGGAGTGATGCTTAATTTCATGTGTCAACTTGGTTGAGCCACAGGCTGCCCAGACATTTCCATGATGGTGTTTTTGGATGAGATGAACATATAAATCGGTAGACTGAAAAAAGCAGACTGCCCTTTATAATGTGAGTGGGCCTCATCCAATCAATTAAAGGTGTGAATAGAGCTAAAAGGGTTTTTTCCCGCCTCTGGACTTAGACCAAAACATCGGGCTCTTTCTGGGTCTCTGCTCGCAACTCACCCTTTGCGTCTTGGCACTGGCTGCCCTTGATAGTCACGTGAGCCAGTTCCTTATGATAAATCAGTCTCCCCCACCCCAATCCATCCATCTCTGTTCTGTTGGATCTGTTTCTCTGGAGGACTCCAATACACTTGCTTTACTCGATGTCAGGGCTGGCCACGGTGTCATTGTCCCACAGAATTCCTTTCCTCTTCTGCCACCAAGCCCCACTGCACACATGAACGTAGGCTGGACTACTGGCAAATGTGCCTAGCACGGCGCAGGAGAGAGCAGAGACCCAGAGGAACCAGGCTAGCCGTGGCCAGGCCTCCGTCCCACATGGGGCAGGTGGAAGGGCCACTCCCTCGGCCGTGGCTGTTGGGTTGACAGGGCCACGCGAAATGGCATCCATGAGACCCTCCGGCCAGCAGTGGGCTCTCTAGTCAAAGCAACAAGCTTAGCACAGTACTCACCGTTTCATCTCTACCTGGTATGTGGGTTGGGGGCTTCTGCCATCCCAAGCCCACCTGGCTTCTCTTTCTGAAGGTTCCTTAATCCGAGGGAGGGTTAGTACTGGCCCTGTTCCAGACCCGAAATAACAAGGTTTCTTCCCAAAGTGGTGTAGGCCTGTCACCAGCCCTTGGCTGACCTGTCAGTGCCCATGAGGCAGCCCTTTATGGCGGCCCCTGGTACTCTTTGCCTTGTGTCTTGTCTGATGCTTCTGGGCTCTCCTCCTCCAGCTTCTTTCTCGAACCCTCTGTGTTTAGCCCTGTGATTCTGGAGCCAAACCTCCAGCACACGAGTAATCCCATTAGACGGCTGGCCTGGCCTCGGCCACCTTGCCTCTGCCACAGAAGCACCTGCCCTGAGGCGGCCCAGTGTCCCCAGGCATCTGCCAAGAAAGGGCTCCCCGCTCTGCCCACCTCTGCTTTGCCTGAGGGAGCCCCTGCTGAAACCCAGTTTCCTCAGTGGCCCTCCCCCAACCCAGGGTCTCCACAGTCGCACCACTGGCATTTTGAGCTAGGTGGCTTTCTGTTGGGGCCTGTCCTGTGGGGTGCTTGACGGCATCGCTGGCCTCCACCTACTGGCACTGGTCACACCTCTCAGTTGTGACAGCTGGCATTGCCAACTGTCCCCTGCCATAGCCTAAGTTCTTTCTGTTTGAGCGGGGGCTGGAGCGGGGGCTGGCAGGGGCACCCAGGAGGCAGAAACAGCAGGGGCAGGGAGGCACGTGCCTCGCAGACCACTCGGTCCCAGCCTCCGTGGAAGCGAGTTCCCTCAGACCTGCCTCCCTTTCCACAGCCTGCTTCTCTTGGCTCTTTTCGTAGTTTTTGTTTCCCTCCCTCTTTAAAAATAGACTTTATTTTTAGAGTAGTTTTAGATTTACAGAGAAATTTCCAAGACGGCACAGAGTTCCCATCTACTCATACTTTTTATTAACATCTTCAATGAGTATGGCACATTAATCAGTATTAATGAACCCTCAATAGTGATGCATTATTTCAAACTAAAGTCCATGCTTTATTCAGAGTTCCTTGTTTTTGCCTAATGTCCTCTTCTGTTTCAAGATCTCATCAATGCTGCCACGTTACACTGAGTCATCAAGTCTCCTTAGGCTCCTCTTGGCTGTGACATTTCTGAGGCTTTCCCTGTTTTTGATGACCTTGGCAGTTCTGACGAGTACAGGCCAGGAGTTCTGCAGGACGCCCGCCACTGGAATCCGCCGTTTCCCCCATGATTAGATGGGGGTTACGGATTTGGGGGAGGCAGAAAGAAAGCAGCATTCTCATCACGACACATCAAGGGTACATCCCATCAACATGACCTGTCACGGTGATACTGACCTTGGTCACCTGGCTGAGGTACTTGTCCTCAGGTTTCTCCATTGTAAAGTCCCCTCCTTCCGCACCGTGCTCTTTGGAAGGAAGTCACTGTAACAGCCCACACTTAAGGAGCAGGGACTTATGCTCCCCTTCCTTGAGGGTGGAGTATTTGCATAAATTATTTGGGATAATTCTACATAAGACGTTTGTCTCTTCTCCCCATTTATTTCTTTATTTAATCATTTATTTATTAGCATGGATGCATGGATATTTATTTTATATGTTGGTTTATAATCCAAGACTATTTTGTTGCTCAAATTGTCCCAGCTTTGGCCATTGGGAGCCCTTTCAGTTGTCTCCTGTGTTCCTTAGACACACACCCAGTGATTTTTTTTTTTTTTTAAACATTTCTTTACTTTCTGGAACTATGAGATGTTCCAGGCTCATCTTGTATATTTCCTACCCCAGACCTAGAATCAGCCAGTTTTCCAGGGAGACCAGTTTTTGTTTTTTAACTGGAGAATGGTATTAGAAACCAAGATCTGGGCACTAGTCGTGCTTGTTGCTACTGGGGTGTCATTGCTCCCAGGTCCTCTTAGCTGACAGAACAAGGAAATATACTAAGCTGTGCATACATGCACACCTGTGAATATTTCTATGTGAAACCGTCCCTGTCTTATTAAGCTTGACTTGAGTTCCTGCTGGTGTATCCAAATCTAATTCATCACCACACGGATCATTCCAGCCGTTTCCCCTTGCATGTCCACAAACTCCCACTCCAACAGTGAGAGACCTGGCTCCCACCATCTGCCATCCCGTCACTTAGGTGCTCAGTTCTGGCATTCAGAATTGTTACCCCAGACCCAGGGAGCCCCACAGGAGACCCCTGTGTCAACTGGAGGACAGCGCTTCCGTGCAGCTCCTTTGCCTTTGTCTTGCAGGCTCCACTTGTTCCCAGTGCTGCTTAGGTCAGCACCTTCCGCCCTTCAGGGAGGTTGTCCATGCATTTGTAATACTGTTAGATTATCTTAGCACAGTCCACATTCCTTCCTGCGATCCTCTCACCTCCTAAATGTTTTTTTTTTAATTTGCATACACTAATTTTAAAAATTTAAACACTCTTCGTGTTAAAAGCTCTATGGGTTTTGACAAATGCATAATGCCATGTATCCACCATAACAGTATCAGACGGAATGGTTTCCCACCCTCAGTTACCGCCTGTGCTCCACCTAGTCAGTCTTCCTCCTGCCCCAAGACCTCTGCAAACCACCATATTTTTACTATCTCTGCAGTTTTGCCTTTTCCAGCATGTCATATATAATTGAAATCATATGGTTTTTCAGACTGGCTTCTTTCACTTAGAAATATGTATGTAAGGTTCTTCCATGTCTTTTTGTTGCTTGGTAACTCATTTCTTTTTAACACTGAATAATATTCCATTGTATGGATGTACCACAGTTTGTTTATCCATTCACTTTGAAGGTGGTTTTGGTTACTTCTAGTTTCTGGTGGTTATGAATAAAGATGTTATAACATTCACATACAGGTTTTTGTATAGATGTAAGTTTTCATATCAGTTGTGTAAATATCTAGGAGTGAGACTGCCAAATCATATGGCAAGGCTATATTGAGCTTTGTAGGAAACTCCCAAACTCCAAATGGGTTGTACCATTGCCCATTCTCAGTGCAGTTGGTGAGAAGGGTTCCTGTTGCTCCTCATCCTCATCAGCATCTGGTATTATCAGTTTTTTGAATTTTAGCCACTCTAACAGATATGCAGTGGTGTCCCACTGTTGTTTTAATTTGTCATTTCCTAGTGACAAGTGATATTGAGAATCTTTCCGTATGCTTATTTTTCATCTGTATATTTCATTAGCGAAGCATCCATTCAGATCCTTTGCCTATTTTTTTATTTGGGCTGTTTTCTTATTGTTGAACTTTCAGATTCTTTGTACATTTTGGATGCAAGGCCTTTGCCATATGTGTGTAGGTATGTATTTTGAAAGTATTTTTTCCCAGTCTATGGCTTATCTTTGCATTCCCTTAACAGTTACTTTCACAGAGCAGAAGTTTTGAGTTTTAATAAAGTCTAATATCATTTTTTTCTTTAATGCATTGTGCTTTTGATGTTATATAAAAAACTCATCACCTGGCCGGGTGCAGTGGCTCACGCCTATAATCCTAGCACTCTGGGAGGCTGAGGCGGGAGGATGGCTCAAGGTTAGGAGTTCAAGACCAGCCTGAGCAAGAGTGAGACCCCGTTTCTACTAAAAAAATAGAAAGAAATTATCTGGACCAAAAAAAAAAAAAAATATATATATATATGTGTGTATATATATATATAGAGAGAGAGAGAGAGAGAGAGAGAAATTAGCCGGGCATCATAGTGGCACATGCCTGTAGTCCCAGCTACTCAGGAGGCTGAGACAGAAGGATTGCTTGAGCCTGGGAGTTTGAGTTGCTGTGAGCTAAGCTGACGCCATGGCACTCTAGCCAGGGCAACAGAGTGAGACTCTGTCTCAAACCCAAGGTCACCTACATTTTCTCCTGTTTTCTTCTACAAGTTGTATAGTTTTGCCTTTTATATTTAGGTCTATGATCATTTTGAGTTAATTTTTAGGAAAGGTGAAAAGTCTATGTCTAGATTATTATTTTTTTTGCATATACACATCCAATTGTTTCAGTACTATTTGTTAAAAACACTGTCATTTCTCCTTTGAATTGTCTTCACTCCTTTGTCAAACAGTAGTTGACTATATTTCTGTGGCTCTGTTTCTGGACTATCTATTCTGTTCCATTGACATATGTGTCTATTCTTTTGCCAATACCAGGCTGTCTTGATTACTATGGTTTGTAGTAAGTCCAGAGGTCAAGTGGCATCAGTCCTCTAACTTTGTTCTTCAGTCTTATGTTGGCTATTCTAGGTCTTATAAACTTTAGAATCAGTTTGTTGATATCTACAGAATGGTTTGCTGAGATTTTCACTGGGATTGCATCGACTCTATAGATTAAGTTGGGAAGAATTGAAATCTTAACAATATTGAGTCTTCCAATCCATGAACATGGAATATCCCTACATTTATTTATTTATTTATTTTGAGACAGAGTCTCACTCTGTCACGTGGGCTAGAGTGCAGTGGCGTCATCACAGCTCACTGCAACCTCCAACTCCTGGGCTCAAGTGATCCTCCTGCCTTGGCCTCCCAAAGTGCTGGAATTATAGCCATCGTGCTCAGCTCTTTATCTGGTTTTGGTACAAGGAAAATTCTAACTTCATGGAATAAGTCAGGAAGTATTCCCTCCACTTCTGTTTTCTGGAAAAGATTGTAGAGAATGATGTTATTTCTTCCTTAAGTGTTTACTAGGATTCAACAGTGAAATCTTCTAAGCCTGGTGCTTTCTGTTTTGGAATGTTGTTTGTTGATTCAGTTTCCATAACAGATACAGGCCTATTCAGATAATCTGTTTCCCTGTGTGAGTTTTGGTTGGTTGTATCTTTCAAGAAATTGGTCTGTTTCACCGAAGTTATCAAATTTGTGGGCACAGAGTTGGTCGTAATAGTCTTTTGTTATCTCGTTAACGTCCTTGAGGTCAATAGTGATGATCTCTCTCTCATCTCTCATTTATGATATGAGTAATTTGTGTCTTCTCTTTTTTTCTTAATTTGCCTAGCTAGAGGGTTATCAGTTTTATTGAATTTTTTCAAAGCATCAGATTTTGATTTGATTGATTTTCTATTGGTTTCCTGTTTTCAATTTTATTGGTTTCTACTCTAATTTTTATATCCATTCTTTTGCTTGCTTTAGGCTTACATTGATTTTCATTCTTTAGTTTGCATTCCATAAATTTTGATACATTTTATTTTTGTTTTCATTTAGTTCAAAATATTTTAAAATGTATTTCAGACTTCTTCTTTGACCTATGTGGTATTTAGAAGAGTTCTGTCTAATAACCAGGTGCAGTGGCCCATGCCTCTAGTCCCAGCTACTTGGGAAGTTGAGGTGGGAGGATCACTCGAGCCCAGGAGGTCAAGACCAGCCTGGACAACATAGTGAGACCCCATCCCTTAAAAAAAAATAGAAGTATTTCCTTTTAATCTCCAATTATTTAGAGGTTTCCTAACTATCTTTCTGTTTTTGATTTCTAGTTTAATGTCATCTGAGAGCATACTTCATGTGGTTTGCATTCTTTTAAATTTGTTAGGTTATGTTTTATGACCAAGTATGTAGTCTATCTTGGTGAATGTTCATATGAGCTTGAGAAGAATGTACATCTGTTGTTGTTGAATGAAGTATTCTATAAATGTCAATTAGGGCTGGTGCAGTGGCTTACACTTGTAATCCTAACACTTTGGGAGGATCCATTGAGCCCAGGAGTTTGAGGTTGCAGTTGAGCTATGACTCTGTCTCAAAAAAAAAAAAAAAAAAGTCAATTAGATTCAGTGGATTGACAGCGCTATTCATTTCAGCTACATCCTACTGATGTTTTGGCCTGCTAGATGTATCAATTATTAATACAGGGGTGTTGAAGTTTCCAACTATAAAAGTGAACTTGTCTATTTCTCTTACAATTCTATCAGTTTTTGCTTCACATATTTTGATGCTGTTGTTAGGTGTGTACTCATTAAGGATTTAACAATGTCTTCTTGGAGTATTGATCCTCTTAGCACTGAATAATATGCCTTTTTGGCCCTGATAATTTTTCTTCCTCTGAAGTCTGCTTTGTCTGAAGTTAATATTGCTACTCTAGCTTTCTTTTGATTAGTGTTAACACAGTACATGTTTCTCCATCCCTTTATTTTTAATTTATTTGTGTCTTTATATTTAGGTTGGTGCAAAAGTAATTGCAGTTTTAGCATTGTTGAAATCTGCTGTTTGATATCAGAATACATTCTTAAATGTGGTTATGTTTGTTATACATCATTTTAATGTCCATGTCTCGCTTTGTGTTTTTTGCTAATGACTTTTTACTTGCTGTTTATTTGTTATTTATTTTAGACTATGGAAATGATGTTAGACGAAAAGCAAATTCGAGCAATTTTCTTATTTGAGTTCAAAATGGGTCATAAAGCAGCGGAGACAACTCGCAACATCAACAACGCGTTTGGCCCAGGAACTGCTAAGGAACGTACAGTGCAGTGGTGGTTCAAGAAGTTTTGCAAAGGAGACGAGAGCCTTGAAGATGAGGAGCGCAGGGGCCAGCCATCGCAAGTTCACAATGACCAACTGAGAGCAATCCTCGAAGCTGATCCTCTTATAACTACACGAGAAGTTGCCAAAGAACTCAAAGTCAACCATTCTACAGTTGTTCGGCATTTGGAGCAAACTGGAAAGGTGAAACAGCTTAAAAAGTCGGTGCCCCATGAGCTGACCGAAAAATCAAAGAAATCGTCATTTTTGAAGTGTCGTCTTCTCTTCTTGTACGCAACAACAATGAACCATTTCTCGATCAGATTGTGACATGGAGGAAAAGCGGACTGTACACTACTGGCAACAGCTAGCTCAGTGGTTGGATGGAGAAGCAGCTCCAAAGCACGTCCCAAAGCCAAATTTGCACCAAAAAATGGTCTTGGTCACTGTGCGGTGGTCTGCTGCCGGTCTGATCCACTACAGCTTTGTGAATCTTGGTGAAACCATCACATCTGAGAAGGCTGCTGAGCAAATCGATGAGATGCACGGAAAACTGCAATGTCTGCTGCCGGCATTGGTCTGGCAAAGAGCCCAATTCTTCTCCACAACGCCCGACTGCAGGTGGCACAACCATCGCTTCAAAAGTTGAACAAATTGGGCTACAAAATTTTGCCTCATCCACCATATTCATCACCTGACCTCTTGCCAACCCACTACTACTTCTTCAAGCATCTCGACAACTTTTTTCAGGGGAAACGCTTCCACAACCAGCAGGATGTAGAAAATGCTTTCCCAGTTCGTTCAATCCCAAAGCACAGATTTTTACAATATAGGAATAAACACTTATTTCTCATTGGTAAAACGTGTTGATTGTAAAGTTCCTATTTTGATTAATAAAGATGTGTTTGAGCCTAGTTATAATGATTTAAAATTCACGGCCCAAAACCACAATTACTTTTGTACCAACCTAATATTTAAAGTGGGTTTCTGGTACACAACATATAATTGGGTCTTTTTTTTAATCTACTGACAGTCATTGTCTTTTAATTGGTATATTTAACACCATTTATAGTCAGATAATTGAGATAGTTGGATTAGTATCTACCATGTCTGTAACTATTTTCTAGTAATTGCACTTACCTTTCTTTTTATTTTCCCTTCTTTTTCCGTCTTCTCTGGTTTAGTTGAGAATTTTAGATAATTCCATTTTTTTCCTCTTTTAGCATATCAATTTTTATTTATTTATTTATTTTTTTGAGACAGAGTCTCACTCTGTTGCCCGGGCTAGAGTGAGTGCCATGGCATCAGCCTAGCTCACAGCAACCTCAAACTCATGGGCTTAAGCGATCCTACTGCCTCAGCCTCCTGAGTAGCTGGGACTATAGGCATGCGCCACCATGCCCGGCTAATTTTTTCTATATATATATATTTTAGTTGGCCAGATAATTTCTTTCTATTTTTAGTAGAGATGGGGTCTCACTCTTGCTCAGGCTGGTCTCGAACTCCTGACTTCGAGCAATGTACCCGCCTCGGACTCCCAGAGTGCTAGGATTACAGGCATGAGCCACCATGCCCGGCCTAGCATATCAATTTTAACTCAAATCTTCTTTGAGGCCAGGCACAGTGGTTCACGCCTATAATCCTAACACTCTAGGAGGCTGAGGCAGGAGGATCGCTTGAGCCCAGGAGTTTGAGGTTGCAGTGACCTATGATGATGCCACTGCACTGTAGCCTAGGCAACAGAGCGAGACCTTGTTTAAAAAAAATTTTTTTTAAAACCATTTTAACTCATTGCCCTAGAGTTTGCAATATAGATTTACAACTAATCTAAGTTTACTTTCAAATTACACCTTATCACTGCATGGGTAGTGCAGGTGCCTTTTAACAGGGTGTTCCCAGTTCCCCTTTCCTCACCCTTACCACATTGCTGTCCTTCCTTTCGCTGATCTTTGTGCTATAGTCCCCCAGTTGGTGTGGCTATTATTAAACACTTACCTATTAGATCAATTAAGAATAAGAAATGTAAACAATTTTCTACTACCTTCATTTGTTCCTTTCTTGACATTCTTCCTTTTTTTATGTAGGTCTGAATTTCTGACCTATGTCACTTTCCTTCTCACTGAAGAACTTCTTTTAACATTTCTTGCAGGGCAGGTCTGCTAGCAACAAATCTCATTTTTTGTTTGTCCAAGAAAGTTTTAATTTCTCCTTTGCTTTTTTTAACTGACATAAAATTTGCATAATGTAACATTACCAATTAAGCCATATTAAAGTGTACAATTGAGTGGCCTTTACTAAATACACAATATTTCCTTCGCTTTTTTTTTTTTTTTTTGGAGACAGAGTGTCACTCTGTCGCCCGGGCTAGAGTGCCGTGGCATCAACCTAGCTCACAGCAACCTCAAACTCCTGGGCTTAAACGATCCTCCTGGCCTCAGCCTCCTGAGTAGCTGGGACTACAGGTATGCGCCACCATGCCCGGCTAATTTTTCTATATATAGTTTTAGCTGTCCATAGAATTTCTATTTTTAGTAGAGACAGGGTCTCGCTCTTGCTCAGGCTGGTCTCGAACTCCTGAGCTCAAATGATTCGCCCGCCTCGGCCTCCCAGTGTGCTAGGATTACAGTGTGAGCCACCACGTCTGGCCTTTCCTTCACTTTTGAAGAATACTTTTCCTGGATATGGAATTCTAGGTTGATGAGGTTTTTTTTCTTTCAACACTTTAAATATTTCACTCCCTTCTCTTTTTCCTTGCTTGTGTGGTGTCTGACAAGCAACAGGCTATAGTTCTTATTCGTTTCCTCTATAAGTGAGCTGCGTTTTTGGTGTTTTTCCTATGGCTTCTTTCAATATTTTGTGTTTGTCTTTGGTTTTCTACAGTTTGAATATGATATGTCTAAGTGTTTGTTTTTTTGTTTTTGGTATTTATGCTACATGGTATTCTCTGGATTTATGGTTTGGTGTCTGTCATGAATTTTGGAAAATTCTCAGCCATTATTACTTGAAATGTTTCTTCTGCTCTGTTTTCTCTTTCTTCTCCTGTGGTATTTCAACTGTGCGTATAGTCCACCTTTTGAAATCATCCCACAGTTCTCACGGATTGCTTTGCTGTGTTTGCCCTTTGCATGTCAGTGTGCGGAGTTCCTATTAACGTCTCTTTAAGCTTATTCTCTTCTCATCTGTGTCCAGTCCACTGGTGATGCTGTCAAAGGTATTCTTCATCTCTGCCACAGTGTGTTTTATTTCTAGCATCTCCTTTGAGTTTCCACTTCTTTGCTCACATTACCTACCTGTCCTTTTTCCATTAGAGCCCTTAGCATATGTGATAGTTATTTTAAATTTTGTCTGATAATTCCAAAATCTGTCCTGTCTGAACCTAGTCATATCTGAGCTTGATTCTAATGCTCACCTTGTCTCTGCAGCCTGTGTGTTTTCCTGCCATTTAGCATGCCTTGCGATACTTGGTTTATTGGGTAAATCTGACATAAATAGACCCCTAGTGTAAGATTTGATGTTAATCTGATTAGGAGTTGGGTTTAGTTTTAACGTTTACTCTAAATTTAAGTGCCAGAGGCTTTAAATTCCTC